>NC_079534.1:4506895-4720826 GCF_003711565.1 Takifugu flavidus | reverse complement strand
TTCGAGCACCCCACCTACGGTGAAGACGCCGCGAGTCGTCTGCTCGCTCTCCAGCAGGGGTCACGGTCAGTTGCGGAGTACACCCTTGAGTTCCGCATCCTGGCTGCAGAGAGCCGCTGGGGCGAGACCGCGCTCCGTAGCGCCTATCGACGGGGCCTGAGTGAGGCAATCAAGGACCTGATTGTGAGGGACCGCCCCTCGTCACTCAACGAGCTGATCACCCTCTCGCTCCAGATGGATGAACGACTACGGGAGCGCCGCCAGGAGCGCGCCCAACGTGCGGGCGGTTCTACCCGCCAACTCTCCCACCGCACTTCCTCTGCCCCTGACTTCTCCCCTACCAGCACTGCCGCCCCGCCTCCTCACATCCCCTTGCAATCCCCAGCTCACTCCTCCCCCAGAGCCGGAGAGGAACCCATGCAGATCGGCCGGTCCCGTCTCTCACGGCAGGAGCGGGAGCAAAGACTCCGAGACCAGTTGTGCCTGTACTGCGGAAACAACGGCCACTTCATCCAAGCCTGCCCCGTCCAACCAAAAGGGCCTGCTCACCAGTAGGGGGAGTACTGGTGAGCCGAGCTGTGATTCCCCAACCCACCGAGCAACACAACCGCCTCTTCCCCGCAACCCTCTCCTGGGATAAGGAGTCTATTCCGGTGAGTGTTCTCATTGACTCTGGGGCTGATGAGTCCCTGATGGACTTTTCTCTCGCGCGTCAAGCTGGCATTCCGCTGGTTCCTCTCGATCACTCCCTGTCCCCCCAGGCGATCGATGGCCGCTCTCTGGGTAACATCACGCATCGCACCATCCCACTCACCCTAACACTCTCGGGTAATCACATAGAGAGTACACGTTTCCTGGTTTTGCACGCCCCCACCGCTCCACTCGTGTTAGGAAGACCGTGGTTGGAAAGGCACGACCCCCACATCTCATGGGCTTCGGGTCGGATCCTGGGGTGGAGCGTGGCCTGTCACGCCAACTGCCTTCGCTCCACCCCCTCTCCATCCAGTAATCCCAGGCCCGCGCTCACTCCCCCGGATTTCACTGGTGTTCCCCCTATCTACCATGATTTAGCCCCAGTGTTCAGTAAGGACAATGCTCTGTCCCTTCCCCCTCACCGGCCCTATGATTGCCCCATCGACCTCCTCCCCGGGGCTCCCTACCCCACGGGTCGACTTTACAATCTCTCCGTCCCAGAGAAGGAGGTGATGCGCAATTACATCACAGAATCCCTTGCCTCTGGTATCATAAGACCATCTTCATCCCCCTTAGCAGCAGGTTTCTTCTTTGTAGCCAAGAAGGATGGCGGCCTGAGGCCCTGCATCGACTTCCACAAACTTAACAACATCACCGTTAAGAATAAGTACCCTCTTCCCCTTATGAGTTCCACGTTCGAGCCTCTCACTCATGCCCGGGTGTTCACCAAGTTAGACCTCCGCAACGCTTACCACTTGGTGTGGATCAGGAAAGGGGACGAATGGAAGACCGCCTTCAACACTCACCTCGGGCACTTCGAATACCTGGTCATGCCCTTCGGCCTCTCCAACGCCCCCGCCGTCTTCCAGGAGTTGGTCAACGATGTGCTCCGAGACATGATCAACGTCTTTGTGGTAGTCTACTTGGACGACATCTTGATCTTCTCCCGCACCATGGAGGAGCACCACCAGCATGTTCGCCTGGTCCTCCAACGGCTTTTGGAGAACCGACTCTTCATCAAAGCCGAGAAGTGCGTCTTCCACTCCGCCTCAGTGGGGTACCTCGGCTACATCGTGGAGGAGGGGCAGGTGCGCGCAAATCCGGCCAAGATCCAGGCTGTGGTGGAGTGGCCACGCCCCACCGACCGCACTCAGCTTCGCCGGTTCCTTGGGTTCGCCGGGTTCATCCGGCGGTTCATCAAAGGGTTCAGCCAAGTGGCTGCCCCTCTCTCCGCTCTCACCTCCACCTCGCGCCCTTTCACCTGGACACCGGAGGCTGAGACCGCCTTCTCGGCCCTCAAGGACAGGTTCACGACGGCTCCGGTGCTCGCCCATCCAGACCCCGCTCGGCAGTTCATCGTCGAGGTCGATGCTTCGGATGCGGGCATCGGGGCAGTCCTCTCCCAGCGGTCCGAGGCAGACCAGAAGATTCACCCATGTGCCTACTTTTCCCGCCGTTTTGATCCGGCTGAACGAAATTACGATGTGGGCAACAGGGAACTTCTGGCGGTCTATGGAGCCTTGGTGGAGTGGAGACACCGGCTGGAGGGAGCAAGACACCCGTTCCTTGTGTGGTCGGACCATAAGAACTTGACCTATGTGAGAACGGCCAAGAGACTCAATCCCAGACAGGGCCACTGGGCTCTCTTCTTCAGTCGGTTTGACTTCACCCTCACTTTCCGTCCAGGTTCCAAGAATATCCGGGCTGATGCCCTCTCCCGCCAGTTTCCGGAGGAATTCCCCGGCGCCCCCAGGGACCCTGACACCATCGTTCCCCCGGCCCGGGTCATAGGGGTCATCTCCTGGCCGATCGAGACGGCCGTCGAGCAAGCCCAGAGAGACGAGCCAGATCCTGGGAACGGGCCTCAGGACCGAATGTTCGTGCCTTCCTCCGTCCGGCCGCAGGTGCTAGAGTGGGGCCACTCCAGTTGTTTCGCCTGCCATCCTGGCGTGCGTCGGACGGCGGAGTTTGTGCAGCGGCGCTTCTGGTGGCCCAACCTCCAAGAGGATGTTCGGGAGTTTGTGGGCGCCTGCACGGTCTGTGCCCGCAGCAAGGCCTCCCATCGCTCGCCAGCAGGCCTTCTGCACCCCCTTCCCGTCCCCAGTCGACCCTGGTCTCACATAGCCCTGGATTTTGTGACGGGCCTCCCCGTCTCGCAGGGGAACGACACCATCCTGACCATTGTGGACCGCTTCTCCAAGGGGGTCCACTTTGTCGCTCTCCCCAAACTCCCTTCTGCTGCAGAAACTGCTGAACTCCTGGTCTCCCACGTCGTACGTCTCCACGGGATCCCCCTTGACGTGGTCTCTGACCGTGGCCCCCAATTCACTTCTAGGGTGTGGCAGGCCTTCTGCAAGGGGATTGGGGCCACGGTCAGCCTGTCCTCTGGGTACCACCCCCAGTCCAACGGACAAGCCGAACGGGCCAACCAGGCTTTGGAGGCGGCCCTGCGCTGCGTGACCACCAGCAATCCTGCCTCTTGGTCCAAGTTCCTGCCGTGGGTGGAATACTCCCTCAACGCCATGGAGAGCTCTGCTACTGGTATGTCCCCCTTTCAATGTTTCCTGGGCTACCAACCCCCTCTGTTCCCCCAGCAGGAGCTGGAGATCGCAGTGCCGTCTACCAGGGCCCATCTCCGCCGATGTCGGCGCATCTGGAAGACTGCCCGCAAAGCCATCTTGCGGGCCACTGAGCAGTCCCGGCGTTCGGCCAACCGGCGAAGGAGGCCGGCCCCTGCTTACCGACCTGGCCAGAAGGTCTGGCTGTTGGCCCGGGACCTCCCCCTCCAGACCTCGCAGACTTCCTCCAGAAAACTGAACCCCCGCTACATCGGTCCCTACACCATCTGCAGCATCATCAACCCCTCTGCAGTCCGTTTGGATCTCCCTGCCGCCCTCAAGGTTCACCCGGTCTTCCACGTCTCGCTCATTAAACCCTTCTCCACCAGCCCCCTGTCCCCTCCTGCTCCGACTCCACCTCCCCCACAGGTCCTGTCGGACGGAGAGCCGGTGTGGAGCGTTAACAAGCTGCTGGCGGTCCGCCGACGGGGAAGGGGCTTCCAGTACCTGGTGGATTGGGTGGGTTACGGCCCCGAAGACCGGAGCTGGGTGCCCCCATCCTATCTCGCTGACCCCTCCCTCCTCGAAGACTTCTACCGAGACCACCCAGATGCTCCTGGGCGGTCGTCCGGTGCCTCCTGTAAGGGGGGGGGGGGGGTACTGTTGTGACTCCTACTCTGGCCCCACCTCCTCCTGGGCAATCAGCTCAACCACCACCACCTGGGCCCTCTCCTTCAGCTGCACCCAATCCGCCCAAACGACTCTGCACCCATAAAAGGCCCCTATGCAGTCAGGCCAGTGCTTGATCTTACTGATGTTTTTGGCAACACTTCCCGTCGACCCAGCATCTCTCCAGGCTCCCCGCGACCCCCAGCGCCTCCCTGCGTCTTCCTGCGACTCCCAGCGTTCTCCAGCGTCTCCCCCGGCTCCTCTGCAACCTTCCTAGCCCCTCTTCCTCTGACCTCTTCCTCTTCCCCTTCCTCGGACGGATTTCCCCTGGCCTCTGGACACTTGGACTCCCCCACGGACTCTCGCCCCTGGATCTCGGACTTGGTTCGTCTGCCGCATCACGCACCTATAGTTTGTCTCGGCCTCTCTCATCATTTAGTTTCTTCCCTCCTGTTTTTTTGCTTCATTAAACCTTCTGAGTTTACTTTTAATTCCCGTGTCTGTCTGCCTTCTTTGGGGTTCCGCCACACTTGACCGCCAGTCCTCTCGAGCTTAACAATATGTCTGTGAAGATTCTCAATCATCCAGGGCATAGATACCCAAGGTAAGTTTTCTGTGTCAATTGGACTGTTTTTCTTCTCAAAGATGTTTCTCCTTCGATCCAGAAGGCTTCTTCAGTTCTGAACTTCCTGGGGACAGAGCTTGAAAATATAGCCCTTGTAGACCATTAGCATGCTAATGAACTTGGTGGTCACCAGAGAGTCATTGGCAGGGTCGTTGGTAGGGTCGTTCACCTAGTCTCAGTTGGTGTGTCTCCCCTTTGTCTGCTGGTGGTGAGGTCTCCTGGAATGGTGTGAACGTTGAATTAGCCATACCATTGTATGGGCTGCAGGATTCCAAATGTGTGAAAAAAGCTGCGTCTTATAGTCCTACAATGACGGTAATGTCATGAAACATCACCAAAAATGGTTTTGATATGTTTGTGATTAAAAATCAGACATGACAACCCAGGAATAATTGACAATACAATATATTTTCTCAACATTTTTGTGATTTGGTGTATAATTGTGTTTTTCTCAGTTGAAGATCACCAGAGATGGTTGTGGAACTACCAAGCTGTGTTTGGCATCACCAGATAATTGTGATCCTGCTGGAAACGACAGCTGTTTGTTTGTATCTTTTGAATTTGTTCCTCCAGTCCCTCCAACTGTGAGTAAAGTGATCTTTAGACTCAAGGGAGATAGCCGTTCCTTCATAACAGTGGGACTGACCCAAAATCCTTCACAGGTAAGTCAAATATCAAATGTTTTATTTAGGTGGAAATGAAAATAGTTGTATTTCAATATTTTGAGATTTCAGGAGTGAATCAGAGTTTAGAGTGTGCTATACAGTTTACCACAGCACTGAGTAGGTGGGCCCTAATGATTCAAGTTGTAGGGTCGGAGTTTATTCAGAAATTCTATAATTGCTGGACGTCGCTTCTTGTGATGACGTTTCCAACAGGTATCTGGTTGGTGGTCTGGATGACTTAAGGGGCTTTTAGCTTTGTCTTTAACAACAAAACTAAGATTATGGTCAAATAACAAAGAAGCCAGATCAAACTTTCCATCTCTTTTCTACCACTGACTGAATCATATTTATTGATATATTTAATGAAGTCAGTGATACTAATGTTGATGTTCACTATGGTTATATTACTTTTAAATCATGTCTTTGTCTCCGTGCATTACTTCCTAAGGGTGAGACCGAATTCTTTGCATGTATGGCCACTACATTGATCGTGGATGGCGTCAGATACGTGAAAGAATTTCTATATGTGATAACAAAAAACACCGACAACTCAGCTAAACCTGATGGTTCTAAGGTAAAATGTCTTTATACATGTGGAATAGTTAAGATTCATTTACTGTAATTCATGATTGTTTTTTTTTATATTGTTGAAGCAAAATGACTAAAGACAGAAGGAGATAATACAATTAACACTTTGAGCTACGATTTGCTACAGATAAACCTTCGCAAGGTTGATTCTGCTTTAATAAAGATTTATAACAATGATCAGTCAGCTAATATCGCTCAAGGCTGTTTCTTTAATTATTTCCATGAAAAAAGACCAGGTACGGGAGACTTTGAGTTGAAGTTTAAAGGATAATGATGCTTGAGCTCATAATAATGAGCTCATCATCTGCTTCTGAAAAAGAATTAGTATCAATGATCAGCACCCTAAACTGTTGGAAATAAATGTGAAAACAGAATCTGGCCAAAAATATGTTCTTTTTAAGGGCCAACAAAACCAATTTTCAACATCTTTTCTATGATGTGTATCTATAACATGTTGATTTCTCATTTCTGTAGTTTCCTTCTATTTTATATCTTAATGTTTCATTAACAGACCTTTACAGCCACTCAGCACGAAGCTGATCGAAATATCTTGAAATGTCAGTTCTCATGGTCAGGTCTAAACAGCTCCTCAACCAGGGGGAACAATGACCTTGATTTCGTCGTAATGCTGGGAAAAGGAGCAAACTGTGCGTATACAGAATAACCATGTTGGTTCACACTAATATTGTTCATCAGGGCCTTTTGACAGGAACTGTGATGATTGATGTGATTCAAGTCTTTATTCATTGTCACATGGAATGAATTTGTCTTTGAGCAACAGCTAACTGCATTGCCTGAAAACACAATTGAGTCAAACCACCACAATGAATTCTAAAGAAAATGTGACTTTTGTTTAAACATTTTGAAAAGTGATTAATATTAATATCTGTGGAGCAATTACCGGTAGCAAGTGTTCAGGTATTTATGCATCTTGTTCCCTAATCTCTCGCACTAACAGCAAGTTTTAGTTCCCTCGGCATTGATCTCACCACGGGTCTCCTGGATCTCTCAAACCCACGAGCCAATATCCCCACTACAACTGCTCCAACCAGCATGGTTTCCACCAACACCAGCATGGTTTCCACCAACACCAGCATGGTTCCTACAGCAGCAGCCAGGGGGCCTAATCAAATTCATGGTAAGAACTTCACCTTCACCTATTTGTGCTTTAATCTCAATTAGATGCTCTAATCCAGGAGGAGAAATTTGCCTCCATGACATCTAAGTCCAGTAACCATCTATTCAGCTGCAGGGTAACAATACATGTGCTGCTGTTGGAATAAAAACTGGCTGAAAGACTGGGAGGGTTCAAGGGTCAGTACTTATCTTGGCGGCTCAGTGTTGGGCACAGTCACCAGACAGGGAGAAGGTTCTGTGCTCTGCTGTGTGACGTGCACTTTGTCCGTTCATTACAGTTTTCGAGTACTAAACTAAAGTTTGAAGTGGAGACGTGAGCAGTAACAGACTCCTAGAGTCACGACCACGATCGTCATCCATTAATGCAGACATAAAGCCCAGAGACCATATTTACAGTAAAAGTCTGAACAAAATCAGATGTTTGTAAGGTGACCAAGATGTGTTTAAACTATTGTCGATTGACCTGATTTTACAGGGGTCAAAACTGACCTTTGACCTTTCTGATCAAAGTCCTTTCTCTCTGGTCTCTGGCAGCCCTGTTGACCCTCAGTGCCCTGATGTTGTCTGTCATGCTGAGAGGCTGAAACATCCAGGAGAACATTTTCACCCACGTGAATCTGATGAAGACTTATGAAGACTCATGTGTTGGATTTATTTCTGTGTATCAGAGGGTAGAAAAGATTTGATTCTGAACTTTCTTCTTCTTTATTGTCTTTTTGCTTTTGAGCCAGTGATTGGGCCACCAGCTCCTTTTCACACTTTGTAACGAAGTCAAACAGTTAAACTGAAACTGCGAAAGCCTTGTAAAACCAACATGAGTCTTGAAGTCGTGGGAGCATTCACACTACATGTCTGTCCATCAGTAGGCGTGGCTGACTGCTTTAATTGGTCTCCAAACAAGGTTTTGTATTGAAAACTCACACAGAGTGATGCAAGAATCAAGTTTTTCACTGTAAACACGGCTGTGGACCAGAAAAGAGCCCTCTAGCTTGGTTGTGCATTACTATGTCCTCAAAAAAGAAAGAAAGACGATGACCTCTTTGTTGTTGCTCTGGTCACGTCCCCCTTTTGCACCAGCCCCTGCGTCTGCTCGCATCGGCTGTTGCACGTTTTGAATTGTTGCAACCCAACGACCCATCAACCACCCGAGATATCCAGTTTTTGTGTGACTCACAATCGACTCTTGTGTTTGAGGTGTTCACACTTAACCATCCCGCTGTTGCTGAGCGACTGTCTCACCCCAATTTGGGGGAAGAGAACAAAATCCAGTCAACTCTGAGTGGGCTAAAATCATGTAGTGTGAACAGGGCTGAAGGTGCCAGCCGAAACAGTCTGGAAGAATAAAATGTGGTAATGGTCTTTTTCTGATACAAATTTAGAATAACAGGTTTTTCTTGAGGGAGTTGGTATAAACATTTTTCTTGATACCTCGTCGAAATAAAGTTGAAACTATTGTTAACCTGCAAGTCTGATCCCTTTTTTTAACATCATTTTCCCTTTAATTACATCACAAATGAAACGTCAAATATTGACAACTCTCAAAGAGTTTATGCCTGGGAGGCTAACAGGGCGGTTGACCTCCTGTCAAGAGCTGTGTAATGAAGGAGACGTGTTGGATGATAGCAGGCACAGAAAGCAGCAAAGACTGGGTCCATCCTGCACGGGTTCCTCAGTTCAGGAGTCACCCAGGCAGTGCTGCAGTAGAGCTCAGCTGCTGATGAGGCCCTCATGATGTCTGTCAAGTCATTGTTGCCACAGCCCCATTTCCCCAGTTCCCTCCTGTCCCTCTGCCCCAGTAATTTCCCACTCTCCCTGCCTCTGCTCCACTCTACCTGCCGCCACTCCCACCCCGTCAGCTCAACTCCACTCACCTGCAGCACAGCTGCAGCTTATTCCCAACCAGCCCTGCTATCAGCCTCCCCTGCACTCTGTCTTTGCCAGATTGTTCTTCTGCTTTGATGCGAGACTTTCCAGCGTGGTTTCCCTGCCGGATTCCCCGTTATCGACCCTGCCTGTCTCCGTTCTGCCTGCCTCGCCTGTTCCCCGGACAACCTACCTGCTTTCTGCCCCTGACTACGACTTCTGCCTCAGCGTTTCTGGTTCCTGTAGGGGTGGGCAAGTGAAGCCTCATGAAGCACTGAGGCTTTCCGAACAATTGTGTCGAAAAAGATTCAAAGCTTCGAGACTTCAGTGACGGTGACATCTGGTGGACAGCTGAAGCCATAGCAACGTCCAAAGAGCATGACTGAAGCACTGGCACCGTTTCAATCCCACGACACTAATAAAAGTTAATTGTGTGCTCGTCCAGGGGTTTTGTTCATTCATACCAAATAATGATTATAGCGTCTTTACAATAAAATATGCAGATGCTCTCCCCCTTACTCTAAAACACATTCAAGATTAACCCAAAGAATAAATGCAAATTATATTGAGGGTTCAGTGTTGGTTAAGGGTTCATTGAACACTTTGAGATTTATTTAAAAACTACTAAAAGTCCCTAACAGGATTAGAGATCCTTCCTACTTTGCAAATGATCATGGTGTTTGAATTCAGAAACATTATTTTTGTGTGTGTGAAGTGTTTTGAAGGAAAACCTTTAAAGATAATGGTTTGTCATTTGTCCTATGTTTGATTTGGAATGATTTTTCACAGAAGCAGAAAAGTTATTTGTCCTCACAAACTCTAGAACGTCGATTATTGGTGGTACTCGCCATGAAACTTGCCAAAATACTCTAACTCTCACTCTCCAAATCTCTATCTCCTCACAACCCAACAATTTCGGAGCATATTAATGCATCTTATATAGCTGATATGCCATCAAACCACTCAAATCTGTCTCAGAATGCATTGAAACGCCATGAGCCAATGACACACACTGAAAGGCTGAGCCAATGAAAGGCTTTGAAACATTTTGAAGCAATGAAGCGCGAAGCGAAACAGCGATGACGGAACGTCATCGGTCGCGTGACACTGGTGTTTCGAATCACTCCGCTTCGGGAAGAGTGACACAAGCTCCGAAGCCTCGGTCTCATTTGCCATCACTAGGTTCCTGTCTGCTCAGCTGGTTTTGACTTCTCCGCCTGGCCCCGACTTCGCTGCTGCTCGTCCCCAGTCTGCTCCGCTCCATCGTCAGCCTCCTCTCCTGTAAGACCCTTTCTGTCACTCCTGCCCAATGTCAGCGGAACTGCACGGTTCCGAGGATTTACGTCCTTCCCCCTTGGTTCCGCATTCTGGCTCTGCTCGACCCACTCCCCGAGCCTGCAACCCATAGACTTTGTGCGGGCCCTGAGCCTGAAGAACGGACTATTTCCTGTGTTTCCTTGTCTGCCTGAGTTCCTGTTTGCCCGTGTGCTAATAAAAGTCATTACCACGGCCCAGTTTTCCAAAGTGCTGCTTTTGGGTCCTAATCGCACCCGTCACAATCAGGGTCAAGTAGGTACATTTTGTGTACCTACTTGCTCAGCAGTCGGCACCCGAGTAGGTACTATTATGACAATGTCAGTTCATGTTTATGCACCTATTGGAGTCACGAAAGCAACGGGTTTCAAGAGCCAAAAACCGCTGTGTGTTTCCTATTTTTACAAGATAAATAGTAAAGGCTACCAGCAAGGTGATACTCTGATCCAACAACAAGGTACAGATGTTTTTGAGCTTTGTGGCAGAGGAGAGTAGATGGGCCAACAGGGTGTGGACCAAAATCAGGTTTTACCTGGAAGTCTTGATACAGTCCTCTGAACTGTGTTCTGTTCTCTGATGTCAGCTAACATAGGTGAAACCACCTCTCATTCCTGTGGTTTGTGTAGAACTGCCAACCCTGTTCTGCTGTCAGTGCTTTGATGAACCAAAGTTGTTTTTTTTTAATTAATGAGGAATGTGAACATAACTAATGGAGCAGTGCACTTTTTACTTTTCTTTAGTGCATCTTGAATGTTTCAGTAGAACATCAGAGTCAATCATGAATGCAGGACAAATTAATTGAATGACAAATAAAAACCGAACCTGTGCTCTTTGAGTATGAGTAATTATTGATCTCATAAGATATTCAGCACATACATAAAAACATGTATAAAATGGAATTTCTCGAGTACTTAAAAGTCTACTACCATACATTTCCTGTTTTTTTATTAGTATTACAACAAAAAAGTGAGATGAAGTCTAATGTATGAAAATAAAATATGCAAGATCATCTTGAATTACCTTGAAAAACTTTCTTTAAAATGTTTTTGTTCTGTTTTTCAAGAAAATAGACATAATAAAATGTCTGTGTGGATTCTCAATCATCCAGGTCATAGTTAATAAAGAGAAATTAAAAGACTAACAAGAACACACAATAGCAACTGTGATAGCATGCCTTCAAAACTCTCATTAACATTCCCTCAGATGGCTGTCTGACTTATGACATCAGTTCCAACACACCAGGAATGTTCATTACGTTGAAGGTCATAAATGCCACATCTGAATGCACACTTAAAAAATATGTCAAAACCATTCAAGAACATATTTAATGCCGCTTATTACTTTAATTATTGCTACATACTTGTGTAATCTCGTGCAATTTGATTCCATTTCTTTTTCTGATTCATATTGTATCAGATGCTATGGCAAAGCTTTTTAACTTATGGAGATAATTTGACCAATAATGGTTCTGTTCCTTTGTTGCACTAAAGTCTTCTTGCAGAGCCAAATGTGATTTATGTATTGTTGGATCGCAATACCTTTGTGTGTAGCTGCTAATCCGCGTGTTCTTTGAATGAAGACTTAAAGAAGAAAAATACCAATTTCAAAATGTATTTTAATAGAACCAATTCGAGATACAAATATTACAGAGCTCCGGGCCAGTTCATAACCCTAGCAACAACAGAGTCAATTGCCAGGGCACGAAGTCTGACAACCTAACTATCCCTTGACCCAGTCTTTTATAGTAACACACATACAAATTCACAATGTTCATACAATCCAATCCAGATCCCCTGCTGGGATGACCTCGTCCTCTTCCTCCAGTCCCATTTGGTGTTGGTAGAGTCCTTCTTTTCCATTATTTTCCCAGGTGGCCAGATCAAAGATCCCATTCTTCATGCAAATAAGATCGTCAACCCCAGCCTGATGCCCTGTTTACAATGATTGTTTAACACCCCTGCCTGACTGGTCCTGAGATTACAGTAGAACAAACAACAATCCTGTAAATGGAATGTCTCTGTTCTTTATTACATTTGCTAATGAGTCTACCTTGCCTAACTTCTAAGAGAAGACAGGAACATATGGTGAAACCCATAACAACAATAAAGACAATTCTCAACAGTATGAAGATTCCATGTAGTTTAATCTTTAAGCTTTGATCATTCTTTTCATCCCCTAACAACTACTTCCTGATTTAGACACCTTCCAGGTAGGCGGGCAGGTACCTCTGAAATTTTCTTTCTGTCTTGATGCACAGACCCACCCATTCCTGATTTTAAGCATCGCTGTAAGACTCATCTGCCCTCAGAGAAGCAAAAACTTCTACAGGAAGAACGAGTGTCAGAGCTGAAAGATCAACTGTAAGAGCCCAAGTAAGACTATTCCATGAATGCTTGTTCAGATTCAGAACCAGTCAGAATAATGTTCAGTCCAGGTAATGTTAACTGTCAATGGATCCTGTGAACTCTCACATCAGCTATTTTAAAAGTTAATTCTTAGGTCTGCAAATGAATCATCCCGTCTGAATGTGTTATTTTTAATAATCAACCATTTTTTTTGACAAAAGTCTATTGAGTTGATTTTCTTTAGGGTTCAGTGCTTCTATTGAATGAGATAATATTTGTTGGAGTATAATCAGATGATTGATCATTTCATTTCAGTTATTTTCAGTCTGTAAGAATGGAACGAGGACGTGTCCTGCTGTTTGCAGCACTGATGATCTACACAACCTGTTCGACGGTTGGTTTATTCATTTATAAATGTAGTTTTCAGACTGAGACTTTTTATTTCTCAGTATGTTGGTAATATTCTACTAGACTGTTGTTGACCATTCTCAACTTTCCTAAATGTGTTCTAGCATTGCACCGATTATCAATATTGAATTATTACCATACTTTTCAATGTCCTCTGAAAGTTTTAGTCGTCTTTTTACATTGACTTAGTTTTTCCGCTGCCGCCTCCAACGTTGCACCATTGATGCCAAGATTACGGGCAGTAGCTCTAGTACCTCCGTTGACGGTCAGATCGATTGTCTTTCATTTAAAAGCTCCATCATATGCAAAATGAGTATTGTCTTGCATAATCTTTTCCCGCATGTCTGTCTCACTTTTGCGTTTACTGCTAGAGAGTGGCCCCCACTGGCTGTTAGCCAGTAAAATATATAAATTAGCCATATGTCTGTGAAGATTCTCAATCATCCAGGGCATAGATACCCAAGGTAAGTTTTCTGTGTCAGTTGGACTGTTTTTCTTCTCAAAGATGTTTCTCCTTCGATCCAGAAGGCTTCTTCAGTTCTGACCTTGCTGGGGACAGAGCTTGAAAATATAGCCCTTGTAGACCATTAGCATGCTAATGAACTTGGTGGTCACCAGAGAGTCATTGGCAGGGTCGTTGGTAGGGTCGTTCACCTAGTCTCAGTTGGTGTGTCTCCCCTTTGTCTGCTGGCTCACATGGTGGTGAGGTCTCCTGGAATGGTGTGAACGTTAAATTAGCCATACCATTGTATGGGCTGCAGGATTCCAAATGTGTGAAAAAAGCTGCGTCTTATAGTCCTACAATGACGGTAATATGTCATGAAACATCACCAAAAATGGTTTTGATATGTTTGTGATTAAAAATCAGACATGACAACCCAGGAATAATTGACAATACAATATATTTTCTCTCAACATTTTTGTGATTTGGTGTATAATTGTGTTTTTCTCAGTTGAAGATCACCAGAGATGGTTGTGGAACTACCGAGCTGTGTTTGTCATCACCAAATAATTGTGATCCTGCTGGAAGCAGCAGCTGTATGTTTGTATCTTTTGAATTTGTTCCTCCAGCCCCTCCAAATGTGAGTGAAGTGATCTTTAGACTCAGGGGAGATAGCAGTTTCTTCATAACGGTGGGACTGACCCAAAATTTTTCACAGGTAAGTCAAATATCATCAAATGTTTTATTTAGGTGGAAATGAAAATAGTTGTATTTCAATATTTTGAGATTTCAGGAGTGAATCAGAGTTTAGAGTGTGCTATACAGTTTACCACAGCACTGAGTAGGTGGGCCCTAATGATTCAAGTTGTAGGGTCGGAGTTTATTCAGAAATTCTATAATTGCTGGACGTCGCTTCTTGTGATGACGTTTCCAACAGGTATCTGGTTGGTGGTCTGGATGACTTAAGGGGCTTTTAGCTTTGTCTTTAACAACAAAACTAAGATTATGGTCAAATAACAAAGAAGCCAGATCAAACTTTCCATCTCTTTTCCACCACTGACTGAATCATATTTATTGATGTATTTAATGAAGTCAGTGATACTAATGTTGATGTTCACTATGGTTCTATTACTTTTTAATCATGTCTTTGTCTCCGTGCATTACTTCCTAAGGGTGAGACCGAATTCTTTGCATGTATAGGCACTGCATTGGACGTGGGTGGCGTCATCTCCACGAGAGGATTTCTATATATGATTAGAAACAACACCGACAACTCAACTAAACCTGATATTTCTAAGGTAAAATGTCTTTATACATGTGGAATAATTAAGATTCATTTACTGTAATTCATGATTGTTTTTTTTTATATTGTTGAAGCAAAATGACTAAAGACAGAAGGAGATAATACAATTAACACTTTGAGCTACGATTTGCTACAGATAAACCTTCGCAAGGTTGATTCTGCTTTAATAAAGATTTATAACAATGATCAGTCAGCTAATATCGCTCAAGGCTGTTTCTTTAATTATTTCCATGAAAAAAGACCAGGTACGGGAGACTTTGAGTTGAAGTTTAAAGGATAATGATGCTTGAACTCATAATAATGAGCTCATCATCTGCTTCTGAAAAAGAATTAGTATCATGATCATCAGCACCCTAAACTGTTGGAAATAAATGTGAAAACAGAATCTGGCCAAAATATGTTCTTTTTAAGGCCAACAAAACCAATTTTCAACATCTTTTCTATGATGTGTATCTATAACATGTTGATTTCTCATTTCTGTAGTTTCCTTCTATTTTATATCTTAATGTTTCATTAACAGACCTTTGAATCCACTCAGCACGAAGTTGTTGGAAATATCGTGAAATGTCAGTTCTCACTGTCAGGTCTAAACAGCTCCTCAACCAGGGGGAACAATGACCTTGATTTCGTCATAATCCTGGGAAAAGGAGCAAGCGGTGCGTATACAGAATAACCATGTTGGTTCACACTAATATTGTTCATCAGGGCCTTTTGACAGGAACTGTGATGATTGATGTGATTCAAGTCTTTATTCATTGTTACATGGAATGAATTTGTCTTTGAGCAACAGCTAACTGCATTGCCTGAAAACACAATTGAGTCAAACCACCACAATGAATTCTAAAGAAAATGTGACTTTTGTTTAAACATTTTGAAAAGTGATTAATATTAATATCTGTGGAGCAATTAGCAAGTGTTCAGGTATTTATGCATCTTGTTCCCTAATCTCTCGCACTAGTCCCACAGATTGATTCCCTCGGCATTGATCTCACCACGGGTCTCCTGGATCTCTCAAACCCACGAGCCAATATCCCCACTACAACTGCTCCAACCAGCATGGTTTCCACCAACACCAGCATGGTTTCCACCAACACCAGCATGGTTCCTACAGCAGCAGCCAGGGGGCCTAATCAAATTCATGGTAAGAACTTCACCTTCACCTATTTGTGCTTTAATCTCAATTAGATGCTCTAATCCAGGAGGAGAAATTTGCCTCCATGACATCTAAGTCCAGTAACCATCTATTCAGCTGCAGGGTAACAATACATGTGCTGCTGTTGGAATAAAAACTGGCTGAAAGACTGGGAGGGTTCAAGGGTCAGTACTTATCTTGGCGGCTCAGTGTTGGGCACAGTCACCAGACAGGGAGAAGGTTCTGTGCTCTGCTGTGTGACGTGCACTTTGTCCGTTCATTACAATTTTCGAGTACTAAACTAAAGTTTGAAGTGGAGACGTGAGCAGTAACAGACTCCTAGAGTCACGACCACGATCGTCATCCATTAATGCAGACATAAAGCCCAGAGACCATATTTACAGTAAAAGTCTGAACAAAATCAGATGTTTGTAAGGTGACCAAGATGTGTTTAAACTATTGTTGATTGACCTGATTTTACAGGGGTCAAAACTGACCTTTGACCTTTCTGATCAAAGTCCTTTCTCTCTGGTCTCTGGCAGCCCTGTTGACCCTCAGTGCCCTGATGTTGTCTGTCATGCTGAGAGGCTGAAACATCCAGGAGAACATTTTCACCCACGTGAATCTGATGAAGACTTATGAAGACTCATGTGTTGGATTTATTTCTGTGTATCAGAGGGTAGAAAAGATTTGATTCTGAACTTTCTTCTTCTTTATTGTCTTTTTGCTTTTGAGCCAGTGATTGGGCCACCAGCTCCTTTTCACACTTTGTAACGAAGTCAAACAGTTAAACTGAAACTGCGAAAGCCTTGTAAAACCAACATGAGTCTTGAAGTCGTGGGAGCGTTCACACTACATGTCTGTCCATCAGTAGGCGTGGCTGACTGCTTTAATTGGTCTCCAAACAAGGTTTTGTATTGAAAACTCACACAGAGTGATGCAAGAATCAAGTTTTTCACTGTAAACACGGCTGTGGACCAGAAAAGAGCCCTCTAGCTTGGTTGTGCATTACTATGTCCTCAAAAAAGAAAAAGAAAGAAAGACGATGACCTCTTTGTTGTTGCTCTGGTCACGTCCCCCTTTTGCACCAGCCCCTGCGTCTGCTCGCATTGGCTGTTGCACTTTTTGAATTGTTGCAACCCAACGACCCATCAAACACCCGAGATATCCAGTTTCTGTGTGTGACTCACAATCGACTCTTGTGTTTGAGGTGTTCACACTTAACCATCCCGCTGCTGCTGAGCGACTGTCTCACCCCAATTTGGGGGAAGAGAACAAAATCCAGTCAACTCTGAGTGGGCTAAAATCATGTAGTGTGAACAGGGCTGAAGGTGCCAGCCGAAACAGTCTGGAAGAATAAAATGCGGTAATGGTCTTTTTCTGATACAAATTTAGAATAACAGGTTTTTCTTGAGGGAGTTGGTATAAACATTTTTCTTGATACCTCGTCGAAATAAAGTTGAAACTATTGTTAACCTGCAAGTCTGATCACTTTTTTAAACATCATTTTCCCTTTAATTACATCACAAATGAAACGTCAAATATTGACAACTCTCAAAGAGTTTATGCCTGGGAGGCTAACAGGGCGGTTGACCTCCTGTCAAGAGCTGTGTAATGAAGGAGACGTGTTGGATGATAGCAGGCACAGAAAGCAGCAAAGACTGGGTCCATCCTGCACGGGTTCCTCAGTTCAGTAGTCACCCAGGCAGTGCTGCAGTAGAGCTCAGCTGCTGATGAGGCCCTCATGATGTCTGTCAAGTCATTGTTGCCACAGCCCCATTTCCCCAGTTCCCTCCTGTCCCAGTAATTTTCCACTCTCCCTGCCTCTGCTCCACTCTACCTGCCAGCCACTCCCACCCCGTCAGCTCAACTCCACTCACCTGCAGCACAGCTGCAGCTTATTCCCAACCAGCCCTGCTATCAGCCTCCCCTGCACTCTGTCTTTGCCAGATTGTTCTTCTGCTTTGATGCGAGACTTTCCAGCGCTTTTTCCCTGCCGGATTCCCCGATACCGACCCTGCCTGTCTTCGTTCTGCCTGCCTCGCCTGTTCCCTGGACAACCTACCTGCTTTCTGCCCCTGACTACGACTTCTGCCTCAGCGTTTCTGGTTCCTGTCTGCTCAGCTGGTTTTGACTTCTCCGCCTGGCCCCGACTTCGTCAGCCTCCTCTCCTGTAAGACCCTTTCTGTCACTCCTGCCCAATGTCAGCGGAACTGCACGGTTCCGAGGATTTACGTCCTTCCCCCTTGGTTCCGCATTCTGGCTCTGCTCGACCCACTCCCCGAGCCTGCAACCCATAGACTTTGTGCGGGCCCTGAGCCTGAAGAACGGACTATTTCCTGTGTTTCCTTGTCTACCTGAGTTCCTGTTTGCCCGTGTGCTAATAAAAGTCATTACCACGGCCCAGTTTTCCAAAGTGCTGCTTTTGGGTCCTAATCGCACCCGTCACAATCAGGGTCAAGTAGGTACATTTTGTGTACCTACTTGCTCAGCAGTCGGTACCCGAGTAGGTACTATTATGACAATGTCGGTTCATGTTTATGCACCTATTGGAGTCACGAAAGCAACGGGTTTCAAGAGCCAAAAACCGCTGTGTGTTTCCTATTTTTACAAGATAAATAGTAAAGGCTACCAGCAAGGTGATACTCTGATCCAACAACAAGGTACAGATGTTTTTGAGCTTTGTGGCAGAGGAGAGTAGATGGGCCAACAGGGTGTGGACCAAAATCAGGTTTTACCTGGAAGTCTTGATACAGTCCTCTGAACTGTGTTCTGTTCTCTGATGTCAGCTAACATAGGTGAAACCACCTCTCATTCCTGTGGTTTGTGTAGAACTGCCAACCCTGTTCTGCTGTCAGTGCTTTGATGAACCAAAGTTGTTTTTTTTAATTAATGAGGAATGTGAACATAACTAATGGAGCAGTGCACTTTTTACTTTTCTTTAGTGCATCTTGAATGTTTCAGTAGAACATCAGAGTCAATCATGAATGCAGGACAAATCAATTTAATGACAAATTACAAATAAAAATCGAACCTGTGCTCTTTGAGTATGAGTAATTATTGATCTCATAAGATATTCAGCACATACATAAAAACATGTATAAAATGGAATTTCTCGTACTTAAAAGTCTACTACCATACATTTCCTGTTTTTTTTAATTAGTATTACAACAAAAAGGTGAGATGAAGTCTAATGTATGAAAATAAAATATGCAAGATAATCTTCTGTCCCTGCCCTTCTTTCCCTTCTCTGACAAATAATTGGAACTATGCACTTCAACGCAGGTATTTGCCATCAGCTTTTCTTTGTCGATCACTGCTGTGATTGCCTCGTGCGTCAAAACAGGATTGCTCCGCTCTCTTCTGTCTCCAGCCCTCTTTAACCATCCTCAGACCTCCCCTATGTTTGTTACCTTTCCAACTGAGTCACAGTATTGTCTCCAGTACTTTCTTTTTGCGTGTCTTGTCCTTCTCAGTACTGCCTGGGTCCTCTTGAGCCGAATCAATTGTTGTAAAGTGTGTGTTCTTATAACTTGTGTCTGGTTTCTGTTTCCCACTACACTTCTCATCCCACCACCTCATCACCTGATTCCTCCCATTATTTTCAGTGTTTGGAGCAGCTTTTGTTGAAGTTGTGAAGATGGCTTGCTTTATTTTATAATCAAGCATCTCTCCACTTAAGTCCTCCGATTTAACTGTCAATCACGTTCATTCATAAATGTTTGCTTTTTCAATGATCCATTTGGCTCCAAAGCTGTCCTGAGAGGCAACACCAGTGTCAAGTCCAGCACAGACTCTTTTCAAGTACAGCGGGACCTCTACTTACGAACGTCTCTACATGCAAATCTTTCAGGTTACAAAGTGTCTCAACGGGAAAATATTTCCTCTTGTTACGAAGGAAATTTCAGGTTACAAAGTCAGAAATACGCGACCGCTGCTACTTGCAGCTCGCGGAGTTTAGCGAACACAAACTTGCTTGTAGCTGCTCTGCCATTGGCTATCGCCTAGCATCTTCCTGTCATCCCACTGGCTAGGAGGGACGTCAATATGTACAGGTTTGTGTTGTTGGATCGCGATACCTTTCAAGTGTAGCTGCCAATCCGCGTGTTCTTTGAATGAAGACTTCGAGAAGTAAAGTATCAATTTCAAAATGTATTTAACAATAGAACCAATTCCAGACACAAATATTACAGAGCTCCGGGCCAGTTCATAACCCTAGCAACAACAGAGTTAATTGTCAGGGCACGAAGTCTGACAACCTAACTATCCCTTGGCCCAGTCCTTTATAGTCACACACATGCAAATTCACAATGTCCATGCAATCCAATCCAGTTCCTCTGCTGGGATGACCTCGTCCTCTTCTTCCAGCCTCCTTTGGTGTTGATACAGTCCTTCTTTTCCATTGCTTTCCCAGGTGGCCAGATCCCATTCTTCATGCAAATGTGATCATCATCAACCCCCCTGATATCCTGTTTACAATGAGTGTTTGACACCCCCTGCCTGACTGGCTCCTGCCTGACTGGCTCCTAAGATAACAGTAGAACAAACAACAATCCTGCAAATGTCTCTGTTCTTTATTTCATTTGCTAATGAGTCTACCTTGCCTAACTTCTAAGAGAAGACAGAAACATATGGTGAAACACATAACAAGATAAAGACAATTCTCAACAGTGTGTATCCCAGCGTCGTCTTCGTTTAACTTTTATTTATTGTGGGTGTTCGAATGTTTGTCCATTAGATAGCGTTGTTACCACAAGTGTTAACGTTCATTGCTCGTAATGACGGCTAATGTGAGATTAGCCTGTAATAAAGTTCATTTTGTTCCTGGAGAAGCCTTGCACTGAATTCCTACATTTATTGTGCGGTAATCTAATTGTAACATGTATTTATTACATGTTTTGATGCATTTTTATGATTTATAAAAAAATATGTCCAAATTTTTGGGGGCTTGGAACGGATTTGGCCATTTACATGGAAAACGCGTCTCTACTTACGTAGTTTTCAGGTTACGAAACAACTTCTGGAACGAATTAATTTCGTAAATAGAGGTCCCACTGTATCCACATCAGCATTGTGCACCTGCCATCCCTTCAACAGACTAGATTGGTCTCATCCATATGTTCTTCAATTTTACAAGGATTATAATAATTCGTGATCACCAGTTCTCTCCTTTTACCACCACATACCTTCCTTCCCTCATAAAGGCGATGAACCCACCACCTGCCACCTGGGATCTCTTACACCTTAAAAACAGTTATATTAACACTATATATGGCGCCATGTCATGCAGGTCCTCACTCAACCAAACTCAAGCGTTTTGTGGCTGATCAAGACTTTAAGACCACATCCTTTAAAAAAGAGAATCCAAGCAAAAATCTGGATCATGTCATTTCTGTCAGATAGTCACATTGCTGTGACTGCAAAAGCATTAAAAGTTGTCTTTTTGGATGTGGTCAGATTGTGCATAAGCAAGGCCTCGTGCAGTAAACCAGTTGTTTCCAATTTCTTAAAGGCTCCTGAGGCTTATTAAACAAAAAGTTGGCCAATAGACACAAAGAAATTCCATACCACTGAGCCTGAGGATCTGACTGGCTGTCAGTAACCAACAGACAGCATCTGCCAGGGAAGGCCTTCAAAGGGAGACAGTGATGGACGTGCAGAAAACAGAGGGAACGTTGTAGTATAGAAGTATAAGCAGTTGTTGAGCCAGGTTGAACTTCCTGAGTAGCCGGAGGAAAGGATCACTTCAGATGGAGACTGTTCCACAAGGGGTATCGGGGTCAAGTAGGTACATTAAATTACCCTGAAAAACTTTCTTTAAAATGTTTTTGTTCTGTTTTTCAAGAAAATAGACATAAAATGTCTGTGTGGATTCTCAATCATCCAGGTCATAGTTAACCAAGAGAAATATAATAGAGGAAAATTAAAAGACTAACAAGAACACACAATAGCAACTGTGATAGCATGCCTTCAAAACTCTCATTAATATTCCCTCAGACGGCTGTCTGACTTATGACATCAGATACACTGACAGCTGTCAAACGGCTTCAATTAAGTTTAAAATTTAGGGTCCTATTGTTCCAACACACCAGGAATGTTCATTACGTTGAAGGTCATAAATGCCACATCTGAATGCACACTTAAAAAATATGGACAAAACCATTCAAGAACATATTTAATGCCGCTTATTACTTTAATTATTGCTACATACTTGTGTAATCTCCTGCAATTTGATTCCATTTCTTTTTCTGATTCATATTGTATCAGATGCTATGGCAAAGCTTTTTAACTTATGGAGATAATTTGACCAATAATGGTTCTGTTCCTTTGTTGCACTAAAGTCTTCTTGCAGAGCCAAATGTGATTTATGTATGAAGATTCCATGTAGTTTAATCTTTAAGCTTTGATCATTCTTTTCATCCCCTAACAACTACTTCCTGATTTAGACACCTTCCAGGTAGGTGGGCAGGTACCTCTGAAATTTTCTTTCTGTCTTGATGCACAGACCCACCCATTCCTGATTTTAAGCATCGCTGTAAGACTCATCTGCCCTCAGAGAAGCAAAAACTTCTACAGGAAGAACGAGTGTCAGAGCTGAAAGATCAACTGTAAGAGCCCAAGTAAGACTATTCCATGAATGCTTGTTCAGATTCAGAACCAGTCAGAATAATGTTCAGTCCAGGTAATGTTAACTGTCAATGGATCCTGTGAACTCTCACATCAACTATTTTAAAAGTTAATTCTTAGGTCTGCAAATGAATCATCCCGTCTGAATGTGTTATTTTTAATAATCAACCATTTTTTTTGACAAAAGTCTATTGAGTTGATTTTCTTTAGGGTTCAATGCTTCTATTGAATGAGATAATATTTGTTGGAGTATAATCAGATGATTGATCATTTCATTTCAGTTATTTTCAGTCTGTAAGAATGGAACGAGGACGTGTCCTGCTGTTTGCAGCACTGATGATCTACACAACCTGTTCGACGGTTGGTTTATTCATTTATAAATGTTGTTTTCAGACTGAGACTTTTTATTACTCAGTATGTTGGTAATATTCTACTAGACTGTTGCTGACCATTCTCAACTTTCCTAAATGTGTTCTAGCATTGCACCGATTATCGATATTGAATTATTACCATACTTTTCAATGTCCTCTGAAAGTTTTAGTCGTCTTTTTACATTGACTTAGTTTTTCCGCTGCCGCCTCCAACGTTGCACCATTGATGCCAAGATTACGGGCAGTAGCTCTAGTACCTCCGTTGACGGTCAGATCGATTGTCTTTCATTTAAAAGCTCCATCATATGCAAAATGAGTATTGTCTTGCATAATCTTTTCCCGCATGTCTGTCTCACTTTTGCGTTTACTGCTAGAGAGTGGCCCCCCCTGGCTGTTAGCCAGTAAAATATATAAATTAGCCATATGTCTGTGAAGATTCTCAATCATCCAGGGCATAGATACCCAAGGTAAGTTTTCTGTGTCAGTTGGACTGTTTTTCTTCTCAAAGATGTTTCTCCTTCGATCCAGAAGGCTTCTTCAGTTCTGAACTTCCTGGGGACAGAGCTTGAAAATATAGCCCTTGTAGACCATTAGCATGCTAATGAACTTGGTGGTCACCAGAGAGTCATTGGCAGGGTCGTTGGTAGGGTCGTTCACCTAGTCTCAGTTGGTGTTTCTCCCCTTTGTCTGCTGGCTCACATGGTGGTGAGGTCTCCTGGAATGGTGTGAACGTTAAATTAGCCATACCATTGTATGGGCTGCAGGATTCCAAATGTGTGAAAAAAGCTGCGTCTTATAGTCCGACAATGACGGTAATATGTCATGAAACATCACCAAAAATGGTTTTGATATGTTTGTGATTAAAAATCAGACATGACAACCCAGGAATAATTGACAATACAATATATTTTCTCTCAACATTTTTGTGATTTGGTGTATAATTGTGTTTTTCTCAGTTGAACATCACCAGAGATGGTTGTGGAACTACCGAGCTGTGTTTGGCATCACCAGATAATTGTGATCCTGCTGGAAACGACAGCTGTATGTTTGTATCTTTTGAATTTGTTCCTCCAGCCCCTCCAAATGTGAGTAAAGTGATCTTTAGACTCAGGGGAGATAGCCGTTTCTTCACAACAGTGGGACTGACCCAAAATCCTTCACAGGTAAGTCAAATATCATCAAATGTTTTATTTAGGTGGAAATGAAAATAGTTGTATTTCAATATTTTGAGTTTTCAGGAGTGAATCAGAGTTTAGAGTGTGCTATACAGTTTACCACAGCACTGAGTAGGTGGGCCTTAATGATTCAAGTTGTAGGGTCGGAGTTTATTCAGAAATTCTATAATTGCTGGACGTCGCTTCTTGTGATGACGTTTCCAACAGGTATCTGGTTGGTGGTCTGGATGACTTAAGGGGCTTTTAGCTTCGTCTTTAACAACAAAACTGAGATTATGGTCAAATAACAAAGAAGCCAGATCAAACTTTCCATCTCTTTTCTACCACTGACTGAATCATATTTATTGATGTATTTAATGAAGTCAGTGATACTAATGTTTATGTTCACTATGGTTATATTACTTTTTAATCATGTCTTTGTCTCCGTGCATTAATTCCTAAGGGTGACACCGAATTCGTAACATGTTTAGCCAATTCATTGATGGTGGGTGGCGTCAACTACGTGAGAGAAGTTCTGTATGTGAAAAGAAACAACACCGACAACTCAACTAAACTTGATGTTTCTAAGGTAAAATGTCTTTATACATGTGGAATAATTAAGATTCATTTACTGTAATTCATGATTGTTTTTTTTTATATTGTTGAAGCAAAATGACTAAAGACAGAAGGAGATAATACAATTCACACTTTGAGCTACGATTTGCTACAGATAAACCTTCGCAAGGTTGATTCTGCTTTAATAAAGATTTATAACAATGATCAGTCAGCTAATATCGCTCAAGGCTGTTTCTTTAATTATTTCCATGAAAAAAGACCAGGTACGGGAGACTTTGAGTTGAAGTTTAAAGGATAATGATGCTTGAGCTCATAATAATGAGCTCATCATCTGCTTCTGAAAAAGAATTAGTATCAATGATCAGCACCCTAAACTGTTGGAAATAAATGTGAAAACAGAATCTGGCCAAAAATATGTTCTTTTTAAAGGCCAACAAAACCAATTTTCAACATCTTTTCTATGATGTGTATCTATAACATGTTGATTTCTCATTTCTGTAGTTTCCTTCTATTTTATATCTTAATGTTTCATTAACAGACCTTTACAGCCACTCAGCGCGAAGTTGTTGGAAATATCTTGAAATGTCAGTTCTCATGGTCAGGTCTAAACAGCTCCTCAACCAGGGGGAACAATGACCTTGATTTCGTCGTAATCCTGGGAAAAGGAGAAGGCTGTGCGTATACAGAATAACCATGTTGGTTCACACTAATATTGTTCATCAGGGCCTTTTGACAGGAACTGTGATGATTGATGTGATTCAAGTCTTTATTCATTGTCACATGGAATGAATTTGTCTTTGAGCAACAGCTAACTGCATTGCCTGAAAACACAATTGAGTCAAACCACCACAATGAATTCTAAAGAAAATGTGACTTTTGTTTAAACATTTTGAAAAGTGATTAATATTAATATCTGTGGAGCAATTAGCAAGTGTTCAGGTATTTATGCATCTTGTTCCCTAATCTCTCGCACTAGTCCCAATGATTGATTCCCTCACAATTGATCTCACCACGGGTCTCCTGGATCTCTCAAACCCACGAGCCAATATCCCCACTACAACTGCTCCAACCAGCATGGTTTCCACCAACACCAGCATGGTTCCTACAGCAGCAGCCAGGGGGCCTAATCAAATTCATGGTAAGAACTTCACCTTCACCTATTTGTGCTTTAATCTCAATTAGATGCTCTAATCCAGGAGGAGAAATTTGCCTCCATGACATCTAAGTCCAGTAACCATCTATTCAGCTGCAGGGTAACAATACATGTGCTGCTGTTGGAATAAAAACTGGCTGAAAGACTGGGAGGGTTCAAGGGTCAGTACTTATCTTGGCGGCTCAGTGTTGGGCACAGTCACCAGACAGGGAGAAGGTTCTGTGCTCTGCTGTGTGACGTGCACTTTGTCCGTTCATTACAGTTTTCGAGTACTAAACTAAAGTTTGAAGTGGAGATGTGAGCAGTAACAGACTCCTAGAGTCACGACCACGATCGTCATCCATTAATGCAGACATAAAGCCCAGAGACCATATTTACAGTAAAAGTCTGAACAAAATCAGATGTTTGTAAGGTGACCAAGATGTGTTTAAACTATTGTTGATTGACCTGATTTTACAGGGGTCAAAACTGACCTTTGACCTTTCTGATCAAAGTCCTTTCTCTCTGGTCTCTGGCAGCCCTGTTGACCCTCAGTGCCCTGATGTTGTCTGTCATGCTGAGAGGCTGAAACATCCAGGAGAACATTTTCACCCACGTGAATCTGATGAAGACTTATGAAGACTCATGTGTTGGATTTATTTCTGTGTATCAGAGGGTAGAAAAGATTTGATTCTGAACTTTCTTCTTCTTTATTGTCTTTTTGCTTTTGAGCCCGTGATTGGGCCACCAGCTCCTTTTCACACTTTGTAACGAAGTCAAACAGTTAAACTGAAACTGCGAAAGCCTTGTAAAACCAACATGAGCCTTGAAGTCGTGGGAGCGTTCACACTACATGTCTGTCCATCAGTAGGCGTGGCTGACTGCTTTAATTGGTCTCCAAACAAGGTTTTGTATTGAAAACTCACGCAGAGTGATGCAAGAATCAAGTTTTTCACTGTAAACACGGCTGTGGACCAGAAAAGAGCCCTCTAGCTTGGTTGTGCATTACTATGTCCTCAAAAAAGAAAAAGAAAGAAAGACGATGACCTCTTTGTTGTTGCTCTGGTCACGTCCCCCTTTTGCACCAGCCCCTGCGTCTGCTCGCATCGGCTGTTGCACGTTTTGAATTGTTGCAACCCAACGACCCATCAACCACCCGAGATATCCAGTTTTGAGTGTGACTCACAATCGACTCTTGTGTTTGAGGTGTTCACACTTAACCATCCCGCTGTTGCTGAGCGACTGTCTCACCCCAATTTGGGGGAAGAGAACAAAATCCAGTCAACTCTGAGTGGGCTAAAATCATGTAGTGTGAACAGGGCTGAAGGTGCCAGCCGAAACAGTCTGGAAGAATAAAATGTGGTAATGGTCTTTTTCTGATACAAATTTAGAATAACAGGTTTTTCTTGAGGGAGTTGGTTTAAACATTTTTCTTGATACCTCGTCGAAATAAAGTTGAAACTATTGTTAACCTGCAAGTCTGATCACTTTTTTTTTTTTTTTACATCATTTTCCCTTTAATTACATCACAAATAAAACGTCAAATATTGACAACTCTCAAAACCTTGGTGGACAGACCGAAGAGACTGCTGAGGTGGTCTGACAGGCTGAAACATTACAAATTCAGTTTTGAGTTTATGCCTGTGTGGCAGCATGGAGTTCATGCCATGCCCACCTTAATTGCTGTGGCAGATACAGCTGTGGCGTTATCCTTAAAAGGAGGCTATGCTGCGCTGGGGGCTCCCTTTTTGTTGTCGAGCTTTCGGGTGCCCCGCCACAGTTCACCCGGTTTTTCTCACCGGATTGCTGTGCGGTAGTGATGGGACGATGATGCCTCAAGGAGTTTATTGACACACTACACAAACTGTGTCAGCACTGTATTGATACTGTGTTGGTCACCCAATAGTGACCCCTGCAGTAGTTATAAAATCATTGCAGGTAAAGAAATTCCTTGTTTGTGTAAATGCTAAACTGAGTTGGTCTGTAAAATATAGCAAATTTGAGTTACAATTCAGAGTTACAATTTTTAACTTACGTACCGTATTTTCACGACCATAAGGCGCACTGTATTAAAAGGTGCAGTCTCAGTTATGGGTGCTATTTCTGTATTTAAAACATACACAAGGCGCACCGTATTATTAGGCGCATGCTGAAACATACAGTAAAAAATGACAACGGAAGTAAAAGAGTGAGTTTCGACACATTTATTGAACAAAATATTCATTCTTCCGCCACAAAACCATCAAAGTTTTCATCTTCTGTATCTGAATTAAACAGCTGCACTATTTTAATGTCCCAACATTCCTCTTCTTAATCATCTGAATCGGATTCACCGACCGGTTCTGTTTCAGCGTTGATTTTGTGAAAGCTCTTCCAATACATGAAAACGGTATCATAGCCCATGTGTCTACAATCCACCCGCATATGGTGGCATAACTTGCACGCCGCTGCCTCATAGTCTTTGTGAAGGAGTGCTCGCCTTCCGTCATCCAGCGCTCTATTTGTTTCCGTGGCAGCCGAGAACCACGGTGAACGACGACTTCTCGTGACCCGTTGTGCGTATCGCCACCGTGCTGGTCCTTTTGTCTCCACTTTTTGGGTCAAAGGGATGTCAAAAGTCAGAGGGATCTCATCCATGTTGGTGACGTGGCTGGGCGCGATTATCTTGTCGCGGCAGTAGGTGCGGAAGAAGGCCACCCTCTCCTGGTTAGGGTTAGAGAAGATGGCCGCCCTCTCCTGGTTAGGGTTAGGGTTAGGGAAGATGGCCGCCCTCTCCTGGTTAGGGTTAGAGAAGATGGCCGCCCTCTCCTGGTTAGGGTTAGGGTTAGGGAAGATGGCCACCCTCTCCTGGTTAGGGTTAGAGAAGATGGCCGCCCTCTCCTGGTTAGGGTTAGGGTTAGGGAAGATGGCCACCCTCTCCTGGTTAGGGTTAGAGAAGATGGCCACCCTCTCCTGGTTAGGGTTAGAGAAGATGGCCACCCTCTCCTGGTTAGGGTTAGAGAAGATGGCCACCCTCTCCTGGTTAGGGTTAGAGAAGATGGCCAACCTCTCCTGGTTAGGGTTAGGGTTAGGGAAGATGGCCACCCTCTCCTGGTAATCCACGGGCAGCCGCTGCACAACAGTTGTCCTCGCGCGTATGGAGAGATGCCGCCTCCTCATAAAGCGAAAACACTAAGATTGATCGATTGCCATTTTCAGCCGCATATTCGATGGCCTGCAGTTTAAAGTAAGCCTCATTCATACGCGTCTCGCTTGACTGGCGCCATTTTAGGGGATTTGCGTAGGTGTGCCGCTAATCGATTGGCGGAGCGTTTACCGTAGTGCACCCACCAAAGGCGCACAGCAGATTTTGGAACTCAGTCCACACACTAGGCGCTCCATATTATAAGGTGCACCGCCGATTTTTTAGAAAATCTCAGTGTTTTAGGTGCGCCTTATAGTCGTGAAAATACAGTATGATGAACTTTTGAAGATAAATTAAAACAATACATTTATTGATTACATTGATTCTTTTGAAGATGAAAAGTTTCCACTTTAAACAAATTCCCCCCCAAAAGGCTTTTTTTCTTGAAAAGTTTTGAAGATGCTGTTGCTGTGTCATTCTGACACCTTGGCCAGAACCATTCAGAGTGAGGTCAATTGTACCTTGGCACCGCAGTCCTGATATTTACTTTCCTAAAATGTATAAAAAGACAATTAAAATTTAAAAAAATTCCTCTTCAGCAAAGTTCTCTACTATACTGACATGCAAGACCATTGAGGTATACTTGCTCATGAGTCTCCCAAAAAGAGGCAATATGATGTGAAAAGGAAGAAAATGCTTTTGTTCTGAAATGCTTTTGTTCCTCTTTGATAGATCAATTGTCAAAGTCCCTCTGAATTCTGGATCATCAGAATTCACTCACCTGTAACTTTGCGAATAATCAACAACAAACATTTCTTCAAATCTTTAAAAACAAGTTATTATTATTAAATAACTGCCTTCCTTGGCAGAGATAGGAAAATTAGTATTAATTGTACTTGCAAAGAGGACAGTATGGAACCACCCAGACGGACAAAGAGAAGCTGCTTGAATTGTAATTTTCCCATCTTAAGACCAAATAAAGCTTATTATATCTTAGTTGATGTAATTATTAGAAATGTTTGTTTTGTTGGGTATTTTTCTGTTTTGGCTACTGTGTAACACAGCAGAACAACCTTCCAGAACCCACAGAGGTGGACCCCAGTCAAAATTTCGAGAAATCCTTTTTTTTTTTTTTTTTAAATGGCAAAGGATAGATAGATACTTTATTGTTAATTCACCAATTCACTCCATGTTTTGAACGTACAGATGAACCAAAATAGCCTTTCTCTTCTCTCTATCTTATCGTGCTGTAAAAACTGAAATGAATAATTAAAAGGGGGTCAAATAATTATTGTCTTATTTAACCGGACAACGGGAAAAAATCTTACCCACTCATCTCACAAAGTTTCGACATATTTTACTCAAGTAATTTTCAGCACGATGTAAGTGTGTTTACATGTTTACGGAGTTATTGAAACAGACTTTTACTTTGAAAACAAGGACCGGATGTAGCGCTTGCAGCTCGCGGGGGGATGCGGCAGCAGAAACGCCCTGTATCCTCTCCGACATCCGTCCAGGAGCCGCTTCTGCTGCTCCAGTAGCGGAGAGGAGAACGAAGCAACAAAATAAGAATAATCATCAAAAATGGCCTTTTAACATTCGAGGATAAACGCTAAAGAGAAATGGAAGCTTCTTTCTTCTCCCAACTCCCGCTGCTCTTCCTCCTGGCTTCCCTCAGCTGCTTCCCCGTTTCCGCCGACAGGAGAATCGGTGAGTGGGCTCCGGTTCCTCTCTGGTGACACCGAATCCGAACCGTTTCGCAGCTGGAGATGAGCAGAGGAACTATTTCTTCTCTGTCCTTCTATGTCAAATGCCAATGTTGTGGGAGCAGAGCTGCTGGTTTGAAACAGAGAAAACAGATGTGCACATCTCAGATTGTCTCTCTCTCTCTTTCTCTCTCTCTCTCTCTGTCTACCATAGTCGGTTTTATTATTATTATTATTATTATTATTATTATTATTATTATTATTATTTATAAATAAAGAAATGTGGTGTTGGGAGTCAAACTGGAAGCTGGCACTTCTTCCAGTTTGGTTTGTGACACCTCTGTCCTAATTAAAGCGAGACTGAGATAAACTCAAACAAACGTCTGAGTCTTGCGCCCCCTAGCGGCCAGATGTTCCCAATTTGAAAAGGCATCTTAGTAGGTAGCATTCGACTAGCATCTGTGACTATTAAGGGGCATAGTAGTGTGTGTTAATCTGTAAATAACACAATTTCATAATTTGCCATTTCGTCATTTGCTGAAATAAATCTTTGGATTTTCCCAAGATGCAACATCTCCAGTTCTGTGTGTTAGTCTAAAACAATCAGTTTTTAGGTTTTACACAACTCAGTGCTGGTTTTAGCTCCACCTGCTGGCAGAACGTAGTAGTGGTCATAGGAGACTGTTGTGATACCTGCTGGTTGATATGGTGGAATAGGCCGCCGTCGTCATGGCCGTCTGGAGGATGATGCATGTAGAAATCTGCTGTGTGAGACGGTGAAAGGAGGAAGAGGAGGAAGAGGAGGAGGCCGCTTGAGCTGAGAAGGAGGGAGGTGTGTCTGTGGACCCCCCCCCCCACACACACACTCTTTTGTAGATTACATAATCCTCACAGAGAATGTAGCACCCACAGGAAACAGTAGCAGAGGAGATGAGCAGTGGGAAAACAGCAGCAGCGTTTTGTGTTTCTGGACCCAATTTTTAATCGGCTACATCTGCACAAATCCCCAAATGTCCATCCATCCATCCATTCTCTACCGCTTATCCGGGTCGGGTCGCGGGGGTAGCAGCCTAAGGAGAGAAGCCCAGACTTCTCCCCAGCCCCAGCCACCTCCTCCAGCTCATCCGGAGGGATCCCCAGGCGTTCCCAGGCCAGTCGAGAGACATAGTCTCTCCAACGTGTCCTGGGTCTCCCCGGGGTCTCCTACCGGAGGGACATGCCCTGAACACCTCACCAGGGAGGCGTCCAGGGGGCATCCTGACTAGATGCCCAAGCCACCCCATCTGGCTCCTCTCAACACGGAGGAGCAGTGACTCTACTCCGAGCTCCTCCCGGATGGCAGAGCTTCTCACCCTATCTCTAAGGGAGAGCCCAGCCACCCTACGGAGGAAGCTCATTTCAGCCGCTTGTACCCGTGATCTTGTTCTTTCGGTCATGACCCAAAGCTCATGACCATAGGTGAGGGTAGGAACGAAGATCGACCGGTAAATCGAGAGCTTCGCCTTTCGGCTCAGCTCTCTCTTCACCACAACGGACCGGTGCAGAGTCCGCATTACTGTGGACGCCACACCGATCCGCCTGTCGATCTCCCGCTCCATTCTTCCCCCACTCGTGAACAAGACCCCGAGGTACTTAAACTCCTCCACTTGGGGCAGGATCTCCTCCTTTACCCGGAGAAGGCACTCCACCTTTTTCCGGTCGAGAACCATGGCCTCGGATTTGGAGGTGCTGATTCTCATCCCAGCCGCTTCACAGGCGGCGGCGAACCGATCCAGTGATAGTTGGAGGTCACGGGCCGATGGAGCCAACAGGACCACATCATCCGCAAAAAGCAGAGACGCGATCCTGAGGTCACCAAACCAGATCCCCTCAACACCATGACTGCACCTAGAAATTCTGTCCATAAAAATTATGAACAGAATCGGTGACAAAGGGCAGCCCTGGCGGAGGCCAACCCTCACCGGAAACGAGTTCGACTTACTGCCAGCAATTCGGACCAAACTCTGGCACCGATCGTACAGGGAGCGGACAGCCCGTATCAGCGGGCCCGACACCCCATACTCTCGGAGGACCCCCCACAGGACCCCCCGAGGGACACGGTCGAATGCCTTCTCCAAGTCCACAAAACACATGTGGACTGGTTGGGCAAACTCCCATGCACCCTCGAAGACCCTGCTGAGGGTGTAGAGCTGGTCCACTGTTCCACGCCCAGGACGAAAACCACATTGCTCCTCCTGAATCCGAGGTTCGACTATCCGGCGGACCCTCCTCTCCAGTACCCCTGAATAGACCTTACCAGGGAGGCTGAGGAGTGTGATCCCCCTATAGTTGGAACACACCCTCCGGTCCCCCTTCTTAAAAAGAGGGACTACCACCCCGGTCTGCCAATCCAGCGGCACTGCCCCCGATGTCCACGCGATGTTGCAGAGTCAACCACGACAGCCCTACAACATCCAGAGCCTTAAGGGACTCTGGGCGGATCTCATCCACCCCCGGGGCCTTGCCACCGAGGAGTTTTTTAACTACCTCGGCAACTTCAGCCCCGGAGATACAAGAGCCCATCTCCAGGTCCCCAGGCCCTACTTCCTCACTGGAAGGCGTGTTGGTGGGATTGAGGAGGTCCTCGAAGTATTCCTTCCACCGATCCACAACATCCCGAGTTGAGGTCAGCAGCACACCATCACCACTATACACAGTGTTGACAGTGCACTGCTTTCCCCTCCTCAGACGCCGGATGGTGGTCCAGAACCTTTTCGAGGCCGTCCGAAAGTCGTTCTCCATGGCCTCACCGAACTCTTCCCATGCCCGAGTTTTTGCCTCGGCAACCGCCGTAGCTGCACTCCGCTTGGCACGCCGGTACCCATCTGCTGCCTCAGGAGTCCCACAGGCCAGTAAGGCCCGATACGACTCCTTCTTCAGCTTGACGGCATCCCTCACCGCTGGTGTCCACCAGCGGGTTCGGGCATTGCCGCCACGACAGGCACCAACCACCTTGCGGCCACAGCACCGGTCAGCTGCCTCAACAATGGAGGCACGGAACACGGTCCACTCGGACTCAATGTCCCCCGCCTCCCCCGGGACATGGTCAAAGCTCTCCCGGAGGCGTGAGTTGAAGCTTCTTCTGACAGGGGACTCTGCCAGGCGTTCCCAGCAGACCCTCACAACACGTTTGGGCCTGCCAGGTCTGTCCGGCATCCTTCCCCACCATCGGAGCCAACTCACCACCAGGTGGTGATCAGTTGACAGCTCCGCCCCTCTCTTCACCCGAGTGTCCAGTACATGCGGCCGCAAATCCGATGACACAACCACAAAGTCGATCATCGATCTGCGGCCTAAGGCGTCCTGGTGCCAAGTGCACATGTGGACGCCTTTATGTCTGAACAAGGTGTTCGTTATGGACAATCTGAGACGAGCACAGAAGTCCAATAACAAAACACCACTCGGGTTCAGATCAGGGGGGCCGTTCTTCCCAATCACACCTCTCCAGGTCACACTGTCATTGCCAACGTGAGCATTGAAGTCACCCAGGAGGACGAGGGAGCCCCCAGAAGGGGCACTCTCCAGCACTCCCTCTAAGGACTCCAAAAAGGGTGGATACGCTGAACTGCTGTTTGGACCATAGGCACAAACAACAGTCAGGATCCGTCCCCCCACCCGAAGGCGAAGGGAGGCTACCCTCTCATCCACCGGGGTAAACTCCAATACACAGGCACTGAGCTGGGGAGCAACCAGAATTGCCACCCCTGCCCGTCGCCTCTCGCCATCGGCAACTCCAGAGTGGTAGAGAGTCCAACCCCTCTCAAGAAGACTGGTTCCAGAGCCCTTGCCGTGCGTCGAGGTGAGGCCAACTATATCTAGTCGGAACTTCTCAACCTCGCGCACCAACTCAGGCTCCTTTCCCACCAGAGAGGTGACATTCCATGTCCCTAGAGCCAGTTTGTGCAGCCGGGAATCAGACCGCCAAGGTCCCTGCCTCCGGCTGCTACCCAAAACACAATGCACCCGACCCCCTTGGCCCCTCCTGCAGGTGGTGAGCCCACGGGAAGGGGGTTCCATGTTGCCTCTTCGGGCTGCGCCCGGCCGGACTCCATGGGCAGAGGTCCGGCCACCAGGCGCTCGCCAACGTGCCCCACCCCCAGGCCTGGCTCCAGGAGGGGGCCCCGGTGACCCGCATCCGGGCAAGGGAAACTTGGCACCAATGTTGTTCAGCATCATTAGGGGGTCCTGGGCTACGCTTTGTCTGGTCCCTCACCTAGGACCTGTTTGCCATGGGTGGCCCTACCAGGGGCATATAGCCCCAGACAACGGAGCTCCTGGGATCATTGGGACGCGCAAACCCCTCCACCACGATAAGGTGGCAGCCCAGGGAGGGGGCAGAACGTAGTAGTGGTCATAGGAGACTGTTGTGATACCTGTGGCTTCTTGATGCAGATTAGTTAAACTAAATTGGTTAACCAAGTATGCTACCGCCCCGTCCTCCACCTCTGCCCTCGAGTCCCGCTCTCCAATAAATACGTTTTCCTGGATCGTTCCCTTTGCAGCTCTGAAATGAGAGTGGACTAAAATCCGTATCATTAAGAATCAGTTGTTTATTTCACGTTATTGCCATTTTCATAGTTGCTACATGCTATCGTTTTCCTGCATTTAGCATTCAGTGAAAGACCTTCCCAGTTCTCCCAGTCTGACCACTGAAGGACCAAACTTGATGTTTACTCAGTGAACAGTTTTTAGCCCCATTGATCATATTGTGATTAGGTTTATAGTAGTCATGCTCTTTGGACGTTGCTATGGCTTCAGCTGTCCACCAGATGTCACCGTCACTGAAGTCTCGAAGCTTTGAATCTTTTTCGACACAATTGTTCGGAAAGCCTCAGTGCTTCATGAGGCTTCACTTGCCCACCCCTACAGGAACCAGAAACGCTGAGGCAGAAGTCGTAGTCAGGGGCAGAAAGCAGGTAGGTTGTCCGGGGAACAGGCGAGGCAGGCAGAACGGAGACAGGCAGGGTCGATAACGGGGAATCCGGCAGGGAAACCACGCTGGAAAGTCTCGCATCAAAGCAGAAGAACAATCTGGCAAAGACAGAGTGCAGGGGAGGCTGATAGCAGGGCTGGTTGGGAATAAGCTGCAGCTGTGCTGCAGGTGAGTGGAGTTGAGCTGACGGGGTGGGAGTGGCAGCAGCCACACACACACATTCCCACAGCACTCCCACAGCAGCCCATCAACCCGCCACTCTTATTAACTGTGGTGGAGCTACACTCACTGTGTTGGCCTGCAGACCAGTCAGCCAAAAGAAGCGCAAGTGACTGTTGGCTTAAGTCAGAATGTCCTTTGGTTGTTACAAATTATTATACAGTTTCGACTCCTTATTTTCTGGCATTAATGTTCATTTAAAAGGTCACTAAATGATGAATGGATGGGTTACTGTTTATCTGAAGCAGCTCATTTATTTTTTCTAATAAAGCAAAACATTTTTGAGGCTTAAATAAAATTCACCCACCATCTTAGTCTGAATGAGAAAGGTCAAATGTGCAAGATTTGTTACGCACTACTAACTTATTTTTATAACTGATGACGGATGGGGGCCCGCGTTGGTCTGGGTCATGTTTCGCCCACCCAGGACAGACAAATAGAAAAAAATCTATGTATTGTGTGACAGCCACAGGGATCTCTAACCCTCTGATAGATCAATATGTAGTATTAATTATATTTTCCAGGAATTCCTGCTGTGTTTGTGTTTGTGTGGGTGATGATGAGGATTTACCTGGAGGACACTGGGTAAGTGGAACATTAGCACGGAAACCTGAAAATGATCTGATCCATGACAGGATCCTCCTCATGCCTTAAGAAGCCTTATTGGTCATGTTTAATTAGTTTTGCAACCCAAAGGATTAATATTCACAGGAGTTAATTTAATTGGAACATAATCCTGCAGATAATTCAGTTTTCTAGCAATGAGACCGATATTCCACATGTAGAGGCTTTATAGTGAATAATTCATGGAGGAGTCATTATCCTAACTTAGTTAAGTTTGGAGTCACCTCCTAACTTTCGATATAACTTTAAATATAACTTTGAAAAGATGATGTTTTATATCTTTACAACATTTAGTCAAATTATGGTTATTTGTGGTCTTTTCAGGTGTTGGGAGACAAACGACAACCCCATACCCAACTGGGTGATCAATGGACCGATCGGATTCTCCATAATGGTGAGTTTTTTGGTCCCAGCAGCGGCTAGGCTAAACTAGAAGATAGTTTAAAAATTGAGTTCTAAAACATTGTAAAACTTAATTATTCCAATATCACGGCTGTCTAAACAGAAGACTCAGCATTACCTGTTACCTTCCCCATCAGTGTGTATTGAGGTTGATTTATTTTAGTTTGGGAACCTTTTCAAAGGAGATAAAACCTTTTCTGTCATTTCTCCAAGGTGAACTTTCTCCTGTTCGTCAGCATCATCCGGATTTTGGTCCAAAAGCTGAGGTGTCCTGATGTGGGAGGCAATGATCAATCACAGTACAGGTACTGAGCACACATTTAGTTCTTACTGAGGCAGAAAAATTACCCAGCGAAAACACGCACGTGCACAGAAACCCCTCCGCTTGAAACAGACGCTCAGCTAATCTGAATGTCTCCTTTTTCATGTTTGCGTGAGGAGTGACTTTAATTTTTATTCGTTTCTTTATCTGACTTTTTATCTTTTGTATTTATGAGCCCAGAGCGGAATCATCACTGTCGGGATGTGATATTTTCTCTCAGGAGGTTGGCGAAATCCACTCTGCTGCTGATTCCTCTCTTTGGGATCCACTACGTGATCTTTGTCACGCTTGGAGAGTCGATCGCAGAAGACTATAAAATATTCTTTGACCTGGCCCTCGGATCATTTCAGGTAAGGTTTAACAGGGCTGTCTGGCACATTTCCTGTATGGTGACTGTAATCTTCACGCTTCGTGTGTGTTTTGCCCTCCTCAGGGTCTGGTGGTGGCCATTCTCTACTGCTTTCTAAACAGTGAGGTAAACATTAGTCACCAGAGTGACAGTTATGTTTCAGTAGTTCCTGTTCAGTATTTCTACTTAAAGGCAAAATACTGACAATCTTCACAATTGTACTGCTATATTTCAAAAGTTGTCGCATGTACCGGTATGTTTTATTTCCTGTCAATTCATTAACGTGCAGTACCGTAATTGACCTTTAGGGATCGCGCTCCAACGGTTCCAAATCTATGTATATTTAATAGTGGAAAATTCTGTCAATGATTCAATAAGTTGTACAATATTTCTTCTGATTTAACAGCTTCAGGTTGAATTAAAGAGAATTTGGCGCATTATGTGTCTCAACGCCCACTTGAGCGGACATCACTCAAATTCTACCTTCAGAAGTGGTTCGGAGCTCATGGCGCAGTCTCACCGGAACTCCCGCGCTCAGTCCATCATGCAGTCTGAGACCACAGTCCTGTAAAAACCCACGAGAAGCAGTGGTGAACCGTTCCGTAGGTTCTCGAGGGCCCAGCTATGGTACATGACTGGATCCTGTACAGTCTTTTAAATTGCAGCCTTTGGCTTTGCTGTATGTGTTCTTGCTGTGTATCCAGGTCTGCGTGGTCCATGTGTTCAGGTCAAAGGCAAACGAACTGGGTCTGGTTCCTCTTGTCACCTTAATGGACTACTCAAGGACCCCCTTTAATTTTTTTTTGTCTTTCAGGGACACAATTAAACTATTTTAATCCTACTTGAAGCCTCTTCTACTTTGACTTAATAATATCCTGATTAGAACAGTTTCTTTTCATGTTACATTAAAAATTGGTTCTACGGGCAAAGCGAACAAAGGTGTCAGGAGACATTCCAGAATAAGAAGAAACCTTGAGAAGGACCCGGGTCATATGGAGAATAAGAAGATAAGTTGAAAGAATAAAAATGTGCTTTTCTAGGAAGATTTTCATTATTTTAAAGCCGCCTCATCTTGCTGGGAGCTGCTTCCACTGCATGGGGCTTGAGAGCAAAGGCCAGCCGCTCTGAGAGGGAAGCATTCTATTGGGATGATCTGGTGCCCAGGCTTTCCAGATGTGATGTTGATTGTCCTCTGAGGACCTTTTTATGAGCAGTCAATGTAGACAAGCCTGCGGCTGAGCTCATTCCCGAAAGTGAATCCCATCAAGAAATACCTCCTCTGGAAGTCTGAGGGAAACTGGGATTTTGTCCGATTATCCCCGAATCATCATTGTGGTGCTGAAGGAATGCTGGGAGATCCATCTAGTCCTTCATGAGTTGTGGATGGGTGCTGCTGCATTCTGTCCTAGTAGTCACATGGCAACAGGCAGAATACACCCAGCACCACGTGATGCAACACTCACTCACTTGTACCGAGCGGCATTTTGCAATTAACCCAACTATTTGAGGAACTCCAAAAAGTACCACTGACCTCTAGAAGACCTCATTTTAATGGGAATGTTTCAAATAGATGTCGATCAAGTCATGATGATGAACAGTGAGCTGCTCCACCTGAGGACATGAGCCATAACATCCTGGGCTGCAGGTTAAACAGGTTAGTTTGAACCTAGAATTTTATTTTTTTCTCTGCTCTGAACCTTTTCTCTATTTTGACTTGATGCATGCATGGAACAAAATGCCAAATTTCAGATCTATTTGTTTCAGAATTTTCCATTTAGTTTGTTTGGTCTCCCCTGAGAGCCACAGATTCGACTCTTTCTGAGCACTGGCTGAGGTGACGGTGAGCTTGAAGCAAAAGGAAGAAGTTGAGTGCACGCAAAGATGAAATGGAACAAAAAAGTATCATTATTGGGAATGTTTTCTTTGTGAACTGAGTGAGTGAATTCATGTGTTTTGGCCTTTCTAATGTCAGTAAATAAAATGTTCAGTATTTTTATTGAGGTCATAACATTTGCTTGGTTGTGTGTGTGTGTGTGTAGGGTTAGGGATATATATATATATATATATACACACACACACACACACACACTGCAGAGGACCCAAGTCTGAAAGGAGGCACTGCCCAGGAGATCGAGGAAGAGATTTTTACATGATTGAGGCAGACAGAACAAAGATTTTCACTGAATGTTCACACTGTTAATCTTCCCAACACATAAAACACTCTTTTTAATCTAACATTTATGAGGCAGTCTGCCTGCTTTTCTTCTCCAAATTTGAATTGGGTTGTGAATTTGGATGCAGTGAAGTCTTTTTCCGCATCAATTTTGTTTCTTTAGCACTGCATAGTTGACTAGAACAAGCACAATCTTATATTCATCTACGGAAAACTCTAAATTTGAACAATTGAGTATGAATGAAAACGCCATCAAGTATGATACCAAGTATGATTCCTTTACACTGAGCCTTAAAAAAAGGTGAGAAATGTGATGGTGCCATAAACTGTCTGTGCTGTTTGGATTTCCTGTCGGTTGAGTGAGCAGACGTCTGAACATCATACAGACGAGGGGAACTACCGTCACTTTTGAATGTAATTCTGTTTTTCTGTTTGTGGGTTGCAATTAAAATAAAAGTTGTTGATGCTGGTTGTATTTTAGCTTTGCGAGTGCACTGAGAACACCACGGATTAACTTGGGATGTTTAATGATGCTGTAGTCCTTCAGTGTGAAATTATGAATTTTCTATTTTTGAACAACGGGATCTTCATTTCTCTGCAAGCTTCTCCTCTGGATCTTTCTTTTGAGGCCTCTCAGCCTGGGGTCAGCGAGCTGGATAATCTGTCATCTCTGAGAGGGCAGGCAGCCTTGATTGGAGTTGACAGAGCGACTTGAGGCAAAGACGTCGCTAATTGGGAAGAAGGCAGACCAAGAGTGGAAAGGCATGGTAAAGGCATGGTAAATGTGGACCCGGGAGCAAATGACAAAGCAAGGTTGAGCTACAGAATCCAGAACACACAAATCTTTGGTCCAGGCAGGAGGTCATACATGAAGTAACATGCACATACAGCAACCAAACGGACAAGAAGCAGGCAGAAATCCAGAATCAAGGAGCAACCGGGTCGCACACAGGAGGCAAAAGCAAATTGAACACAGGGGAGCCATTTTGCTAGATACTTCATCTTTGGGTTTCAACTGCATTTGGTATATGTGTTTTTTCATCACTGCCGCCTCCAGCTCCTCTTTCTCACTTATTCATCATTTAATCAAAAATTTCAAAACTCTTTTTTTCCCACCTGAACTCTCCACCTACCTCAATCTGCCCACCATTCCCAGTTTCCTCAGTCCATCCTTCATCAATTCCCTTTCTTGTCTTCATACCAACAGCAAGTGTTCTTTTGTTTCTGGTTGGTGACAATGCTTTCATAAACCAATGGGATGTTTCCCAACACTGCATAGTGTTCAATCTCAATCCTGTTTCCTGTAAGGAACATAACCTTTGTTGTTGCAGATGACAACTTAAAACCCCTTTTGAGTCCCCATCTTTCAACTTTATGCATTCCCTCCTGCATCCTCTTAGGAATGTACTGGACGTTTCAGGCTCTTTTTCAAAGGGCTGCATCATCAGAAAACAGCAACCAGTGACCTGCTGATCAAACATGAGATGGAGCCGAGCCGATACCACTCATGTTACTCAACAAACTGGGGCCAAACATGGGGCAAAATCGATGAGCAGCATGCAGCTGTGCAGGTAAGATGGTGGGAGAAACCAGGACTGCATATGACCTGGAATATTTGTGAATATATCATTATTGAGAAAAGGACAGGGCTAACTACACCCCCCTGTGGTGTACCATTTTGATCGCTGTATTGCCTTGATAATTCTGCTCCTACCAGAAGCGTTCTTTCAATTAAAAACTCCATTACCCAGCTAAACATATTCTGAGTTATCTCTAATAAATCCAGTTTTATCAGCAGCCCCTTCTTCCACAACATGGCTAATGCTTTTTGCACATCAAAGAATACTGATACCAACCATCTCTTTATTGACTTGAGCTTTTCTAACCATCGCGGGGCAATCATGCATTTACTTTCTAATAAATATGTTAACCTGCTTAACATGCAGCTTTTCAGGGTTTCCTTGAAATTATAATTTATGCTTCTTTTCAGCTCTTTGACATTTTCCCTTCTTCCCCACTTTATTACATAGAATTGGCAGCCTGTCAAGACTTCTTTCATCCAAATGTAAGATTACAGATTTCATCCTTTCCTGTTGCAGTGTGACCAGTCTTGTCTAACACCTTCTTAAGACTATCTTCCTTTTCAGCTCTACTAAAATTGTATTTTCTACATATCACTTCTCTGTACTCTGCTTTAGTTCTGTCCCTGCCCTTCTTTCCCTTCTCTGACAAATAATTGGAACTATGCACTTCAACGCAGGTATTTGCCATCAGCTTTTCTTTGTCGATCACTGCTGTGATTGCCTCGTGCGTCAAAACAGGATTGCTCCGCTCTCTTCTGTCTCCAGCCCTCTTTAACCATCCTCAGACCTCCCCTATGTTTGTTACCTTTCCAACTGAGTCACAGTATTGTCTCCAGTACTTTCTTTTTGAGTGTCTTGTCCTTCTCAGTACTGCCTGGGTCTTCTTGAGCTGAATCAATTGTTGGAAAGTGTGTGTTCTTATAACTTGTGTCTGGTTTCTGTTTCCCACTACACTTCTCATCCCACCACCTCATCACCTGATTCCTCCCATTGTTTTTTAAGATTTCTTAAAAAATCTTACCTTTGTTAATAAAGAGAAATTAAAAGACTAACAAGAACACACAATAGCAACTGTGACAGCATGCCTTCAAAACTCTCATTAACATTCCCTCAGACGGCTGTCTGACTTATGACATCAGATACACTGACAGCTGTCAAACGGCTTCAATTAAGTTTAAAATTTAGGGTCCTATTGTTCCAACACACCAGGAATGTTCATTACGTTGAAGGTCATAAATGCCACATCTGAATGCACACTTAAAAAATATGGACAAAACCATTCAAGAACATATTTAATGCCGCTTATTACTTTAATTATTGCTACATACTTGTGTAATCTCCTGCAATTTGATTCCATTTCTTTTTCTGATTCATATTGTATCAGATGCTATGGCAAAGCTTTTTAACTTATGGAGATAATTTGACCAATAATGGTTCTGTTCCTTTGTTGCACTAAAGTCTTCTTGCAGAGCCAAATGTGATTTATGTATGAAGATTCCATGTAGTTTAATCTTTAAGCTTTGATCATTCTTTTCATCCCCTAACAACTACTTCCTGATTTAGACACCTTCCAGGTAGGCGGGCAGGTACCTCTGAAATTTTCTTTCTGTCTTGATGCACAGACCCACCCATTCCTGATTTTAAGCATCGCTGTAAGACTCATCTGCCCTCAGAGAAGCAAAAACTTCTACAGGAAGAACGAGTGTCAGAGCTGAAAGATCAACTGTAAGAGCCCAAGTAAGACTATTCCATGAATGCTTGTTCAGATTCAGAACCAGTCAGAATAATGTTCAGTCCAGGTAATGTTAACTGTAAATGGATCCTGTGAACTCTCACATCAACTATTTTAAAGGTAATTCTTAGGTCTGCAAATGAATCATCCCGTCTGAATGTGTTATTTTTAATAATCAACAATTTTTTTGACAAAAGTCTATTGAGTTGATTTTCTTTAGGGTTCAGTGCTTCTATTGAATGAGATAATATTTGTTGGAGTATAATCAGATGATTGATCATTTCATTTGTTATTTTCAGTCTGTAAGAATGGAACGAGGACGTGTCCTGCTGTTTGCAGCACTGATGATCTACACAACCTGTTCGACGGTTGGTTTATTCATTTATAAATGTTGTTTTCAGACTGAGACTTTTTATTACTCAGTATGTTGGTAATATTCTACTAGACTGTTGCTGACCATTCTCAACTTTCCTAAATGTGTTCTAGCATTGCACCAATTATCAATATTGAATTATTACCATACTTTTCAATGTCCTCTGAAAGTTTTAGTCGTCTTTTTACATTGACTTAGTTTTTCCGCTGCCGCCTCCAACGTTGCACCATTGATGCCAAGATTACGGGCAGTAGCTCTAGTACCTCCGTTGACGGTCAGATCGATTGTCTTTCATTTAAAAGCTCCATCATATGCAAAATGAGTATTGTCTTGCATAATCTTTTCCCGCATGTCTGTCTCACTTTTGCGTTTACTGCTAGAGAGTGGCCCCCACTGGCTGTTAGCCAGTAAAATATATAAATTAGCCATATGTCTGTGAAGATTCTCAATCATCCAGGGCATAGATACCCAAGGTAAGTTTTCTGTGTCAATTGGACTGTTTTTCTTCTCAAAGATGTTTCTCCTTCGATCCAGAAGGCTTCTTCAGTTCTGAACTTCCTGGGGACAGAGCTTGAAAATATAGCCCTTGTAGACCATTAGCATGCTAATGAACTTGGTGGTCACCAGAGAGTCATTGGCAGGGTCGTTGGTAGGGTCGTTCACCTAGTCTCAGTTGGTGTGTCTCCCCTTTGTCTGCTGGCTCACATGGTGTTGAGGTCTCCTGGAATGGTGTGAACGTTAAATTAGCCATACCATTGTATGGGCTGCAGGATTCCAAATGTGTGAAAAAAGCTGCGTCTTATAGTCCGACAATGACGGTAATATGTCATGAAACATCACCAAAAATGGTTTTGATATGTTTGTGATTAAAAATCAGACATGACAACCCAGGAATAATTGACAATACAATATATTTTCTCTCAACATTTTTGTGATTTGGTGTATAATTGTGTTTTTCTCAGTTGAAGATCACCAGAGATGGTTGTGGAACTACCAAGCTGTGTTTGGCATCACCAGATAATTGTGATCCTGCTGGAAACGACAGCTGTATGTTTGTATCTTTTGAATTTGTTCCTCCAGCCCCTCCAAATGTGAGTAAAGTGATCTTTAGACTCAAGGGAGATAGCCGTTACTTCTTCATAACAGTGGGACTGACCCAAAATCCTTCACAGGTAAGTCAAATATCATCAAATGTTTTATTTAGGTGGAAATGAAAATAGTTGTATTTCAATATTTTGAGATTTCAGGAGTGAATCAGAGTTTAGAGTGTGCTATACAGTTTACCACAGCACTGAGTAGGTGGGCCCTAATGATTCAAGTTGTAGGGTCGGAGTTTATTCAGAAATTCTATAATTGCTGGACGTCGCTTCTTGTGATGACGTTTCCAACAGGTATCTGGTTGGTGGTCTGGATGACTTAAGGGGCTTTTAGCTTTGTCTTTAACAACAAAACTAAGATTATGGTCAAATAACAAAGAAGCCAGATCAAACTTTCCATCTCTTTTCCACCACTGACTGAATCATAATTATTGATGTATTTAATGAAGTCAGTGATACTAATGTTTATGTTCACTATGGTTATATTACTTTTTAATCATGTCTTTGTCTCCGTGCATTACTTCCTAAGGGTGAGACCGAATTCGTTGCATGTGTAGCCAATTCATTGGACGTGGGTAGCGGCACCCACGTGACCAAATTTCTATATATGATAAGAAACAACACCGACAACTCAACTAAAGCTGATGTTTCTAAGGTAAAATGTCTTTATACATGTGGAATAGTTAAGATTCATTTACTGTAATTCATGATTGTTTTTTTTTATATTGTTGAAGCAAAATGACTAAAGACAGAAGGAGATAATACAATTAACACTTTGAGCTACGATTTGCTACAGATAAACCTTCGCAAGGTTGATTCTGCTTTAATAAAGATTTATAACAATGATCAGTCAGCTAATATCGCTCAAGGCTGTTTCTTTAATTATTTCCATGAAAAAAGACCAGGTACGGGAGACTTTGAGTTGAAGTTTAAAGGATAATGATGCTTGAGCTCATAATAATGAGCTCATCATCTGCTTCTGAAAAAGAATTAGTATCAATGATCAGCACCCTAAACTGTTGGAAATAAATGTGAAAACAGAATCTGGCCCAAAATATGTTCTTTTTAAGGGCCAACAAAACCAATTTTCAACATCTTTTCTATGATGTGTATCTATACATGTTGATTTCTCATTTCTGTAGTTTCCTTCTATTTTATATCTTAATGTTTCATTAACAGAACTTTACATCCACTCAGCACGAAGTTGTTGGAAATATCATGAAATGTCAGTTCTCATGGTCAGGTCTAAACAGCTCCTCAACCAGGGGGAACAATGACCTTGATTTCGTCGTAATCCTGGGAAAAGGAGCAAGCCGTGCGTATACAGAATAACCATGTTGGTTCACACTAATATTGTTCATCAGGGCCTTTTGACAGGAACTGTGATGATTGATGTGATTCAAGTCTTTATTCATTGTCACATGGAATGAATTTGTCTTTGAGCAACAGCTAACTGCATTGCCTGAAAACACAATTGAGTCAAACCACCACAATGAATTCTAAAGAAAATGTGACTTTTGTTTAAACATTTTGAAAAGTGATTAATATTAATATCTGTGGAGCAATTAGCAAGTGTTCAGGTATTTATGCATCTTGTTCCCTAATCTCTCGCACTAACAGCAAATTTTAGTTCCTTCAGCATTGATCTCACCACGGGTCTCCTGGATCTCTCAAACCCACGAGCCAATATCCCCACTACAACTGCTCCAACCAGCATGGTTTCCACCAACACCAGCATGGTTCCTACAGCAGCAGCCAGGGGGCCTAATCAAATTCATGGTAAGAACTTCACCTTCACCTATTTGTGCTTTAATCTCAATTAGATGCTCTAATCCAGGAGGAGAAATTAGCCTCCATGACATCTAAATCCAGTAACCATCTATTCAGCTGCAGGGTAACAATACATGTGCTGCTGTTGGAATAAAAACTGGCTGAAAGACTGGGAGGGTTCAAGGGTCAGTACTTATCTTGGCGGCTCAGTGTTGGGCACAGTCACCAGACAGGGAGAAGGTTCTGTGCTCTGCTGTGTGACGTGCACGTTGTCCGTTCATTACAGTTTCCGAGTACTAAACTAAAGTTTGAAGTGGAGACGTGAGCAGTAACAGACTCCTAGAGTCACGACCACGATCGTCATCCATTAATGCAGACATAAAGCCCAGAGACCATATTTACAGTAAAAGTCTGAACAAAATCAGATGTTTGTAAGGTGACCAAGATGTGTTTAAACTATTGTTGATTGACCTGATTTTACAGGGGTCAAAACTGACCTTTGACCTTTCTGATCAAAGTCCTTTCTCTCTGGTCTCTGGCAGCCCTGTTGACCCTCAGTGCCTTGATGTTGTCTGTCATGCTGAGAGGCTGAAACATCCAGGAGAACATTTTCACCCACGTGAATCTGATGAAGACTTATGAAGACTCATGTGTTGGATTTATTTCTGTGTATCAGAGGGTAGAAAAGATTTGATTCTGAACTTTCTTCTTCTTTATTGTCTTTTTGCTTTTGAGCCAGTGATTGGGCCACCAGCTCCTTTTCACACTTTGTAACGAAGTCAAACAGTTAAACTGAAACTGCGAAAGCCTTGTAAAACCAACATGAGCCTTGAAGTCGTGGGAGCGTTCACACTACATGTCTGTCCATCAGTAGGCGTGGCTGACTGCTTTAATTGGTCTCCAAACAAGGTTTTGTATTGAAAACTCACGCAGAGTGATGCAAGAATCAAGTTTTTCACTGTAAACACGGCTGTGGACCAGAAAAGAGCCCTCTAGCTTGGTTGTGCATTACTATGTCCTCAAAAAAGAAAAAGAAAGAAAGACGATGACCTCTTTGTTGTTGCTCTGGCCACGTCCCCCTTTTGCACCAGCCCCTGCGTCTGCTCGCATCGGCTGTTGCACGTTTTGAATTGTTGCAACCCAACGACCCATCAACCACCCGAGATATCCAGTTTCTGTGTGTGACTCACAATCGACTCTTGTGTTGAGGTGTTCACACTTAACCATCCCGCTGTTGCTGAGCGACTGTCTCACCCCAATTTGGGGGAAGAGAACAAAATCCAGTCAACGACCCTATGAGTGGGCTAAAATCATGTAGTGTGAACAGGGCTGAAGGTGCCAGCCGAAACAGTCTGGAAGAATAAAATGCGGTAATGGTCTTTTTCTGATACAAATTTAGAATAACAGGTTTTTCTTGAGGGAGTTGGTATAAACATTTTTCTTGATACCTCGTCGAAATAAAGTTGAAACTATTGTTAACCTGCAAGTCTGATCACTTTTTTTTTTAAACATAATTTTCCCTTTAATTACATCACAAATAAAACGTCAAATATTGACAACTCTCAAAACCTTGGTGGACAGACCGAAGAAACTGCTGAGGTGGTCTGACAGGCTGAAACATTACAAATTCAGTTTTGAGTTTATGCCTGTGTGCAGCATGGAGTTCATGCCATGCCCACCTTAATTGCTGTGGCAGATACAGCTGTGGCGTTATCCTTAAAAGGAGGCTATGCTGCGCTGGGGGCTCCCTTTTTGTTGTCGAGCTTTCGGGTGCCCCGCCACAGTTCACCCGGTTTTTCTCACCGGATTGCTGTGCGGTAGTGATGGGACGATGATGCCTCAAGGAGTTTATTGACACACTACACAAACTGTGTCAGCACTGTATTGATACTGTGTTGGTCACCCAATAGTGACCCCTGCAGTAGTTATAAAATCATTGCAGGTAAAGAAATTCCTTGTTTGTGTAAATGCTAAACTGAGTTGGTCTGTAAAATATAGCAAATTTGAGTTACAATTCAGAGTTACAATTTTTAACTTACGTACCGTATTTTCACGACCATAAGGCGCACTGTATTAAAAGGTGCAGTCTCAGTTATGGGTGCTATTTCTGTATTTAAAACATACACAAGGCGCACCGTATTATTAGGCGCATGCTGAAACATACAGTAAAAAATGACAACGGAAGTAAAAGAGTGAGTTTCGACACATTTATTGAACAAAATATTCATTCTTCCACCACAAAACCATCAAAGTTTTCATCTTCTGTATCTGAATTAAACAGCTGCACTATTTTAATGTCCCAACATTCCTCTTCCTAATCATCAAAGTCGGACTCACCGACCGGTTCCGGTTCAGCGTTGATTTTGTGAAAGCTCTTCCAATACATGAAAACGGTATCATAGCCCATGTGTCTACAATCCACCCGCATATGGTGGCATAACTTGCACGCCGCTGCCTCATAGTCTTTGTGAAGGAGTGCTCGCCTTCCGTCATCCAGCGCTCTATTTGTTTCCGTGGCAGCCGAGAACCACGGTGAACGACGACTTCTCGTGACCCGTTGTGCGTATCGCCACCGTGCTGGTCCTTTTGTCTCCACTTTTTGGGTCAAAGGGATGTCAAAAGTCAGAGGGATCTCATCCATGTTGGTGACGTGGCTGGGCGCGATTATCTTGTCGCGGCAGTAGGTGCGGAAGATGGCCGCCCTCTCCTGGTTAGGGTTAGAGAAGATGGCCGCCCTCTCCTGGTTAGGGTTAGGGTTAGGGAAGATGGCCACCCTCTCCTGGTTAGGGTTAGAGAAGATGGCCGCCCTCTCCTGGTTAGGGTTAGGTTAGGGAAGATGGCCACCCTCTCCTGGTTAGGGTTAGAGAAGATGGCCACCCTCTCCTGGTTAGGGTTAGAGAAGATGGCCACCCTCTCCTGGTTAGGGTTAGGGTTAGGGAAGATGGCCGCCCTCTCCTGGTAATCCACGGGCAGCCGCTGCACAACAGTTGTCCTCGCGCGTATGGAGAGATGCCGCCTCCTCATAAAGCGAAAACACTAAGATTGATCGATTGCCATTTTCAGCCGCATATTCGATGGCCTGCAGTTTAAAGTAAGCCTCATTCATACGCGTCTCGCTTGACCGGCGCCATTTTAGGGGATTTGCGTAGGTGTGCCGCTAATCGATTGGCGGAGCGTTTACCGTAGTGCACCCACCAAAGGCGCACAGCAGATTTTGGAACTCAGTCCACACACTAGGCGCTCCATATTATAAGGTGCACCGCCGATTTTTTAGAAAATCTCAGTGTTTTAGGTGTGCCTTATAGTCGTGAAAATACAGTATGATGAACTTTTGAAGATGAATTAAAACAATACATTTATTGATTACATTGATTCTTTTGAAGATGAAAAGTTTCCACTTTAAACAAATTCCCCCCCAAAAGGCTTTTTTTCTTGAAAAGTTTTGAAGATGCTGTTGCTGTGTCATTCTGACACCTTGGCCAGAACCATTCAGAGTGAGGTCAATTGTACCTTGGCACCACAGTCCTGATATTTACTTTCCTAAAATGTATAAAAAGACAATTAAAATGTAAAAAATTCCTCTTCAGCAAAGTTCTCTACTATACTGACATGCAAGACCATTGAGGTATACTTGCTCATGAGTCTCCCAAAAAGAGGCAATATGATGTGAAAAGGAAGAAAATGCTTTTGTTCTGAAATGCTTTTGTTCCTCTTTGATAGATCAATTGTCAAAGTCCCTCTGAATTCTGGATCATCAGAATTCAGTCACCTGTAACTTTGCGAATAATCAACAACAAACATTTCTTCAAATCTTTAAAAACAAGTTGTTATTATTATTAATAACTGCCTTCCTTGGCAGAGATAGGAAAATTAGTATTAATTGTACTTGCAAAGAGGACAGTATGGAACCACCCAGACGGACAAAGAGAAGCTGCTTGAATTGTAATTTTCCCATCTTAAGACCAAATAAAGCTTATTATATCTTAGTTGATGTAATTATTAGAAATGTTTGTTTTGTTGGGTATTTTTCTGTTTTGGCTACTGTGTAACACAGCAGAACAACCTTCCAGAACCCACAGAGGTGGACCCCAGTCAAAATTTCGAGAAATCCTTTTTTTTTTTTTTTTTTTTTTTTAATGGCAAAGGATAGATAGATACTTTATTGTTAATTCACCAATTCACTCCATGTTTTGAACGTACAGATGAACCAAAATAGCCTTTCTCTTCTCTCTATCTTATCGTGCTGTAAAAACTGAAATGAATAATTAAAAGGGGGTCAAATAATTATTGTCTTATTTAACCGGACAACGGGAAAAAATCTTACCCACTCAGTTTCGACATATTTTACTCAAGTAATTTTCAGCACGATGTAAGTGTGTTTACATGTTTACGGAGTTATTGAAACAGACTTTTACTTTGAAAACAAGGACCGGATGTAGCGCTTGCAGCTCGCGGGGGGATGCGGCAGCAGAAACGCCCTGTATCCTCTCCGACATCCGTCCAGGAGCCGCTTCTGCTGCTCCAGTAGCGGAGAGGAGAACGACGCAACAAAATAAGAATAATCATCAAAAATGGCCTTTTAACATTCGAGGATAAACGCTAAAGAGAAATGGAAGCTTCTTCTCTTCTTCAACTCCCGCTGCTCTTCCTCCTGGCTTCCCTCAGCTGCTTCCCCGTTTCCGCCGACAGGAGAATCGGTGAGTGGGCTCCGGTTCCTCTCTGGTGACACCGAATCCGAACCGTTTCGCAGCTGGAGATGAGCAGAGGAACTATTTCTTCTCTGTCCTTCTATGTCAAATGCCAATGTTGTGGGAGCAGAGCTGCTGGTTTGAAACAGAGAAAACAGATGTGCACATCTCAGATTGTCTCTCTCTCTCTTTCTCTCTCTCTCTCTCTGTCTACCATAGTCGGTTTTATTATTATTATTATTATTATTATTATTATTATTATTATTATTATTATTATTAATATATTTATAAATAAAGAAATGTGGTGTTGGGAGTCAAACTGGAAGCTGGCACTTCTTCCAGTTTGGTTTGTGACACCTCTGTCCTAATTAAAGCGAGACTGAGATAAACTCAAACAAACGTCTGAGTCTTGCGCCCCCTAGCGGCCAGATGTTCCCAATTTGAAAAGGCATCTTAGGTAGCATTCGACTAGCATCTGTGACTATTAAGGGGCATAGTAGTGTGTGTTAATCTGTAAATAACACAATTTCATAATTTGCCATTTCGTCATTTGCTGAAATAAATCTTTGGATTTTCCCAAGATGCAACATCTCCAGTTCTGTGTGTTAGTCTAAAACAATCAGTTTTTAGGTTTTACACAACTCAGTGCTGGTTTTAGCTCCACCTGCTGGCAGAACGTAGTAGTGGTCATAGGAGACTGTTGCGATACCTGCTGGTTGATATGGTGGAATAGGCCGCCGTCGTCATGGCCGTCTGGAGGATGATGCATGTAGAAATCTGCTGTGTGAGACGGTGAAAGGAGGAAGAGGAGGAAGAGGAGGAGGCCGCTTGAGCTGAGAAGGAGGGAGGTGTGTCTGTGGACCCCCCCCCCCCCACACACACACACTCTTTTGTAGATTACATAATCCTCACAGAGAATGTAGCACCCACAGGAAACAGTAGCAGAGGAGATGAGCAGTGGGAAAACAGCAGCAGCGTTTTGTGTTTCTGGACCCAATTTTTAATCAGCTACATCTGCACAAATCCCCAAATGTGTGTTCTTCATCTCCTGGGGTGTTTGCGTCCCTTCGTTTCACACGGTGCAGCTTCCAGATGCTCTCCTGTCTCCACCACTGGTACCAGTGTGGCTTCTTGATGCAGATTAGTTAAACTAAATTGGTTAACCAAGTATGCTACCGCCCCGTCCTCCACCTCTGCCCTCGAGTCCCGCTCTCCAATAAATACGTTTTCCTGGATCGTTCCCTTTGCAGCTCTGAAATGAGAGTGGACTAAAATCCGTATCATTAAGAATCAGTTGTTTATTTCACGTTATTGCCATTTTCATAGTTGCTACATGCTATCGTTTTGCTGCATTTAGCATTCAGTGAAAGACCTTCCCAGTTCTCCCAGTCTGACCACTGAAGGACCAAACTTGATGTTTACTCAGTGAACAGTTTTTAGCCCCATTGATCATATTGTGATTAGGTTTATATCAGAAATCACTTCATCAACACTGTCACTAGTTTAATGTCTTACTGACTCGGCTTTTTTTGATTGGTCAGTTTTGTCTTTCATTTGCTTTGATCTTTGATCCGCCAGCCCAGCGCTCGGATCTGCTCTGCGGATCATTAACCTGGGCTTAGAAGGTCACTGCTGGGCGGCCTGGCGTGTCCGTAACCACGGCAACACCCATTATCTGTGCTGATTGGTGGGTGCAGGAGAGTTGCTGGGGAGGTTTTCACAGCATAAGATCTTTAACCAATTTTAGCGACTCCTTTGAATCCCATTTTTCTCCGTACATTTGAACTTTCTGGTAAATCTTTTGTTCTTGTAGATTTATGAAATGTTTGAAGTCAATGTTTAATCTACACAATGGAAAGATACACGGAGAACCTGTGGAGTCCACGCCGGACCTCCCGCTGGCTGAGGCACGTGTCGGATTCGGAACAGTCGGAGCAACTCTGACTGAGTTTCAGTGACTTGTTAAACTGAGCTTTCAGATTTGCTGGATTTGGCCTCAGGTCTGAAACCCAGATGCTCTGGGCTGCGTTTCCAGTATCACGAGTGTCTCTGTGGCGAGTCGCCGTATATCACACGGAATGTATGCATTTCCCAGAACACCTCAGGGTTCCCTGTGTGCGGGGAGGCTCCCTGAGCAGCAAAAGGCCACTCTCTGCTTCTGAAGAAGGAAGAGGCTGAAGAAATCAGGACTGCGTCGTGTGAACAGATGGTTGAGTGACTGCAACAGGCTGAAGGGAGAGAGGGATGAGGAGAGAAAAGAGGATGAGGGAGAAGCCGATCAGGTGGCCGTCTCCTCCGCTCTGCTGCCACTCCCTGGGAACGATCACTTCCCCCCTGTTGTCGGGATTGATGGCTCCCCTCAGAGCTGCCGCCCACGCTGGGCAGACGCGCCGAGACAGGAAACCCTCTCTGATCTGCTGGGAATTTGCCTCCGAGGAGGTGAGAATCTCTCCGGAGCCCGGAAAAGCTCTGCTCCTACCAGCTGCTGCGTGGCGAGCGGGTCGGTTTGGTGTTGCCGATCAATCGACGCTGCTCCAGCAGGTGGCGCTGACACGCGGCATCCTGGGAAACGTAGTGGCCTTTAGGTCAGCGGCCAGGAGGCTGCGTTTAGCTTTTAGCTCCACAGGACGAGGCTGATTGGAATTCTGCTCCTCCGTGTCGGACCACGGCGCAACGCTCCAGCCTATTTCACACTTGGCCGGCGCGCTGAAGCGGCCCGTTCAGCCGCCATCTTACTGGGTTCATTCCAGTTTAGCCCGTTTAGCTTTTTGCGCTCATTCATATGATCACTTCTTCTACCCATTGCGCACATTTAAATAGTGTTGATGTCAAACGTGACAACAGTCCTCGTTAGAAACGCCACGTTGTCCTCACGCGCCTGCCTTAACGCCGCCTGTCCTGGTTTGGCTCGGCCAGGTCTGGCACACCGCCGTGCTGCTTCTCCATTCTGCTGACGTTGCGTTTGGCTGCGTTCTTCCCACGTGTTTGCTGGAGTTCCTCCCTCAGAGCTTGTTTGATGTCATTGCGAGCAGCTTTGGGCGAAGCTGGAGAAGCTCTGTCTTGTCATGGAGAGGTAGCAGATGTGAAGGAGCCTCTGTCTCTTCTGCTGAGATTCCATTTCTCTGGTGCTGGACATTTGGACATTTGGACATTGTTGCCCGGCCTCGGGTGTTACTGAACACAACGCCTGCGGATTCGTCAAACCCCTCCCCCGATGGCCGAAGCCAGGCCACAGAAGGAGCCGATGGAGTCCAAATACAGTGGATGAGAGATGAGGGAGGAGATGACTGTCGCTCTCTGATCCCCGGAAGGCACTCTGTGATGAGCAGATGTTGCCATGGCTACAGCTATCCCAGTGTTCCACCAGTTTGAGATGATGCCCTGGAACCCTGTTGCTCTCTGGAGAGTTTCTGTTGTGTGTGTGTGTGTGTGTGTGTGTGTGTGTGTGTTCTTACATAGTGTAGTCAAAGGTGTGTTTGGGTCTGGTCCTCACTGAGATAGAAATATGAAGATGAGAAGAGATGCTGCACCTGATCTGTGTCTCCCTCCATCGCTGGTTCTGTTCACGTTTCAGCACTTTACACCTAATCAGAGCGACCTCGTGGTCATGGCAACTATTCCGATGTAAGATTTTAGTCTTTTCCTCCCCACCGTCAGCCGCCCCCAGCTTCATGCTACTATCGCTACCTGCTACCTGCTAACTGTGCTAAGTGTTTGTGTTTCTGTGTGAACAGGTTGCCTGTTTGAGACCGAGCTGTGCTCTCCACATGAGATCTGTGTCAATGGTAAGATCTCTGACCACTCACACACACACACAAACACACTAACACACACACACACACACACTAACACATTAACACATTAACATTGTCGAATGATTTGTAAATTTGTTGAATTATTGCAGATTGTTTCTTGGACAAAGGTGATGAAGGTTGATCATCAGACGTCTGTGTGTGTGAGCTGAAGATGCTGTGATGTTTCCACACACACTTCCTGCTGCAAAAGTCCTGGCAGAGAATCATTTCAGAGTGTTTGAATGCTGGCAGACGCTCCGGAGCCACTTTTAGCTTTGAGTGAAAGCAGCAACAGAGATAACGGAACATTTGGACCGTGTGGAGGTTCAGGTGGTGGAGCTGGCAGGTTCCTGTGTTCTTGGGCTGGGATCGGTCCCACTGTGGCCTGTTGAGAAAACACCAGTCTGGTTTTTAGCTTCCTGTTGTGACCTTGTTTGACCTTTATGTGTTGGCAGCTCTCAGGGTCAAAGGTCACGCTCCGGTAAAACTGAAGTCCTGTGTTAAGGAGCCTCCAAGCAGCGTCCCTTAATTCTGGGAGTGAAAAGAGCTGTTTTGGATTGTGTGGAGGCTCTTGTGGAAACTCCAGAGATGTCCAGTGCAGATGTGCTTTTCCCCTGACAAATCGACAAAGACGTGTGTGTTTGCATCCCATAATTCTTTCAGCCCTCCTGCAGTTTGGTGCCTAAATGGTGTTTTTATTCCCTCTGGTGAGGAACCTGAACATTCTCACATGTCTTAGGTGCCACTTTCTCTCTCTGCCCGTCTCTATTTTTACGTGACCGATGATCTTTCTGCATTAATAATAATATGAATAATTCTGATGTCTTAATGTCTGGATCGAAAATATCGAAAGGATGGAACCACGGAAATATAGAAGTTGCTTTGGGGATGGCTGATGGAGCTGCTTTCATCTTTTTTGTTCTGATTGATGCCAAAGAGAAAAGACTGCTCGGTATCAGACCAGCGTCCATACGGGACGTCCACCACGTCCCGTATGGACGCGATGGTGAGCGATGGTGTCGAGGATCTGGCAGGTTGTTGAGGAGAAGCACGTTTCTGCCTTTGGAACCAAACATGAGCAGAAGAGCCGACTATCAATCGGACGGGAGACGTTTGAAGCCGCGTAAGAAGGATCAGATCTCTCGGACGGTGACATCGTTGGGTTTGTGCAGGAAGTTCCTGTCTGGGATGTGGGTTAGTCTGGGACCAGCCCTGTTTAGGTGGTGCTCAGTTGGAGCTGCGGCTCCATCCGGGTCCATCTCAACGAGGTTCTAAAATCCCCAGGCTGCATCGTCAGCATCTCTCAGCACCCGCACCGAGCGCTGTGAGGAGGACACGGCGTCCAGGCCGGGACGCAGAAGTGACGTTTTGCCTCTAAATGTCATATTTGTGTGCTGGCAGATGGGATGTTTGGGAGGTGTCACTCTGACCCGCTGACGGAGGTTTACACCTACGATGTCTCCCCGGCTGTAGTGCAGCGCTTCAGGATCCTTCTGGAGAAGCTCTCCAACAGAGGTACACACACACACACACGCTAGCACAAGCTACCAGAGGGGGCGTTTAGCCGTCTCCCCTCCTCGAACACTAGGGGAGGGGGGACGAGGGGAATTCTGGGTAACTGACGTCACACGTGGTGGCACTTGATGTTTCTCTTAGGTCGAGCTCTGCGAGTCTCACACATTGATACATTTAGTGGCTCCATATTTTTGCAAACATGTGCGAAGGCTTTATGGAATCCAAATTAGCGATATTAAATGTGTGTTTATGGGATGGCCCCATGGCTGTTTAGTGATCTGGAAGCAAGACTGATCCAGTCCAGTAGGTGGCAGTAATGTAGCGACTGGAGACAGGAAGTGCGCGCTCTCTCACTGTGACAAACAAATCCAGCGGCGTGAGGATGTGGCTCAGCTCAGGACACACGAGCCGCGGCGCCCTGCCAGAACCAGGAGAACATCTGCTGTCGGCAGGAGGAGGTGGCGGAGATGTTCTGAAGGATGTATGCAGAAGGATCACAGCAGTGAGCCGAGCCAGAGGGCTGAAACAGGAGATCACAGAGCTGGAGAAGAGGAGGATTATCTGAGGAAGCTCTCAGTGTGGAAGCTCTCAGTGAGGAAGCTCTCAGTGAGGAAGCTCTCAGTGTGGAAGCTCTCAGTGAGGAAGCTCTCAGTGAGGAAGCTCTCAGTGAGGAAGCTCTCAGTGAGGAAGCTCTCAGTGAGGGCTCTACTGACTGACACCCCATCAGCATCGCTCGCTAACGTACTGTGAGGAAGTCGAGGTGGCCAAAGATTCTCCAAACAGTGGCTGAAGGGGATCATGGAGGAGTTCTGGCGGTGGTGGTGCCACACAAGCACATCAGCAGGTCAGAGAGTGAGTCTGTATTTGGATGCACTATCAGTCCAGCCAAACCATCCTTCAAAGTGGGAGTTTCCCTGGATCCCAAGTCAGGAATTCTGGGCTTTTAGCACGTGGATGAAACTGCTTAATGAGGACGTGGTCTTCACTTTGCTCCCACGGACTTTGCTGACGATGAGCTGAAGTGGACCAGAAACAGCATTTTTAAGGCCCTTTCGCACTTTTTGTTTGCTAATATTGAATCTCTTTTGAAGAATGGAAATTTAAATCTGAAAATATAAGTTTGTGAAAACGTAAAATGTGCCGTTATTGCAGTCACATTTCGCATTCACAAACCTCTAGTTTTAAAGCTCATCAAACATCGATGCAGCAGCCAGAACTTCCTTTTAATCAGCTCAACTCGGCGAGTGTTGAGGGAATCTGAGCTTTCACCTTTTAAATCTGCTGTTGCTGCATCCGGCCACCAGGTGGAGCCAGAGACCGATGCAAGGCTCACCTGCGAAGACCACTTCACGTGGTCTCATCTGGAATCTTTAAAAAACCCAAAAAGCAACTCTGCAATGCTTTGGCATGAATTTGGATTGTTAATAATAATTTAGTCAAAATGTGAACTGCGCCAAAAGCTGTCAAATAAAATCAGAACACGAAGATGTTGCTGCCCCTTATCAAAGGATGAAATTCAGCCTGCAGCTCATTGAATGGTGTCATGACTTGTTCCCTCAGATGTATAAGAACCCCCTGAACGGCTCTTTTACCGGCCCGGCAGCTTCCTGTCTGTGTGGTTTGAAATATCCTGGCAGGAATCCCAGTTCCGGCCTCGGATCCATCCTGACGCTGCTAGACCGACACGTCGCACAGCTGCTGGGAACCTTAATCGACAGATGTAACGTTCATTATCAGAGACGTCCCTCTGAAAACACCACACAGGTGATTAGCAGCTGTCAGCGGCCTCGTCGTGAGGTGGAGCTGCAGCCTGGAGCGTTCCTCTATCTGCCAAAGCCGTCGGCTCGCGTTGTCGTTTGCGCCGCGGCCTTTTTCACGCTAACGTTTAGCTCCGCTATCCCATCTGGCGCTGGCGCCGGGTCCACGTTGGGGTGCCAAGAATCCATATTAGGAGGAAAGCGAAGCACGTCAGACAGACGTGAGGGTCCGAGCCCATATTTGCCGTTTTGTGGGCCTGCTGATTAAAACAAAAAAAGTTGTTGCTTTTGTTTGTTTCTAATGGAAATTCCTTCAAATTCGTTGTTTTCCAAGTCTAAATAGTGATACTTTGCGTTAAAATAACACCCTTTATGTCGATTCCTTTATTTTTGATCTGTGATTTGATTTTCTCGCCCTGATTTCCAGGACTTCAGCATAAAGCTCTAATTCTGCTCTGATATGGGACGAAATATTGTCCCTGTCTGCAGGTTTGACCTGGGATGATGAAGCCACCCAGAAGGTTCTGTCCAGTGAGATGTCCAAACTGAGGCGGACGCCCATCAGAACGCTGCAGAACGGACCCGGACACGTCTACGACACGGACGGCAGGTTGGATTCCAGTTCACCCATCAGATTTGCTAGATTTTCACATTTGAGTGCATTTAGATGTTGAAATCGCAGGATTTCCTTCCTCGCCAGGGCGGTGGGTGGGGCGATGGACCCAGTGGACCAGCGGGTGAAGCCGGTGGAGGTGGAGCTCGGCAGAAACCTGCAGATGTACCTGCAGAGACTCGGGCTCCTCCCCAAGAAGTCGCCAGCCTTCGGCCTGAGCGCTCCAGGAAAGGTAGCTCGTTCCCCAACGTAGAACAAAAGTCTGAATACATGTTTAGGCCGAGATAACGGGAGGGTCACAGGGTCACAGGGTCAAAGGGTCACACAGCAGTATTATTCTTTCTGAAACAAACTTTCAAATATAGTTTAATGTCTGAGCTTTCTACTTTTTATTGCAGCGTCTGTTGTCTGTACCGCCACCTAGAGGCAAGGCGAGGGTACTCCCCTTTCACTGGAAAGATTTATAGTTTTTGTGAAAGATCTGGAGTTCCTTCAGGGTCGGTTTGAAAGCAGCTTTCTGGAAGGCTGAACAGGTGAACCGTTGAGCTTGTGTGTCTGAATGTAGCCCCGCCCACTACGGCCCCACCTGCCTCTGCCAAATAACAAAAGGAGGTGTGTTAGTGTGCGGACGCACACACCTTCACGGCGGGTGGTCGCTGTCATCCTCTGCAGCCGCTAACGGATGGCGTCTCCCAGCAGGACCATTATGGGACAGATAAAACCAGCAGAGGGTTCAGGAGTTCACACCTCTGATTAATCACCCTCCCCGTCAGCCGTGGGGGGTCAGAGGCAGCTTCTGGGGGTGCGGGGCGGTGTGGGGCAGCAGGGCTGGAGGATGGAGGCGTTGTTATGATAATTCCACTCTTCCTGTGCTCCAGCGTGGGCGCTAATGGACCCCTCAGTCAAGTCGGTGGATCCGTTAATATGATTACATAAATGCATTAAAAGCCGTTAACGTGCATCAAGTGTTTTGTTTAGATGTTCCATTAAAAGGCCGAAGCAGAAATCTCTGTGACTTGAAGCGGAATTTTCGCTGCGGCTTTTAAAAGCGTGTCTGTGATATCTGAACGGGAGCAGAAGCCTCTGAGGCCTCCCAGCACCGTCCTCCTGATGGGAGCTGCAGCTCCTACATGAGCACGCATCCAAAGCCCCGTCAGAAGCTCCACGTTTATCGCGCTTCTTCCTCTTGGCTCATTAACGCGTCGAGATCTCTGAGGTCTGTTGTTCCAGAACACCTTCATTCACGCGTTCCTTTCGTTCCAGACCGATCTCTTCGACTCTCGCCGCTCCAGGACTCAGACGCCCTCCAGCTTTTCCGCCCTTCCGTCCTTCCCTCCACTTCAGAAGCAGAGCCCCGTGTCCCACCAGCTTCACGCCATGCAGGCCGACGGCCAACTTCTTCTGGCCGCTCTGAGGCGCTACCTCTCCATGGGGGAGCAGCAGGAGCCCCCGTCGCACCTCAGGCCCCTGTTCAACAACAGGATGGAAACATCCGGGCCCAGAGAGGAGAGCTCAAAGTCCAGACCAGTCCTGACAGCAAAGGCTCAAGTTGGGTCCATCAAGGACCCGCTGACGTCTGTGGACGGTGGGTTCACAGTCCTTGGTCCACATTCTGGTTCTGGTTTTTGTGACCAGACTGGGACGTTAAGTTTCAGCTTCCTGTCATGAAGTTAATTATAGTTAAAATCTTCTGAGGAAGATGAGAGTTTCTTCTTTAATTTTCATCCTGCTGAAATAGTGAAATTCCTTAGAAAGTAGCTCGAGTGTCGGAGAAATGGACCCAAATGTGCAGTTTTTCAGGAACCGGATCCATCATAAGGGACTGAATCCAGCTGCTGCTGGTGTTCTGCTCACCTCTTTTCCAGAGAGGTTCATCCAGAAGGTTCTGCACAACGTTGACAGGCAGCATGTGAGCGTGGACAACCTGACGCCCCACGATCTGGACCAGCTGTCCCGCCTGATTGTAGACGCTCTGCAGGTGGTCGACCAGGACCAGGGACAGAACCGGGGCCTGGCGCGGGTCAGGCCCGGCCCCAGAGACTTGGGGGGTCAGCTGACAGATGATGAGGATGAGGAAGAGGAGAGATTGCAGGAGAACCCTCCCGTCACTCCGGCGGACCGCCAAGGTGATTTCCTTTATACACAGTTACGTTATCGGAGCTCAGAGAGGAGCTCGTCGCCATGGAGACATTTATTGGTCTTTTTTAGAGTGTGTGACTGACGCGTCTCTGTTTGTCCCGACAGAACGGAAGATGGAGGACCAAGACGTGAGGGTGAGCGTTCACACGCAGACACAGTCAAAGAGCAGGTTGATGTTTGGAAGAACACGAGTGAAGGTGGAGGGACGAGAAGGTCAAACATCGTTCACACACCAGTAACGTTGGTGGTGAACGCCGTTTTCACCAGCGTTGGGTTCTTGGTTTGGTTTTTGCATCTAAACCTGATCAAAAGGACAAAATCCCAAAATGTCTCTGTAATAGGAAACAAACATCTTGTTGGAACAGCAAAGATTCCTTCGAAAAGCCAGAGAGACTTTTAACGTTTCAGCTTTGTGCTTGTTGTGTTTATCTCTTCGCTGTTTCTACCTGAGCTCTGACGGATTCTTCATTTGTATAAGCTAGCACGACTGTGAGGCTAACAGAGGAATAACGACATAACTCACTTTGGCTAATGTTTGTAATAGAGGAGTTCTACAGAACAGAAGATGGACCAGTTTCATTAATTTCACGGGGGATTCATTTCACTGGGATTTATGAATTTCAATCACCTCTAATTCCCAACTCATTAACGACACCTTTTTTCCAACTGATTTATCACCACTGTCAACTGTAAAATTTGCTAGCAATATGCTGTAAGCTAAAAAAAAAGTTTCCTTTCAGATAACTGCAGACAGTGGAGCCCTCTTCAGCAAACTTCTCGCCTACCTGGATAAGACCTCCGGCAACGCCGCTCCGTCTCCCAGAACTCCCAAGGACGTGACCCAGGAAACGGACCGAGGTCGTCCTGTGGGGCTGGAATATGTTCAGAGTCACACCCACGAGGCCGCAGTGGCGGTGCAGAAGAAGGACGCCACCAAATCAGTCGAGGAGGTGTCGGAGGTGGAGGGGTGGATCAAGGAAGTGGCGCCCCCACCTGCCTCGCTCATGTACGAGGAGCCGCACAAGAAGACCATGCACGTTCCGGAACTTCAGCTGGACATCAAAGCCAGCGGGAAGAAGGCCGAGGACGACATCTTTGGTTACGTCATCACAGACACCGAGTGAGTCCGAGCAAGGCGCCGCCGGTCTCAGGACCAGCGATGGCGCCGTCACCCTTCTTCCGTCAACACTTTGGTAGAATTTAAGTAAAATCTTTACAATCTTCACCTGTGTGCTCCGCAGTAAAGACTCAGTCGTTTCCATGTTCCTACTACACCAACACGATGATCCAAAGTGAGAATCAAAAGTTACTGTTTACACCCTACGAGGGGCCCGACGTGCGCGTCAGAGCTGTAATCACAGGTGGAAAGGGCCCCCGACTCCCTTTTTGGCACCTGAAGGTTGTCCTGAAAGCTCTTCAAGGGCTTTTCGGAGTGTCTCTTGACATTTCTGTCAGCTGGCTGGACTTCAGAAGCTGGTGAAATTTGTTTTTGATTGAAGGGCAGCAGCAAATAGATGTTTCTGCTCCATTAACTCCGCTTTGGAGATTTTTCAGCGCATTTTTAAATCCTTGAACTGAAATATGGCTTTCAGTCCAGTTTCCACATCTGAATTCAATAGAGTTTATCAGTCACCCCCGAAACAAGCAGAAATCAGTTTAAATCATTAAGCAACTGTTTTCTGATGATGGAGTTTTTTTCTGTTTCCTAGCTCTTCCTGTTAGGTTGAAGGAGACTAACCAGTCCCTTCCTGTTACCGGGGAACCTTGTAGGAACGGTGATGCTTCTGTTAATCTTACACCTGTAAAGAAAGAAACTTGGGAAGCTCGAATGCCAGGAGAACCTGCTGCTATTTCAATTGTCTCTCATTCCTGTTTTTCCTCAAACCTTCTCACTCTCTTTTTCCGCCTCCTCGTCACCAGTGGGCTCCAGACGGATGAAGGTCTTCACATGATGGAGATTCTGGCTCGCATGGCTAAAATCCAAATGACCGACTTTGCTGAGCTCTGGTTTGTAATCCAGCTTTTTCTCCCTCATCTTTCCTTTTCTATTTGAATTGAATTTCCTACTGTAGGTTTTCCATGCAAACAGTGAATTCGTCCACCTGTGTGATGGAGCACCATTACACATAAACACACACACACACACACACACACACACAGATATATATCCTCAAACCATATAACCAAACTGCCCTTTGACCTTGATATGTGGGTTTTACGATAATGCTCTTGAGCCACAGATGAGTCCCCATAAAGTAGGCTTTCGGATATGGTCCACACAGCTTGCCATAAACAAGAACGAGTGTGTTTTTTAGACGCGCCTTGTGAAACGGTGGTTGTTTTGCGCTGGGAAAATGACTGTGGGCATGTGGACCTATCACCTATCGGAGAGACAAGCTCGTCCCGATCTGTAAATGACTCACCGTCTGCTTTTAAAGCTATCTTCTGCTCGTAGGCTCGAGTGGGCGCCCTGTGCTCGCTGAAGCTGTTCGGGAGCCGCTCGAGCTTCTCTGCCGTTTATTTTTTTAAACATGTCGGATCAAACAGGCCAAACACTGCCTTTAAACAGACTCTTTGTGTTAGATAAGTTAAATTTAGGTGTATTGTCTGTATGTGAACAGTTTACTGTAACAGTAGAACTGTCATTACTGTGCACATGGTCAAATTCCCTTAAAGTGTGTCGCACTTCAAGATTTTCACTGGCGCACAGCTCTTAATTTGCTCCTCTGCTGGTGCAGATGTTCATGTTTCCTCTGTGTGTGGAGGGATTGCAGATGACGGCCGCTAATGAACTCAGCTCAAATTCGGATAATGAAGGAGAAGATTGATGACTCCTTTCCTGCCAACTGTTTTCAGGTTTTAGCTTCAAAACATCATCATCACTTTCGTCTTCTTCAGCCGTTGCATCTCTGGAACTACGCTCTTGGTGGCGGGCTGCTTTTTCTTTGGCTGTCACACAAAAAATGCTTCTGAAGTGGAGGGTTCATCCAGCTCTGTTGTTCTCGCCGGTTCCTGGGTGGTCTGCTCTGGTCTAATGCACCTTTTGTTTTTGTTCGCTGGATCCGGGGAATGAAAGCGGAGGGTTCTCCGCTGGGAGAGTGATGGTTCGGAGGCTGAGAGAGCTGAGGAGTGTCAGACAAACACAGAAGGAGAAGAGCAGGGCTTTCTTTTGTTGCGAGCGCAGTGAAAGCCCAGCAGGGGGAGCCGCCTAGACAATTTGTCAGGAGCGCCACGCTACTTTCGCAGGGCGCCGCGGCTCCTCAGCACCGAGGTGGCTGCAGCGAGCTCCACCAGATTAAATCAACCCAGAGACAAAAGCTTCACAGCGACACAGTGACTGTTCTGATTTACCCAGCATGCCTCTGGGTTTTACTGCCCCTCAAACAGCTGGCTACTGTCTTCCTTCTTTTCTTTTTCTCTCCTTCGAAATGATGCTACTTCAGCGACAGTGCGATGAAATTTAAAGCCGAAGAACATAAATGTCTACTGATGTGTTTGATAAAATATCCTTAAAATGCTTTTTAAGAAAGCTTCCCTCTTGCTAACGCTATACATTTTCTTTCCGCTAATAATAGTTCGCCTATTTAAAACATTTGAAAATGCACCATTATGCAGCCTCTAATCAGGAAAGTCAATGAATAACTAAAATAATCGCCTCTATTCCAGCATCGCTGTGGCCAGTTTATGGTTGAGGATTGTTTCGTGACTCCATCTCGGCCTCCTGCTGTGAGCTGTAGCAACACAACCAGCACAGCACTGATACGAAAACCAACAAAGAATTTCACAACTGGAGCGAATCTGAGCCACTGGAGATAAACACAGATGTTCCCTTATCTGACAGCAGCTCCACCTGAGCGAGCCAGCGAGAACCTAAACTTCCATAATGGGAGAAATGAATCATAAATGTTGGCTCACACACACACACACACACACACACACACACACACACACACACACACACACAGACTTGAGTGTGACTCACATTTCCTTTGGAACAATTCAATACTGATTAGATAATACTGACATGAGCTTTCAATAAAATGGCCCTGGGAATGTTGGTAGCCCGCTGCTGTGGGCCAGCGGCGTTTGGGGGCGATGGCGGGGGTGGGAGGGAAGCGCTGCTGTGGGCGTCTTCGTCAAGCCCTTGAGTGTAGTGGGCCGGCGAATAATGATGGCTGTTTTGTAACCGTCACCGAGGGTAGACTGTGTTTTTTTTCTTCATTTGAATCAGGAGCATGAAGGTGATGTAATGTCTGTCTGTGGTGAGGGGTCATATCAAGGTGCGGCCACTAGGGGGAGAACACGAGCCTGGATTGGATGTATGATGGGATGGACGGAACATAAAAGCCCTGTTTTTATTCAGGCCCATCTTTACATGAAAAAAGACCCAGTTATTAAAAGTCAGCTACTTGATAGAAGCTTCAACAGTCTTTCCTCGACCACAATTTATTGGGGAAAATTGTGTTTGTAGTAGTTTTTAGTTTTAGAGTAAACCATTTAGAGCCAAGCCTTATTCCCTCCGTTCATCCGTAATGCATGGAAATATAAGGGAACAGGAAAAACTACAACTCCAAGAGCAAAGATGGAACGTCAGTAAACAGTTTGGTAGCATACCTGTGAGGTGCTTATGAAGGTTTTTAACACAATTATGTGCAAACTAATTCCCGCTGTAATTTGCACCTGAGGTTCTGCTCTTGCTCTGAAACAAATTCCATTTAGTGCTCGTGTTTTCTGATGGTAAATCTGATAAAGTCACAGACTGTGTCACGAGGTTCTCAGACGAGGTTTAAGTGAAGGAGTCGCCCGGCAGACGGACGTGTGATCGACTCGACGTGAGCGATTTCTCCCTCTCCGTCGCACACCGACTTCTCCATCACCGGCTGATGAATCACTTCACAGATGTGACAAATCTATCGGCCTCCGTCGTGGCAGGAGAATAATGGGCAGGAGCGCAGGAGCTGGAGGGAGACGTGCTGCTTTTGTCATTGTGGCTGTTTGCAATGTGCGGATGCAGCTTGTAAACGAGCAGTCGTTAGTATTTTTACTCGCTCGGCTTCGCTGAATTTCCCCCGGAGATGATTTATTTGACCCATCTAATTATTTTGTTATTGCAGTAAATGTTAGAGGTTCAGTGCTGTAGGTTGGGAGCCGGTCTTGTTTTTCTTCGATATGCTGACCCGGGGACAGAACAAACCCAATTAAAATCCCACAGAACAAAAGCTAACCCAAAGGTTTGAATAAAGGCTTCTGCTAAGCCGTGGCGTGTTCTTCCAAACAGCTGATTAATGATGAGAACGCCCTTCATCCGGAGGGGAGAATATCACTGATTCAGCCGTCAGTGTAGCGTTGATTGTGGTCATTTTGGCGCCGGACATGTTTTTGTGGAATACTGGAAGAGAATGTGGCTAAATGTAGCGATACCACTGCGGCTGCCATTAGCCTGCTAACACCGCCCTCATGGCCCAACACACACATCACACACATCACACCCAACAGAAAACCTGCCAGTAAAATGCACAAATCCCAGAAAACCTCGTTTTCAAGTTGGTTCACACGAGCACGATCTCCATTAGTGACGGCGCCATATTTTCTGGTCGTGTTACGGTAGCCGTCACTTCCTGCACAATCCTTCCCAGAGGGGAACTCTGTCGTGTATCTTCCTGCTCAGCTTTAGTCTGAATTAGAGCAGGAAAAACAAAAGGTTAATCACATTAACGACTCCTCCTCTGACCACCCAGTTTCTCTCCCAGCTCCCTCGGTGACAAAGCTCCTCCTAAAACACGTAGACAAACGTCCTGTCCGACCTTTCTCTTCACGTCCTCGCGGCCCCGACTTCTGTCAGCCTCGATTCTTCAGCGGGAGTCACAATCACCCTCAGCACGGAAACGTATCATATCCCTCCTGAGGATCCTCCTGCTGACGTCTCCTCCCTCTCTCTGCATTCGCCAGTGTGATTAAACGTCGTGGTATTGGAATTCAAGAGGTCGTCCCGCTGTTTCGAGGGGGATTTCAGCAGCGTCGGGGGGTTTTCAGCCGCCTCGAAAGGCGAAGCTTTAACAAGCAGAGCTGAAAACCAACCCAGCTTCTCCTGTCTGAAGCCTTCCCTGAAGTGTGTGTGTGTGTGTGTGTGTGTGCAGGGTGAAGGGCCCAGCCGTGACCTTCAGCGTGAGGCCGAACCCTCAGAACGTCAGCACCGCAGATGTGGCCAACGTGGCAGGTAGGTGGCCTGTTGATCGTGACGGAGAAAGCGGAGCCATTAGGGCCCAGTTCCTGCACCTGAGGGGGCTGCTAAACTGACCCCACGTCCTCCGTGGACTTCCCAGAACCCACCCTTGAGCCTTTAGGTTCTGCTACTTTAGTTTGATGCACGTGTGAGAGCACCTGATCACTGCTGACCTCTTCCTGTATTCACCCCCATCCAGCAGCGTGTTGTTTTATTATATTTGATATGGCTCCGCCCCCTCCGCTCACGCTGTTCGCTGCAACGTCGGAGCTTTGGATCACACGTGCATTAATTCTGTTCGAAGAAATTAATGCCAAACATGAATCACCCTCATTAACATATTAATGTTGACAGTTCTAATTAGTGTATTAAGTAAAATATGAATTAAAATGTCCCGCATGAATACTGCATGTTCGTCTTTACACATTTACGTCTTTCACGCTGTTATATTTGATAACGGGACATATTTCATCATAATGAACTTAATCAATTTAATTTTTATGAACTTCTTTATTCAATTTTGAGTTAATTTTGGCTCCATACATGAAGAAACCCAGCAGAATGGCTGTGATGTGATTAAATGGGGTTCATCCTCAGGTGTGTGTGTGTGTGTGTGTGTGTGTGTGTGTGTCTGTGTGTGTGTGTGTGTGTGTGTGTGTGTGGGTTCTGGCCCAGTCAATATCAGGAAAGTTCTCTCTGGGCTGACAGTCCAGGGCTGAAATATTTATTCCCCCCAAATAAACACATTGACTAGTGACTCTGACACACACACACACACACACACACACACACACACACACAGCATAGATGGTGCCCAGGCTTTTCAGTTGTTTTGAAGGAATCCTCACTTGTTATTAAAGCAAACCTTTGATAGAATATGTTCTAAATGAGAGATCTCCTCTCAGCTAAAGTGCACCAGCGTCGGGAGTCCATCTTCTAAGTGTCGTTTGTCATATTAACTAGACGATCAATCCATCCCAGAGTCTCCAGCACCATCATCTCTCCCCCCAGTCGAGGTTTATAGCGTTTTTCCCGAAACGTTAACCTTTACGTGTCGGTCGTAATGACATCATTTGATCATCGTTTATTGCTGCTCAGGGCTCAGACGTTCGCCTCAACTGGTGGGTTTTGGTTAAATGCTCCTGAAAAAGTGACTAGATGAAATGATTGGATTTATTTTGGTCCTCTGTGTGGGTCTTGTGAGTAAACGGGTGGAAGGAAAGGACAAACGTTGCTGTTCAACTCTCGGCAGCCGCCATGTTTTCGAACATAAAAGCTACATTTCAAGTCTGGGCTACATAAATTAATCTTGAGTACATGCACGCTTCCCCTCTTGTGACCTGGCCCTGGTGCCGGAAGGTCCGCTTCATGCAGCCAGGCCAGCCAGATTCCACGCCACCACTTCTGTCACCCACGTCCAACCATTATGAGTAGCTCCGTGCCACCGGGGGGGCCATTGTCAAATCTGGGGGTGGATGTCAAGATGGTAGGCAGGAAGGTGCTGACCCTTATTGTTCGGACGAGGGTGGGCGGAGGACCCAGAGGCTGCTTCCAGCGGTGCGTCACGGCCGTGAGAACGGGACCCTGTGAATAGGCCGAGGGTCAGGGTCAGGACAGCGGGCAGCTCAATTAGCACTTAAAGCAGGAAGGGGGCAGCTGAGCTAGCCTCCACACACGGTCTCTTCATCTGACCCAGCAGCTTGCTTTTGCATACATGCTAATCTGGCCTCACATGTCCACTCTGGGGATCTTTGGGAGGGTGGGACAGTCTTCCCTGCTGCTGCCGCCTCTCCCCGACGGTGGCGGACAGAGGCTGGCGGCGCAGGGAGCCGATGGTGCGTCCGATTGGACTGTTGGCGTGTCGCTAATTTCCTGGTCGCGATCAGTTAAACAGTGAATCCTTAATTAACATCCTAGCTAATGGAAAATCCATGAAAAGCTCTGGAAGGTGTCTTTAATTCACCCTAAACAATCAGTATGATTTGATATTTTGCTGGAGGAAATGTTATTTCAATTTGTAACTGACCTGAGAAACGGAAAAGGGGCGTGGCCTGAAGAGTGCTGCGGAGTCCTACTTTTCCATTAGTTGCTCGTTACGTGGTGGTGTGGTCCTCTGGCAGACTACGTTCTATTGGCGTGATGTCCGGTTTAGCTCCTTTACAGGAAGCTTGGCTCATTTCTGACAGCTGATACCTGCGTGCTGTGGAGCCTTCAAACATTCCCGGTGCCTCCGTGGAGGAAGGCTCTTGGATACTTTTACAAAGGCACGGAGGCCTTTGCTTTTCCTTCCCTGATCTCCATCTCCTCATTTTGCGTGTGAGCGGATTAGCATAGATCTCGTGCGCTGACAGGACTGACCTTCACTGCAGCTAAACACTTGTCAAAATGCCAAATGTAATTACTGAGCTCTTTAGGTCAAAGTAATGTCTTTCATCCACCTCGCTTCGCCCGGTTATTGATGTGCAAGGCCACGGACCTCAGACGGAGCCGAGTCCTTCTTCGTTCTCTTCTCTCCGCGTGTGTTTGCGTGTCATGACAAAGCCAGGGAATGTATACATAATTATGCCTAAGTAATGCTGCAATCCGGGAGCGTGCCGCGCGTCTTCTTGTGACTTTGGCGGCTCGCACCCGCTCAGATCCTGTGATTACGGACAATTTAAAGTTCTCTCTCCGAGCTGCAGAGTGCCTTCCCGACACCGCCTTTCAGAAGCTGTCGTCATTACACCGCCATCACCATTTGCTCCTAAATTGCATGTCTGGAAATTGCAATCACTGTTATGTTGTCTTGTCGTTTACTATCTTTTAGGGGGGGAATTTACCTCTGCTTAGGGTTCCTATAGAAGCAAATGCAGGACTAAATTCTCCCGGATCCTGACTTGGTGGGCAGGAGTGGCGGCCTTGGGCCGACTGTCTTATCAGGCGTGTCCAGGGAGGACAGTCGAGTGATTTCTCCCAGCAGGAGCTGGGACGCTCCAGATGACGGCGTCGTTGGCTTTTCTTGATTGCGTCATGTTTCCTTGCTCCCCGATGCCTCTGTTTTCCGGAAGCGTCCGTCAGATTGCCGTCTCCTGACTTTCTCGCCGACTCATTGTCTCCTCCATCAGCGTCTCCATCGGGTTCTGCGGCCAGTGACGCCACCAGCTGATTCCATCATCGCCGTCGCTGCGTGGAACAACAGCAACTGTTCCCTCTGATTGCAGCGGAAGCTGCGCTTGTGCCGGGTTCCGTCCCGCTGCCTCGTCCTGCCACCAGCACTCGGCAGATCCATTCCAGTTCGTTCCAGTCGCTCCGCTAATCAGTTGTAATCTCACTCTGAAGGCTAATCAATTTGAAGTTTCTCTCATCCGTTGCTAAAGAGAAGAATCAACACAGGGTGAGACCCACAAGTGCGGGAGTGTGTTTATCTCCTCACCTGTCATTAAAAACAGCGTCGGAGCAGAACTGGAGGCATTTCTGTAAATTACAAGATGCCTCATCTGAGCCCCCCCCCCCCCCACTGATGCAGGATCACCTGTGGTTATTTTGGTCTGACATCAGAGAACCAGAAGCTGCGCCCTGGTCTCAGGAGCCTCGCGAGCATCTGTGAGTCCTGCCGTCAGGTGTGGAGGAGGGTTGTGAGGGTGGGGAGGGCGCAGGTGGTGCGCGCTGAGCTCGCGTATGCAGAGTGGCGTCATGTGATCCTTCAGCCAACCTCGCCAGCCACTCAGCCGGCCTGATTTCCCCGGCGGTGACGTGGGCTCGCCACCGTTGCCAACCCCTGCCGCCCTCTCCCACAGCTGGCAGGAGCCTGCCAGAGCTCCTGATGGTCGCCGTGGGGTCGCAGACCCCCCACAGATGGCAACATTCCAGGGTCCGACGGTCACCCGCAGCTCATCGGGCCCGCTCGTCTGCTGTTTCCATGAAATCAAGGAGTTCTCAGCCTTGCCGGTGACGTCAAGCACGAGCTGTTGGTGGCACCTGGAGGACCAGGGTTGGTGGCACCTGGAGGACCAGGGTTGGTGGCACCTGGAGGACCAGGGTTGGTGGCCCAGGAGGACCAAGGTTGGTGGCACCTGGAGGACCAGGGTTGGTGGCACCTGGAGGACCAGGGTTGGTGGCACCTGCAGGACCAGGGTTGGTGGCACCTGGAGGACCAGGGTTGGTGGCACCTGGAGGACCAGGGTTGGTGGCACCTGGAGGACCAGGGCACCTGGAGGACCAGGGCACCTGGAGGACCAGGGTTGGTGGCACCTGGAGGACCAGGGTTGGTGGCACCTGGAGGACCAGGGTTGGTGGCACCTGGAGGACCAGGTTGGTGGCACCTGGAGGACCAGTGTTGGTGGCACCTGCAGGACCAGGGTTGGTGGCACCTGGAGGACCAGGGTTGGTGGCACCTGGAGGACCAGGGTTGGTGGCACCTGCAGGACCAGGGTTGGTGGCACCTGCAGGACCAGTGTTGGTGGCACCTGCAGGACCAGGGTTGGTGGCACCTGGAGGACCAGGGTTGGTGGCACCTGGAGGACCAGTGTTGGTGGCACCTGCAGGACCAGGTTGGTGGCACCTGCAGGACCAGTGTTGGTGGCACCTGCAGGACCAGGGTTGGTGGTACCTGGAGGACCAGGGTTGGTGGCACCTGCAGGACCAGGGTTGGTGGTACCTGGAGGACCAGGGTTGGTGGCACCTGCAGGACCAGGGTTGGTGGCACCTGGAGGACCAGGGTTGGTGGCACCTGGAGGACCAGGGTTGGTGGCACCTGCAGGACCAGGGTTGGTGGCACCTGCAGGACCAGGGTTGGAGGCGGCACCAGAGCTTCGCGCCTCGCCTCCATTAAGCTTGTGAAACCCATTAACACCGCACCAGTAACCAGGCAGAATTCTGACTTCATCCAATCATTAGATTGACTTGTTTCCGTTTCAAATGTCATTTAATGATGTCATTTTCCCAATATTTTGTCCCACTGCTGCATAAAACTAAACAGAAATCAGACACAAATTTATGTGTAAGTTATACGTGGTTGTGTGGCCATATTAGCACTGTCACAGCTGAAACCACGGGGCAGTGTCGAGGTGTCTCCTGGCTTCATATTTTATTGATAATCTAATTTAAATTCTACTGCAGTACCTATAATTTATGTCCCACTAACTTTGTAATCCCAGTGAAGGGAAGAACAGACTTTGACCTCTCACAAAACTTGTTAGCACAGAGTTTAAATAATTTAATATACATTTTTTTAAACTGCATTGGAGGAGAGGAAAAGGATCTTATTGAATTTTCTTAATATCCTCACATTTAATAATGGTGTCCTTCTGATGGTTGCCACTAATTACCAGGTTTCCACATTCTTTATGCTTCCTTTCTGCCCTGGAATATGACGTATAATATCGCAATATTATAAAAGGACTAATGTATTAAAGGAGAGGGATCTCTGTCTGTTGACAGGAGGGTATCAGCTCAAACACAAGCTGGGGACAAAGACGTTCCTTTAGAGAGGCGGCTTCATCTCCACCACAGACCTGCTTCGGCTTAATGAAGACAGACTAACGACAAACTCGCTGTCGGGAAAAACCGCTTGGTGTGGCTGTTTTTGTGGACGTCCACCCAAGAATTCCGAGCACGTTTGCTCCGGCCCAGCAGGGAGAGTGGGACCGGCCCATCGGGGGCTGGGTCCATCAGCAGGGAGCACGGATGGAGGCTCCTGATGCTGCTGACCTGCACTCCTGCTCCCACTGTTGTTTTTACGCCTCCATCGCCATGACAACTCTCCGCTGCTTCTCTGGCTGTCCGGATGGGTCGTGTCCCCCCGCCACGGTTATTACGCACTCCTGAGTGAAGCCGCCTGTTGCTCGCTCGCTCGCTCGCTCGCTCGCTCGCTCGCTCTCGGCGGCGTGAGGAGGCCGCCTGGACGCGGCGAAGGCTGATGAGATGTAGAGACACCGCCGCATTGATTGGCCCCCCTTGAAGATGCAGGCCTTGATTAGAACTGCACTCCAGTTCGCCCCCTCAGCCTTGATTTCTCCCAGTCTGCCTCAGCCTCCGTCCCTGTGATTTCTTCTTCTCGTGCAGAGAACAAGGGTGAAAGCGGAGAACAGAAAAGAGCGGAGTGACGGCTTGAGATTTGCGCGCTCCTCCGCCGGCGCTGGCGAGCATTGAGGAGCGCTTCCAGATGAATTCGGGATCATGCGTCGTCACCAGCGAATTAGATCAATATTTTAGGAACTAAGCCGGGATAACGCTGGTAGTTTAGCGAATCGGCCACGGCTGGCTTTGTGATTGATATTTGGGAACGTGTAACCTGCCTGTCACGAAGGTTCTTCTGCCTATAAAAAGCTGCTGTCAGCGGTTAAACAGATTATTCAGGCTCTGCATATTTCTGCCGCACAAATCGGGGATTTTTGACAGCACAAATAGAATTAATAGATCTTTAATGGCTCGTGTTGCCGCTTCCTGTGTAACCACTGTTGAGAACTGGTTTTGTAGTTTACTGCTTCTTGTGTTTGTGCTGATCTGATCGGAGGGATCTCATCAGCGATGCCGGTCTGGAAACGTCTCACTGAGAACATCTACAGTCGTGACACCAGTGGCTCCACAGCAGACTGGCTCCTTTTTTTAACCGCTTTAAAAATCCAGTTTTGTAGAAGCTGCACAAAGAGAGGAACCTGAGGAACCCCCAGGAGGATTTCTGAGCTTGGTTCCATCCCTCCCTAAATCTGGGATGTGTTGCTCTTGTTGCTGGCTGGCTGATGTCTTTAAAAACACCTCCATCTTGTTCCTCAGAGAGCCTTAATCCTCAAGGGAAAACGGTTAAATTCGTCTTCCTTGGGATCTGCCGTCTTGTCTCATGTGGGTTCTTCAGATGAGACACAGGATCCTCATGACGGTTCACACAGTCTCCATTTCCAAAGCAACAGTCTGTTCATCCCACTGCTGCCAGCTCAGCTCACGTGCTTGTAGCTGTTGGCGTCGCTAAAGCTAGCCAGCTAACAGCAGACGGCTAAACCGCTGATCAACAGTAAGTTTCTTAATTAACAGGTAAAGAAAACGGGAATGTTGCTGATTAGTTTGAAGGATGTCAGTTTTTACCCTGCTGCCTGCGCTGTAAAACTACAGCATTTTTGTATTTGCAACTCAAAAACAAAGATCAGAATCTAAATAGGATTGAACTCTATATAAATCTGCGGTATTCAGATAACGCTGTTGTTAACGTTGTGCGGGTAGGACAAATGATAAGGACAGTATAAATCATTTCTGTTTAAACACTATCCGCACATTTATTTATTCCTAAATAAAAAAAATAGATTTTTCTGTCAGCGTGGCTCAAGCGCTGGGCTGGTTAAACACCCCGGCGGACAGTCGGCGGGATAACGTTCGCATGGCGTCCGATCGCAGTCGGTTGTAGCTTCATATCACATGGTCCCCCTCTGATGAAGGTGTCCACCCCCGAGTTGAAATGTCTTTCCACCGCTCCGCGTTTCATGTCGAGGAGGCGCGAGAGACAAAAGCAGTCGACAGCTTCAAAGGCTGCGGGTGACATTTAGCACTCAGTATCTTCAAAGCCCAGGACCTCTTTTGTAGTTCTTTTTGTCTATAATTAATGCAGCACTTCCAACTGGATCCTTCCCTTTCCTCCGTTCTCTGCTGCCTACTTTCAGGGGCTGGATGAGAACTGCAGATTAAGAGGTTGGGTCTTAATGTTCCATTTTCATTACAAGGACTTCAACCTGCAGCTGAGGAAACTGTTGCTGCTGAGCTGGTAGCAGCTCTGAACCCACAAACGGACAGTTGACACCAACGTTCGCAGGTTAGATCCTATACCGACCCCCAGTGACACCCCCCCCCCTCATGGTGACAAACAATGAGTAACAATTAAGCCCTTTTAGCTCTTTAGCTCTGTGCCAAACACAACCTTTCTTGGCTCATTTTATGCCAAATGTTGTTTGTCTATTTATTTTCCCGCTGCTGGAAAGATCAAAGATCGACATGTCGGGAAAACTGAGACGTTTGTTTTGTTTTCTTGGCATGATGGGGTTGAAATCTGTATCCTGGTGTTAGATTTGATATTTGATCCGCGCTAATCATCCACCATCTAACGAGAGAAGCCGGATGATCTCAGACTGAATCTCTCACGTGTGATTAGTTGAACGCAAACATCAGGAGCGTTTCACCATCGAGTCCCGACACATCCAGGAGGTTCAGGACCGCGAGCGAGGGCCTCTGGGGGGCCCAGGTTACCAGCCTGCAGAAGCAAATATACAGGAAATAGAAGGTCTACAGGCAACAGACCAGCCAGTTTTATCTGCCAACTTCCAGTTTCGCTGCTTTAATGCTTCATTTATCCCTCTTTTTATCCTTCACCTGTGTTTCCACCTCTGCCTTGTTCTCCCTCACCTGTGTCCAGAGGGGATGGGGGGGGGGGGGGGCTTCTTTGTTCTCCGTCCGTGCTCCTCATCAGCCACCTCCAGTCGCAGATCCAGTATGCTGAACTGGTTTGTCTGAGCTCACCAAACATCTGCTTTCCTGCCCAGATGTGGTTGGAAGGTGGTGTGAGGGGGGTTTGGGTTTGGTAGAACCCCCCCGACGCTCTGATTCTGCGTGTTGACACTGGGCCGGCAATAATCAGTACGACGGTAATACGATGGAGGAAAGTGTCGCATTAGCGGCCTGAAGTGTAAATAGCTTCTTATGTTGCCTATTAAACCTGGATCACCTGCTGAGGTGGAGGCTGCTGCTGCTGCTGCTGGTGTGTGTGTGAGAGTGTGTGTGTGTGTGAGAGAGTGTGTGTGAGTGTGTGTGTGGAGGGAAGATTCATATATTAACTGTGTCAAACAGCAAAAGGAAAAAGCGCAGCGCCTCTGGAGAATATAATTAGGAAGCTTTTTTCAGCCCCTCTTGGTGTTTCTGTTTTAATCTGCTGTTGATGAAAGACGGCTTATTTGTTTCTTCAGCTGCAATATCCTGTCGCCACGGCCGCCTGCTAACAGAAATATCTTGCTGGCTCCTCCTGCTTCCCCATTAGAGAGAGATTTCATCTCGTCCACCTTTTACCAGCTTTTGCCTTTGATATTATTTATTAGCGCCCATTTTGAACAGGAGCTGGGACCTTGAACGCGCCCCCTCCTCGCCGTCTCCCCCGCGATCAATACGCTTCCACATTACATATACATCAGCTCAGGCTGCCATATCGCTGCCTCTCAACCTGCGGCCTAATTAAAAAGATAAGCGGCTTCGTTTGATGTTTGCGCCTTGTTTCTGGGCTGTTGGGTTGAACGGTGAGTTTGTGTTGGATTCAGCTTCGATTCTCCTGTCAGGAGGACCGTTTCCAGTCCCATCCTGCTCACATAGGCTTTTACAGGCAAATCTTGTCAAGTTAAATACAAAATTCTTTATATTGCCATGATAACAAAGGTGGTTCCACCACAAACTGGACTCGAATCAACAACCGCATCTAACAACGGACGGAGGCTGGACGGAGCAGAAGCTAACGGAGCAGAAGCTAACGGAGCAGAAGCTAACGGAGCAGCACAGACAGCAGAAAGAACCCGATTTAAAAGGTTTCAAACGTGTCAGACTCAGGAGGGTTAAAGCCACACTGTCATCGTCACATGACGGGCTCAGGCGCATGAACGCACTCACCACGAAGATGGAGAGAAGCAGACACACGGCGTGTTTGTGGCCTGGTGGGATTTCAACTAGCAGCCTTGATGGTTTCTTTCCTGCTCTAAAAATATGACACCACAACGAGTGACCGAGGGAGCAGCTGGTAGTCATGGATACAATGGTCAGCCAAACATCTGAAGGAATGTGGCTTCAGGTGTAGATCCAAGTGTCCGTCACACACACACACACACACACACACACACACACACACACACACACACACACACACACACACACACACACACACACACACACACTCTTGTCCCACCACATGCTGGCAGGGGACCAGACTCCCTCGTAACGGCTGTGCAGAGGCTGATGTGTTCGCCTGATAACTGGCTTGATACCAGCTGCCTCCACTGTCACACACACACACACACACACACACGCACACACACACACACACACACACACACTCTTACTGAGCAATTGGTTCTTGGACCTAACGTGTCAGTCTGCGGAGCTCCCTGGAAAGGCACAATAAAGATCTGTTGAGGTTGTCCAGACCATAAAAACACCTCTCTGGTGAGTCTTTCATCAGTCGGGATCCTCCGCCGAGGCATCAGGTCACAGATGTACGGTATAAACATCGTTTTTTTGGCTTTTTGCCTTTTTTTTTTAACTTCCATTCAGAATTTGCATATTTTACCTTCATGTTTTTTATGTTCAGTCGAATCTGAAGAAATACAGCAAAAATGGCCAGAATGAAGCTTTTCCCTGGGAACTTGGGAGGACTCATCCAGGCCAGAATTGTCCTGACGACAGCTTCCAAGAGTCCTGATGCCTCCTGGAAGTTCTGGTGGTGGCCAGGAGGTGTAACCACCAGGTTATCCTCGGCGCTCATCGGGTCAGAAATGGAAACCTGCGTCTAAATTCTGCCCGGCAGACGTTTTAGAGGTCAGCAGGTCAAGGAGCACCGCCTACCTGCTACATAAAGTTCTTTAATACCTGCAGACCGGCGCTGTTAGATGAGCTCTGCCCCGGGGTCACATCTGCACATCTCCGTCCATCTTACTGAGGTTCTGCGGGGTCACAGATCTGGAAGCCTCATCTCTGTTTTCTCCTCACGTTGGGGACGGGCGGGTTGGCGGCTGACCAGGCTGCTCGCCGTTCCACCATCTTGATGGACACGGCGTGTGATTTGCAGTGACAAGCGGAACAAATGTCGGTAATGAGGTCACCTTGGGCTGCAGGTCTGTGTCGGACTTTCAAGGCCAACCTCTGGGCCACGCGCACACACACACACACACACACACATACAAACAGGTGTGTGTGTGTGTGCGCACAAGATTTTAGAGGGAAAAATGAGATGTTGAGATGCAGCATCTTCCCACCTGAGGAAGATTTATTCTTTATAGCAGCATCAAGTCTGTTGAAAGTTGAAAATGTTCTTTGCAGGTTTCCATTTCTGACCCGATGAGCAAAGAGTTTGTGTTTGAAAAGTGTCAAGAAGTTGTTTTTTTTTTATCGTCCCCTGAATTTTACGTGGATTTTATATTTCTGCTGTTTGGTTTGGCTCCAACGGTGGTCGTGTGGCGTTCAAGGCACTTCTGATCAGAGGAAACAACGCAATCGAGCATCTGTGTGTGTGTGTGTGTGTGTGTGTGTGTGTGTGTGGCTTCTCCTCTGGTGCTAACTGACCATCTCATGTCTGGATCAGCCTTCACTGGCTTCCTTTTCCACCTGAAGAGCTCAACCTTTTCCATCCTGGTGCGTTGCTGGAGCTCAGGAACTGTGGCCCTGCGGGGGAAGGGCCCCGGGTACAGCCGCGCCCCCAGAGAGGAGCAGGATCCCCCACTTATCCTGGGGAATCAGCTCGCAGGTGTGAGGCTGTGAACAGGTCCTGGCAGCTGAACACCAGTTTACCCAGCAGCCCCGTCTCTGGCTGCTGGAGCGCAGCTCCGGCTTTGGCACCTTTTTATTTATTTATTTATCCTTCAGCCCGAGGCCTCCCTTTGTTTACACCTAGATGGACTCCTGAGAGGGGCCACTGCTCCCACCACTCCTCCCTTCCCCCTACTCCTCCGAAAGCCCCCCCCCTCCCCCTCACCCCCGAACCTCACTTCCCGAACACTCAAGGACGGAAGGTCCTCCTTCCTTCCTTCCTTCCGGGCACCCTAGGGCCCTTCCAGACCTCCAAGAAAGAATAGTTCCTGGAGAAAGTAAAGGAAGACCTTCCAAGGAAGGGAGCCCTCCTCCCTCCTCCCTCCCTCCCTTCCTCCCACACCTCCCTCCCTCCCTTCCTCCCACACCTCCCTCCCTTCCTCCTCCCTCCCTCCCCTCCCTCCCTCCCCCCCCCCCCCCCTCCCTCCCTCCCTCCCTCCCTCCTCCCTCCCTCCCTCCCTCCTCCCCCTCCCTCCCTTCTTCCCTCCCCCCTTCTTCCCTCCCTCCCTCCCTCCCTCCTCCCTTCCTCCCCTCCCTCCCTCCCCCTCCCTTCTTCCCTCCCTCCCTCCCTCCCTTCCTCCCTCCCTCCCTCCTTCCAACATACAAACTCACCACGATGACTTCCTGCTGATAACCGGGTCATTATATTTTGTCAAGGTGGGACTGAAGAAAAACCTAATTAAACCTAATCAGGTTACAAATCATCAATAAAAGGTCACAGAGGATCAGTGAAAGGTTAATTCGAGTAATACGTTTGCAATGGCTGTTTTTGCTTTTAGGTAATTATGTCATTTCACAGCTGTTTTATCTGAAAATGTCTTTAAATCTTCCCTCCTGTGTCATTGAAAGGTTGATTAATGGAGCTGTGGGAGAAGGTGGCTGGTCTGGCAGGATACCATCTTCATGTGAAAGCTTCTCTTATCACAGATCTCCCCACCAGGCTGCTCTGTCCTCAGAATGCCGCTCTGCAGCGAGGCCGCGGCTGGAGAGCGGCATCTTTAGTGTTTCCATCTACACAGAGTCAGAAACAGTGCGTGTTCAGGAACGATGAGGCGGCACCACCCTTCTGCTCGTCCATGTGAAGCCAAGTGAAGTGATCGCTAATACGTGTCCAACATGCTTTTCAGTAGCTGGTTGAGGTCAGGCTCTTCTCTCCAGGGTCGTGCTGGAACGCTGCCCACACGCTCCAACAGGCAGGTGTCACTTTGAATGAAAGAGCTTCCACACTGACAGGAACTCGTTAGACGTTCCATGTGTTTAACCTCTCAGGCTTTAAACCACACTGGTCTCGTTTAGTTGCTTTGCAGCCTTTTTAAAGCTACAACCTGTGTTCTAATGACTTGGGCCACCTCTCAGCACCTGATCCTGGGCGCCTTGATGGTTCTTTGGCTCCCAAAGGGACCCCCATAGAGGGTATACTCCCCACCAGCCTCCAGACCCTCCAGACCCTCATTGGGACTGAGCAGGGCTGAACGGGAGACGTGCGTTGTTAGCATGTTAGCTTTCTGCGCTTTTGCGACGGATAATGGCGTCACCGATCAGGTGGTGTAAGAAAGTCTTCTCAGTAACTTTAGAGAGGCTCCTTGTTTTCTTGTGTTGACCTTCGTGTGTCAAGGACGGTTTTGCTGCGGGTTTTATTAATATTTCCTACGTGCTTTTGATGTCAATACAGATCTCTGAAACACGGCCACGTTATGAACAAGCCAACCTCGAGCGTCTTGCAGAGTTGTGCTGGCGGAGCGCGTGGGCGGCCAGAACCATTGAAGGCTCAAGGATTTCTCCTGCAGCTGTTGGACTGTTTGTCCTCCCCCCAGTGATGGTGGAGAATATTTCCCCAAAGTAGATTAGTTGTGTAGGAGAAGCCTGCGCCGTTCCCCCAGTGAGAGGCTGCTGCCGAGGCCGGGCGGCGGCGTTCAGCCGGCGGATAAAGCGCAGCGTTTCATGCTAGTGAGGTTTCTAAACGCCCGATAAAACCGCGTCCAAAACAAACAGCCAATCGATGCTTTGTGCTGATTTGTTGCCAGTTGTTGGAGACTCTAAAATCAGGTTTTCCTGATGTCCCGCTTTGATTTGAATGGATTTGTGTTCCTGAAAGAAGGTCTGAAAGTCTCCGTCTGTGTCGCCGTCGTGGTTGGACACTAACGGACGAGAAGCTGGAAACGATGGACGCAGGTCCAGGATTGACGCTCGTTTGCTCTTGTGCTCAGTTTGGAATTGAGCGCTTTACTACCGGAGCCGACGCGTCCTGCAGCAGCTGCTGATCAGACCGGGGGAGGAGGGCCGGAGGCTTTCTCTCACTCTCCAACCAAGAAGATGAGTCATGTGCGCTGCAAAGGTCGTCCATCAGAGTCGCTGAGGGAGGGAGGGAGAGTGATGGAGGAGGGAGGCGTTAAGTGTTGGCTTTCCACGTCAGTGCTGCTGTCAGGAGCTCTAAGTGGGGCTTTCTTCTTCTACTGATACTCACCTCTGACAGCAGGACGGTCTGAGTCCAGACATCATCGCTCAACAGATGAACAGCTTTTTCATTTAGTCCGCACACAGCTCACCTGTGCGCGGTACAAACGTCGCTTCCTGCGTCCGTTTAATGAGGAACGTTTTAAAATGATGAGGTTTGATGATGACGTTGAGTCAGAAATCTAGAGAAGTAGCTGCCAACCAAACCCTTTCATAAATGTGTTCTTCTCTTGGTTCCTGTCTCCACTTTGTCCTCAAACCATCAAACATCTATGGTAAAAGGGGAGGAGCCTACAGGGGGAGGAGTCTGTTGCGACATAGAGTTGATGGCTGAAGATGAAGTTGGTATTTTAACATTATCTGCCCCCCCCCCCCCCCCCCGGCTGCTGCTCGGCTGGGTGATGCCGGGCTCCTCCCCAACGTTGGCAGCCTTATCTCCGGCCCTGCCAGCTGATCGTCATCTGCCACTTATCAGCCCTCGAAACGCCACCGCCCACACACCCAGCAGAGCGAGGGAACTCGCACCCAGAGGAAGGAACGGCAGGAAGGAAGGAGGAGGTGAATAAAGAGGAGGAGGAGGCAGTCAGAGGGTCAAATGAAGGAGAGAAGGTTCATTTCATGACAGCTGGCTCCAGTAGAAGGGGTGTGGATGAGTTGTCCTCAAATGCATAGTTGGCGTTTGTTTGTTTGTTTGTTTGTTTGTTTGTTTGCGTCGTCCACCATCCGCCCTTTGGAACTGAATGCTTCATCTCTTGACTCTTGAAGTGTGATTGAAAGAGCAACTTCACCGGAGACTCGAGGCAAAATGCGCAGAAACCCAGGTTATGGTCACATTGTGGTCGCTGGGAGATGCTTTCATCTCGTTTCACATCAAAGAGTTAAGGTCAGCTCCATTTGTGAAGTATTGGACTTTATGACTCAAGCGCCCCTCCCTCAAAGGTCGCCCCCACTTGGGTAATATTAGCTTTTATGACGATTCCCCATGAAATGAAGCCAGTTTTACACCCTTCCCGACAGCTCCAGACGGAGAGCAGCCGTACGTGTGAACGCCGTCAATCCAGCATTACTTCCTGTATGGCCAGCGGCTCCAGCGAGGCGGCGGCTGATGCGCGGTAGTTACCTGTAGGTCGTTACCTGTCGTGGGCGGTGGGGCGTTTACCCGCCCAGGTCCCCGGTGGGACATCAGCTTGATGGAAGAGAGGTCTTCCATACACAAGTCTGTGGCTATTTTTGATCCCTTTGGCCTTTAAACTCAGAAAGAATTAATTCATTTTATACATTCGTGGCAGTAACTGCAGCTGAGAGCGCCCCCTGCCCCTCAGGAGGGATAACTGCTGTCATCCACCAGAGCTTCCAGACGTTAGGACTCAGAAACCAGAGGGAATACCAGCAAATTTAATTAAAAATGAGTAGAAATTAAAATGCGAGTCATTAGGGTGCACAGACACAGCTGGATGGTCATTTTTCAATGATTCCATTATTTCCATAAATGAGCCAGAGCCCAGTTTCCATGACCAACTATTGTTTGGGTGAGAGACAAAACGCATCTTTCAAGCCGCTCCACAGGAAGCAGAATCCTCTGTTCCAGAGTACCTGATTACTTTTTCCTTGGGGAGAATGAACCTCAGGGCTAATTGTTTTTTAGTTTCACCTTTATTCTGCCTGTTAACGCTGCTTAATAAGCAAAGAAGCTGCTTCCTTCTTCAGCTCCGCGGTGACTGATGTCTTAAATCAAACCCTCATTTTCCACAAAGGCTTGCGGAGAAATGAGCTACATGCTGAAGATCAAAGAGAATAAACCCTCTCTCTGCTGGTTTTTCTTAGATTGTGTAATATACTGTAGTTCTGCCTCATAATGAGAAGCTAAAGCTCAGTTCTGCAAACAGCTGCATCATTACACGCGTACAGGAACGCTGCTTCATCTCATCCCATCCTGCCAACGTAAAGAACAAGAGCGTAGACGTTGTTTTAATGCCGCTGAATCGAAAACTGTTGACCTGGTTTCACATTAACTGCGTCTCAACACTGTTTATTGCACTTCAAGAAATCCTTCTCACATCCCTTTATTCAGTTTCTCACTTCTCATTTAGTCTCTCCATCTGTCCATCACACTCTTTTCTTTTCTTGTCTCCCCTCTCTCTCTCTCTCTCTCTCTCTCTCTCTCTCTGCTTCCTTAATGGTCTCTCAACCCCCAGGTGGCCTTAGATGGCATTTTGGCCCCCTGCTCTAGAATTTAATTACACATAGCTTTGTCTTCATCTCTCTCTCTCACACACACACACACACACACACACACACACACACACACACAGCGGAGGTGCTGCGATGGGGTAAACAGGAGCAGATTGATGACTGAAAAGTTAATATCAGGAATTAAATTATGGAAGTGAGGGGGAAACCGTAACCTCCAAGATGATTTTGAATCAGAATAATCTGTTCTGGCAGATGTTCCAGTGACTCGCGCCTTCTGAAGAGTTGGTCAATTGACACACTTGGTTTTAGAAGCACATTTGCTTTTGTCCATTAGCGTACCCTTTCGTTGGGCACTACTGACCATCTCATTGTTGGTCCAACAGCGTTCCGGTCTGGGTCAGACCAGAATAATCACACCCAGCAGGTGGACCATGAGGTGGTCACATTTAATCAAGGTGGAAGAACTCCACCTTGTTCTACCTTGTAATCATAAGTGAATAGTGTATTTATTTAGGATCAGAGACATTTTCTCTCAGCACCGAGCTCCTCTGATGGCTTTCGGCCTTCACCTGACCACCTCCTATGTTCCCTTCTTCTAGTTCAGATATTAACCACATTCCTCCTGTGGGTTTTCTCCCTCAAAGACATCTAGTCCTGTCTTTACCAGACTTTACCAGAGCTTCCCCAGGCACAAAGGGGGAAAAATGGGGGGCGATATATTTTAATTAGCCCAGGAATGGTGGCCCTCGCGATCCTGTAATGTGATTAGGGCCCTGTTCCGGGGCTGCAGCGACAGGCCCCACTCCTCTTCCTGCCCCTGCTTTTGAGCGATGGCTGTTGTTTTCTTCTCATTATACACATCCTGAAATGGACCCAAGAGAGTGAGTGAGAGGTGTGGTGGTCGGGCCGGTGGGGGGTTGGCTAATGGCTGAAACAACCATCTCGGTGGTGGGAGACCATCTATTCTGTGGCTCCGGGACCGTGGAGCCGGCTCGGGCCTTTCCCTTTTGTCAGCAGTGAAAAATGAAGCATTTCTGAATCCGTGGCGCTCGCTGTGTTCCCCTCTGGGCGCCTCAGCTACGTTAACTTAACATAAAGCAGAATTCAGGACAGGGGGCATCCCGGGTGACAGATGAAGGGCCCGCATGTGTTTGGGAGGGAAAATAGAGGGGCCCCTTTTGTCAAAATGAGATCTGCTCCTCCTTGCTTCCTTCAGGCCTATTTCTTGTTTCTTTGCAATCCAAATGTATCTCAGAGCTACGAAGAAAGATGGAATATTGTCGAAATGGAAAAAAGAGAATAATCCGAGTGTAAATCATTTTCCATCAGCGTCCTCTCTGTCCATTTGTGCTTGGCCCCCATTTTGTCACATTATGGCTTATTTTCACACCGCCTGCCTGCCAGGCTAAAAGAAAATGCGCCAGTCAGTCTGAGCACGACAAACCGACCCATTGCAGCTCCTTAAAAATGATTCCAATCTGGGTTTTGGAGCGAAAGCTCGCTGGGCTCCAAATGAAGCCCCTCCACTCGGGCAGTGCAGAGGAGGAACGTACCAACGGCGTCGGGAGGTCCACAGACGCGAGCTGTGATGTTGTCATGCTTCCTGGCCACGTGGCGAGACTCCGCGGGGGTGCCAGCGGGCGCTTGTGATCACCACCCAACGCACATCACGTTGAGAGCTTTCATGTTTGATTGTATTTGCATATATCTGACTTGTTTTACTCTGATTTTGCGTAGGGGATTAAATGTGTGTGTGTGTGTGTGTGTGTTGTGTGTGTGTGTGTGTGTGGTGTGTGTGTGTGTGTGTGTGTGGAGGCGCTCCCGTGGATGCCAATTAGGCTTCCCAGCAGATGCAAGTCAAATAGGTTTTGCCTAACCAATTACCAGACACACTTTAGGAAATGCTCTCTCCACTCTGTCTCCACCTCTGTTCCATCTGAACCCTCTTAATCCTTTAAAAACCATTTGGACACATCAATGCAGCCCAGAATAAGCGGCTGATGGCAGCAGACGGCAGGAGAGAAAGATGTCATCGGACGTGTTGGAGCTGCGCTAATATCTGCTGTACCGTAGAGGTCGGAACATTTTGGCTCCCGAGGCTGCAAAACATACCTGTAAACAAACCGGTGCTGACATTTTCCTGCTTATCACCTCGGAAATGAAACTCTGATTACTGAGCTGCGATATCTGACACCCGATAACATCGCTGGGTCACAAAGCAATAAGAAAGACAGTGCAGCGTTTTGGAGATCCGTGCCTGGTTCCGACTGGTCACAGTTAGGAGGTGTCGGAGTTCTGGACTGGAGTCAAATCAAGCCCCTGACATGGGAGGCAAGCTCCAGTGCCCAACGAGCGGCAGCGGCGAGGGAATTCAAGCTGAAATCCACCCGTGCAACTGTTTGGGTGCTTGTGGCCCTGCAGGAAGGTGGCAGCAGCCTTCAGAGCTGCTCTGCTCAGCTCCACCATCCCACCGCGTCCGAGGCTTCGCAGCACAATACAAAACTTGGCTGAGTGTGTTTTCTGAACTTTTCCGACCGCCGGGTCCCGCCCGCACCAGGAAGTGGACTCACTTAACGGCTGCACTCGAAATGTATATTTTAAGCAGCATCAGACGTCGACCCTCTTCATCACCGGAGGATTTCTGCGGCCTCATGGGCGACGGATGTGGTCCTGCAGAGTGTGAAGGGCCACTCAGCTGTTTAAGGTTGAGGCGTGTAGTTACACAACACTTGGGAACACTTGGGAATTGCTCTGGCAGATTTAAAAGAGCGATTCTAAAAGCTGTGGGTGAATATGGAGGACGAATAACAGAGTCAAAGCTATCTGCATGTTCTTCATCTGCCAGGTGTGTCAACAAAGAGTCGCTCTGTGTCTCCTTCACATGCAAAGTAAAGCCAATGCAATTATGCGTCCTCTCTTTCCGCTGTTAAAACATTTTGTTCAGGCTTTAATTGGTTCTCTGATTCGTCTCAGTTGCCGCCCCTCATTTGTTTCTCTTTGGGGCAGCAAGAAGAGCCGTGCGCTCCATAATCGTCATCGTCGTGCAGCATTTTTCATAAATTCTCTTGTAATAGCTCGTTTGGTTGTGGAACAGCAGAGCTCATTAAGAAGGTTTGGTCAGCGTTTCTTCACTTTTTGCTCCACCTTCTGACACCAGATGTCCACGTTAATTAGTGAGGACTTCAGGACGAGCGACGTAAACGACCCAAACACCACTCGAGCGGCCGCGACACCACTGTTTGTTTCTGCACTCCTACGTACGGTTTCATGAGATTTATGGGGTTTGTGTTTGTCTTTCGGCAGTTCAGAAGAAAGCAGCTTTGGAGAAAGAATCCAAGCTCATCATCCTGGAGGCCGGATTCGCTGACGTAAGCACATCTTTTTTTCCCCTTTCACCTTCCTTTTTTATCATGAAGACTGGACTCTGCTGTCTCCTGGGCCTCAGAGGAGGTAAATGTGTGCACGGGTCTGTCAGACATCAGCATCTGCGTTGGTTCCCTCAGCAGAATGCTGGCTGCTGCTGTGCTCAGAGCTGCGTGGAGGTCACTTCTCTGGCGTGTGTTCAGTCTTTTTGCTCTGGGAAACAAAATGAGCAACACTTGCCGGTGGTTTTTGGACCTCCTGGGAGGTGTCCTGAGGGCCGTCGACCACCTCTGCTGTTCCGTCCCCTCATGGAGATGTTTGAAGAACTGGCGTGCTCTTTTGCTGGATCGATGAAAAGGCTGTCAAGAAGTAAAAAAGGTCAATTAGGTTCTCATTAATTCGCTGACCGAGATTCACTCAGGCTCACTTCTCCATTCCTTTCCTCCCATCCCGCATTCACAGCCACACTTCCAGAAACTCCAAAGCAACAGATCCAAAATAAGTTTTGGAACAACAGCATCAGAATATCATTTGTGCTGCCTGCTGCCTCTGCCCCGTCTCAGCCTCGCTCGCTCGTGGGTTTCATCTCATATCATTGCTATTCTGCACCATCTGTGCAGGAAATAGACTGCTGAGCATCTGCAAGGCGTATTGATTCAAGAGTTAGTCTGCACCAATGACAGCAAACCATCCAGCATGCTTATCAAACGTGGCACCCGCCAGATCCAGAGAGCGACGGCAGAGTGGGGCGCGTGGGGGAGATTGGACATAAGGAGAACGGGAGACGGTGGGGGAGGACGGAGTGAAGGGCCCGTCGAGGTGATCAATACCTAGTTTCAAACAGCAGCCAATTATGGCCAATCGAATCCCCCCCATAAAAGAGAGAGAGGGAGAGAAAATCTCTCCATCACCGGCTGCCTGAGAGGAATAACAGAGGAAAAAGTCTTGGAGCTGCAACTGGCAGAGCAACATCCATCATCAGCCTGGATTATCCTTTATCATACACTGTAAAAATAGAATATTAGCAGACTGCATTACAGCCAGCAGCTTTAGAAATACCATAAAAGAAGTTCCCTGAATGAAAAAAGAAACTATTTTCTCCTCTGTAAGTACATTTATGCTGCCAGCAGGTTTGCAGGTGTTTTATTTTTGCATGCAGAGAAATGAATTCTCATTTTCTCACTGACGCCTGTTTATATTTGACATCAAGAGAACATGGAAGTGTATTGATCCCTGTGGGGAAATTAGCTTGTTGCTGCAGCAAAGCAAATGGAAGGAAGAAAACCAATAAAAGCAAAACACCAGCGCAGTAAAGCAACATAAATGATTGTGTCCATGCACGTGTTCAAGTGCCTGATGATCCAGCATATGAAATGCAATTTAAATGGAATTCGCTTCCGTGTTTCTGTTTGCTGGGATTGATGTTTTTAGCCGGCCGTCCTTGTTTTGTTAGCGCTGTCGTCCCACAGCCGGGAGGCTCAGGATTGTTTCTAGGGTTTTCTCCGGGTTGTCCAGGGTCGTCCTGCAGCCCATTAGGAGGACCATTACAGGTCCGGCCCCTGGTGTGTTCCCTCTGGAGAGGCAGCTCCAGCACTCCCCACGACCACGATTTGAAAAAAGCAACATTTAACACAAGACTAAATAATAATAATGGTTCTAAAATACAGCTTAACTAGGAATTTATATCCAATTATGTCTTCCAGGGCTCATCATGGTATAAAGACAAGGACAGAAAAGCTGTCTGTCTATTGGCTGCTGCAGACAGATGCACATACACAAAGGAAGCCGCCATATATCTCCAATATTCACACACAGTTTAAGAGAGAACGGCTCTGCTGCTTAATGAAGCTCTCAAAAATTATGAGCGGCAATTTTCCTGGAGAACAAATCCCCCTATGAGCAATACTTGTCGGGCCAACAGCAACACAACCCGTCGCGAGGAGTGTCGGTAATAAAGGGTGCTATGAAAGCCCAAACGAGCATGATTGAGCGTTAGCAGTTAGCTGGCAGCCAGTCAGCCGGAGAATGAGCCGCTGATGGTTAATGCATGGCTGAAACAGATTCACACTCCACACGCCAAACAATCATTGTTGTCTTTAGATTGATTGAGAAAAACCAATGAAGAGAAACTTTTCAACATATTTTAACGCCCAATCAGAGCCAGCCTGTAGCGACCGTGATGTAGTCGCAGTAGCAAGTGTCCAAAGTCAAACCAAGTGTTGTCTGCAGAAGGTCAGACAGGAGGACGTCCACGTTGGACAAACGTGCACGTGTTAGAACTCGGTGGGGTGAGTAAGAGTTGGCCCTGGGAGATGTCTCTGTAGCAACAAGCTCTTGGGGTGAAACACATCAACGAGGGTCAGTGTTCAGGTGGTCTCCTCTCTGCAACAGCTACTCCACCACCTTTGAACTGCAGCTGCTGCACAGCACGTGCACGCCTTGTTTCAACATGCACGCCTGTCTGCAATGGCCAAGCCACGTTATAGCTTCCAGTATGGAAAATATCAAATTCCACCCCTCCATTATACCAATAGGATCAGCTCAAGCCCACCCAGACAGGCAACACGAGGCTGGTGCGTTCGCTCAGAGGCCGGATGCAGCTTCCTCCTCTTTAAATGTGGACCCAGGAAGACTGGTGGCGCTCTGAAGCACAGCTACAAATAAACCCTGCGAGCTCGCCAAGTGGGCGCAACACTGGTGGACTTCAGGGATGGAGCAGATCAGCCGTTTAGCGTGACGTTACAGGTGCAACAGGTCACCTGAGCAGCGAACTCAGGACCTTGTGGAGCCTGATGCGTCGCTGCAGAGGAGCAGGACGTTCTGAGCTGCTTTTCTGTTGTCAAACAGCTTCTCAGCAGCTCAGACGGATTAAAAACCTCCATCAAAAGTTCAAACATCCTCAGCGAAGTGGTTCCAGGCCCCCTGCTGCTGTTTGGCCAGTCTGACCATTTCCACAATCCACCGACGCCCAGTCGAGGCCCCGAGATCTCTGTCCTGTTTTATTACACACTCAGACTCGGGTCCAATTAAGAGAATGTGTTTGTTGCGAGGGAGGTAGAAGATAAGGTTGCCGTGGCAGCAACCAGATTATGATTGTCCTGGAGTGGCACTAATCCTCCTCCAATCCTGCCAGCTCGTTTGTTCACAGCGAATCAAGGCGCCTCCATATTTGTCTGGGAGAGCGATTTCACAAAGAGGACGCTGGGAGAGACGAGCTAATGAAAGAGAGAGAGAGACAGAGGAGCTCTAGAAGATCCTCTGTCCAGGCCCAACAATGGCTGCCACCGGGAAAGCTGGCTGCTTTCAGTCTGATGAGGTTTGATGGAGAGATGTTCACATTAATGGATGGATGGATGGATGGATGGTGGATGGATGATGATGGGTGGGTGGATGGATGGATGGATGGATGATGGATGGATGGTGGGTGGTGGGTGGATGGATGGATGGATGGGTGGGTGGTGATGGGTGGGTGGGTGGATGATTGAGGATGGGTGGATGGGTGGGTGGGTGTGGGATGGATGGATGGATGGATGGATGGATGGATGGTGGATGGGGGGGTGGGTGGATGGATGGATGGGTGGGTGGGTTGGTGGATGGGTGGGTGGGTGGATGGCTGGATGGATGATGGATGGCTGGATGGATGGATGGAGGATGGATGATGGATGGATGGATGGATGGAGGAGGATGATGATGGATGGATGATGGTGGATGGATGGATGGCTGGATGGATGAATGGATGCTGGATGATGGATGGATGGATGATGGATGGATGGATGGAGCCATTGGTTGGGCCTGGTGTCTTCATCCATCTTGCCGGGGCTGGAAGCAACAACCATCTGGCCGTCTGATGTCCCACCTGGTCCCTGTGGTTCTGTCCCTGTAGTGGTTGGAACCTGGCCTCAGTTCTGTCCCTTCTCCAGGACCAGAGCCCAGGACCCATGATTTGGTTCTTCCCCCCCTCAACATCACAACGTTGATCATTGAAGTGATTCTTGTTGGAATCACAAGAAATCCTTGTATTCCCGGGGGAACCTTCTACAGATGTTCCGAAATCTGGAACAGCAACATCTCAAACTGGACTGAAACCAGAACTCTGAATCCAAACTGTCCGCTGATCTTCTCGCCACGTCAACAGTGCTCATTTGGCCGTGCTGCTGGAGGTGTTGCGTGACAGAGCTCCTCTCCCTGGGCTGCGTGTCGCCTCGCTCCGCCCGCCGAGCCGCCGTGACCGCCGCCGCTAATGGCGCCCACAGCGGTTTCCATTTGGAGGAGAGAGGAGCGATAGCATCGCTGGTAATGACACCCGCTATTGTCGGTGCGTGCTGTCTGCCCAGGTGCCTGCGTGGAAAGAGCTTTATTTGAAAGAGAATATTAACGAAGCACACGTGCACACACGCGCGCACGTGCACACACACACTGGATCAAGGTTTTGTCTTCGCCCTGTTCTGCTGTTAATTTTCATCACAAAGAGGAAAATAAATCACGGGAGATGAGAACAAAAAGCACGTGGGAGCTTGTATACACGTGTGGGTACAGTAAGTGGTGTGTGTGATGCACCTGAGTGTGTAAGGCCGTCTGTGTGTGTGTGTGTGTGTGTGTGTGTGTGTGTGTGTGTGTGTGCACTTATCTGCATCTCCTGCCATAGATATTCAAATCGCTCCATGTGAAAAATTGAATCAAGAGGCTGCTGAAGTGCTGGCTCTTCTTTCTCTCTGTGGTCCAGGCGCGGCGCCCGAATCGTCTTTGATATGGTAATGAGGGCTCGCTGTGGGGACCCTGAGAGACAGATGGATGCTGGGATGTGTCCCAGGTGCTGTTGCCAGTGTGTGGTCTACCTAGGTGCATTATAGTTACGTATGGAGCGCCTTTTCCTGGCTCCTCCCACTCATCCTGGGGCCCTCCCGCGTCAGGACGGCACCAGTCTGGTATGTTGGGAGGTCCAGGCTGGAGAACGGAGGCCTGGACGTCTCGGTCCATCACATTCGGAGACAACGTGAGGTTCCGCTCATCCATCACTCGTACCTGCGGACCGGCGTCAACGTCCTGGCTGCTGAGCTGTAATTTAGAGCAAACGGCTCCCTCTATCAAAACGACTGCAGCGCGCGCCCACAAATCACAGCCGTTTCCACGACTACATGTTGCTTCATCTCTGTTTAATGTCTTCTGCTCGACTGGTTGATTTGGACGGTTCGGATCTTCTGGGTGTCTCCGCGCTGCTCGTGAGCACCACTTAGCGTTTGTCTGCCCTCCCTCATCGGTAGTTTTAAGACATTTAGCAATTCAATTAGGGCCCAGTTATCCACCACAATCGTTCCTGTGAAAATCAAACTATCTGCTAATTTGATGATGTTAGAAATTGGTCACATTCAGTGGCGTCTGCACGGCGTCTCTGTTAAATGATTCACCCACGGACAGTAAATAGATCAATACTGTCACATTTTCCATAACTGATGGCTCTTTTGTCAGAGCTAATGAAGAAAACGGATATGATGGAAGTTTGAAGCTCCGCCGAGACAAGCTGCTGTCACGTTGTCAATTATCATGGAATAGAGGAATTTATGCAGCTTTTTTTTTGGGGGGGGGGGTGTTGGTGTGCTGCTGCGTCTCCTCGCGGCGATGGAAGCAGCAGCACCACACTGGGTGACATCTGCAGCCAAAGGTTTCTGTTAGCTGGGAGACACTGACAGGCAGCCTCTGACAGGCTGCTGCCCAGGCACCGCACTCTCCAGGTGGGTGCAGAGGGCACTGCCGGGGCCCGGAGCCTCGGCCATAATTACCCCCTGGTGCACCACCAGCCGGTGTGAGAACGCCCCCCTCCCTCCGTGAGGTGATCTGGATGCGTCAGGATGCATCTGGCTGATGCCCACTGCAGTCCTGCAGATGACAGAGGGAATGTGTGACGGTTGCTGATCTGTTTGTACAGCTGTGGTGTGTGTGTGTGTGTGTGTGTGTGTGTGTGTGTGGTGTGTGTGTGTGTGTGTGTACAGAATGCCATTACCTAATCCTCCATGTTACCAAGCAGCTCACGGGCACTCACATAGCAGCAGGGCCCAGTAAAAGTCTCCCACATGCTGCCGTTGAACCCTGCTTGAATCATCAGTGATGCCAAAAGTTCATGTTGCCCATCTCAGCAGTGGTGGCCGTGGGGGGGGGGGGGAGTGCACCATCGCCATCGTCGACAGAAACAATAAAGCATAAAGAAAGGGTGGTAGAAGCATCAGAAGCCACTCTCTCTGCTCCGCTGGCTACGTGGCGACAGCCTCTGACCTCCGTTCTGATTCGCTGGGTAGCGTTAGCTTGTTCCGCGTGTATGTGATGGGCTCGGTAATGCTGTTTGTCTCCTTCCTGTTGGCTAATGTAGCCGCCCTCAGTCACAGCATGAACCATGTGGTTGGCAATTAGCAGGAATTATGTCCTCCATTATCACACCACCTCTGTTTTCTGTGCTGATCACAAACAGTAGGAAAACATTTCTATGCTGATGATGACAGCGAGTCACCGCGGCGGCTTTGATTTTTAGATTTGATCCACCGTCAGAATGCTGGTGGGGAAGGGGTGGGGGGGGGCTACCCCGAGCTGTCGGAGCTAACAACGACAGGATGTGTCTGCAAATGTGAACGTCATCTTTATTTGAACCTATAGACCCCTGTGATGGAACGTGCATTTGTGCAGCATAGTTAGCGCGCTAGTTTACAGCTACGCTGTGTTCTGGAGCGTCATTCAGCACTGATGGAGGTTTAATTAAATGGAAATCAAGAACCTTCAGGAGAAGAGTTCAGAGTGAATACAATAGTCAGGAAAATCGTTGATAAATATGTGATTTTATGGTGAACAGTGAAAGAAGCTCAAGTCTAACAGGCGTCCTCACACTTTAACAATAACCAGGGTTGTTCATGAGCAGAGCTGCTTCTTTATAAAGTGCCGCTGAGCCGAAAAAGCATCTGCACAGATAATGTTTTCAATCTAGCGATCTCCCTCCCGTAGGTCTGACCTTGGCAGCTTCTATCAGCTGATGAATACGTTGAAGAGATTGCCCTGTTTGTCAGGACAACGCCGCCTCCTTTCAGACGCAGCTCCCGAAGCTGCCATCCTCTCCCAGTCAAAGTGGAAGAGAAAGAGGCCTGATTGTAGATTTCAGCAAATTGATCTTTTGGGCCGTCCCCCCGGGGGGGGGGGGGGGATGTGAATGTTGATGAAATTTCATCTGTTCCATCGGAAGAGAGAAAAGCTCTCTTTGGTGGGGTCACCTCATGGTGTGTTCCAGGCGATGGCAGCCAGTGTAGCGGGCCTACTGTCCATCACTACTGTCAATCCTTCCTCGCCGTCTTCCCTGCCCCCCCCCCCAACAGATCGCCCCACCTTCCTCATCACCCTACCCAGAGCGTCCTGGCTGCCAGCGCCAGCGCCACCTCATTAGCATTGGCTCCGTTTCCACAGATTAGCCGTAATTAAAGTGTGAAATTAGAGCTGTTACCTTTGGACTGGACACAGGGAGGATGATGGTGGGAGGGGCTTCCTGGCGCGCTGCCATCGGTCATCCTCTCTGGAAGCAGTGAAACAGGGGTTCCCGGGCTCTGTGGTCAGCGTGTCTCCTGCCAGGGGAAGTTTAGCGTCATACGCAATCACCACATCATCAGCCAATGTTTCAAACCAGAGGAGCTCTCCTCTCCTCTCCTCTCCTCTCCTCTCCTCTCCTCTCCTCTCCTCCTCTCCTCTCCTCTCCTCTCCTCTCCTCTCCCCTCCCCTCCTCTCCTCTCCCCTCCCCTCCTCTCCTCTCCCCTCCTCTCCTCTCCTCTCCTCTCCTCTCCTCTCCTCTCCTCTCCTCTCCTCTCCTCTCCTCTCCTCTCCTCTGTTCTCTGGGATCCACCCAAACTCTCCTAACTTCCAATATCACGTCCACCAGGAGGGTCATCTATGAACATCTGGCCCTAATTAATTGGTTTTTGCTTATGACATCATCAGGTTTCCCAGGAAATGTTGCCTTCCAGTCCAACTTTCCCTCCATGATGAAATGTCTGTGCAACCACCTTTTCTCTCTTCCCCAGCGAGTGTTTGCGTTGAACAAATATATAGTGTTGACTTGACTGCATTTTGTGTGTGCGTCGCTTTTCTCTTTTCCACGCGGTCATTTTGTGTCCACTTTAAAGTGGGACAGCGAGACAGAAGCTGTAGACGAGTGGGGAGATGGACAACAAACGCAGTGTTTACCCTGTTTAGTGTTCCACCGTGTTCCACCGTGTTCCACCGTGATCCACCGTGTTCCACCACCGTGTTCCACCGTGATCCACCGTGTTCCACCGTGTTCCACCGACACGGCCGACGGAGGCCACTCTGCTGGGCCTCGGTCCAGGTGAGGAGGAGAAGCAGGACTGATGTTGGGGGAGCGGGTGGGATATTGTCGAAGGTAAAAAGGGGGGGAGGTCTAAGCCAGTTCAGGCCCGGGAGGGGAGGGGGGGTTGCCATGACAATGACACTTGTCTGATGGGGTGCAGCTAATGATGAATAATTATGCAAGTTTTCCTTATATTGTTGACCCCCTCCTGCTGTGGGAATTGTGACCTCGCCTCTGATTTTGTGGTGTTTGGAAAAACAAGAAATGACTTTGATGAATGGCGGCTAAACGGCGCCCTAAAGGAGCGCGTTCGCCGTGGAAACGCGCTCCCCTCGGGCAGGGTTGCAGCCATTTTGTAATTTGTGCTCCCTGGGTTATCTGTGTTTAATATTCCTCAGCCTTGCCAAGTGCATTAAAGGCTGAGCCCAGCCTGAGCTGTAGCGGTGAGGTTGTGGTTAAAGTAAACCCTCACGCCACCAGGTTACTGACGCGAGCTAGCACCCGGCGGCTAAACGGGTTACTGAGTTTACATGTGATGCTTTATAATCAGCCATAAAGTCACTATAGTGTCAGAATCTATGAAAGATGCACAACATTGAAAATGTCACTCCAACACCAGGGAAATCGGACCCATATTGCTACATTTAATAAATAGGATCTGTTAGTTAGATCGTTTGGTTAAGATTTGAGCTAAAACAGGACTCAAACGGAGCATCCTGCTCCTCTCAAACCGCCATGATGTTACCAGCAGCTGTCTCCTTTCCTGCTAATTTAACCTCAAGGTTTTGCTTCCTTTCACTTCTGATGCCCCGATCCCTCAGAAAGCTTCCTGAAAGAACTTCTGAACTCCTCCCCTTTCATCAGCGCCGGCCTCGCTGCTCTCTTCCCGTTTCCCCGTCTCTTTTTGGAGAGTTAAACTGAGCTGAATGTTGAAAAGAAAATTCTGTGCATGAAAACACACATGTATGCAAATGGAAGGCAGACAAGCGGGTTCTTTCAAGACACACACACCACACACACCACACACACACACACACACACGCAGGCAGACGTGTTGGAGGTTGAATGTGAGTGAGAGGCAAGGCGACAAGCGTAGCATTCACCTTGATCAACAGCTTTTCTCTGCTCTGAAGCGTGTCACATGCTAACGCTTTTGCTCTCTTTTAACGAGCTAATCCGGGCAAAGTCAACACGTTGCTGCGCGTGTTTATGGAGTTTATGTCTCGTCCGTCTGACCTGTGCGGTGGTTTCAGCCTCTCCTGCTCCCGCGCCACGAGGCGGGCGGTAGTTTACCTGGTTAATGGCCACCGCCTTGATTGCATTGAGAGGTGCTCCTCACGATGGAGGCTGATAAAGGTGATGAAGGGTTCCCCCCGTTGCTACAGGAAGGACCAGTTCCTGGTAACTGGATACAACCCCAGTGTGTCACCTGACCCTCACCAGGGTTAGGTTAGTTTAGCCTAGCTTAGCTTGGGTTAGCTTAGCTTTGTTTGACCTTTATTCTCAGGCTCCTGCGCCTTTACGTGTAACCGCTGCACACACAGTTTGATCCCTTCTCTTAGCAAAGGTTGTGTGTGTGAACGCAGCAGGTTGGCCTGGTGTTGCCTATGTCATGGTAAAGGTCATCAAAGTCTTTGTGCAGTTGATGAACCATTTAACCATCTACGCTGTAGAAACCAGCTCTGCTGAAGCCCCCAGAGGTCAGCTGTCCCCGAGCCGCCTCGTGTTTTTAAAAAAGGAGCGGCTTCGGTCTCCCTGGTGGGTGTCGTCTCCCAGCGGGGGGCAGCAGTCGGCCCCCGGTGCCCCTCCCGGGCTGTGATGGACCACAGGACTGCAGCTGATGCTGATGGAGCTGCTGCTGGAGCCTCCAGGGTTCAGGCTCAGTCCTCCAGCAGGACAGAGACAGACGGGGTGATTTCTGTGGGTTGATTTCTGATCATTTCATCACGAAAACCGCAGCATTACATTTTTATATCCCGTTAGCTTCTCGTGTTCCTTCAGTGCTGTAAAGATGCAGCAGTGAGGAGACAGTTTTCTGTAGCCTGGATGCTCGTTATCAGCTTTATTTTATACACTGGAGCTCCATTTTACTGCATAAACCCTGTTAAACCCTGGATCTGTTGCTGTGTTTGACAGTAGGAATCGAAGGAAGGTTCTCAGGCTTCAACAGCCCCGTTAGTTCTGCGTTCTCTCCGTGGTCACAGCGTGTCAGTCAGTCCGGCTGCTGGCCCACTGTATGTGGGAGATTTATGTCCCGGGGGGCGTCAGGCCAGAGGGGCTACCATATCATGGGAATGATGGCTCTTTTGTCTTGGGTGCCATCCCAGAAGACAAGGCAAGCGGGAGCAGGATGATGGGTCACAGGAATCTGAAACATTGTGGGCGACACAAAGGCCATCAGTTTGGTGGTCCGGCGCTGAATGAGCCGTCACGTCGGTGGAACACAAGAGCGGCCCGTTGGTCTCGTCTCCTCCGATGACCGTTTGAAAATCACACAAGCTGTTTGCGGGTATCCAGGCGATGGCCAACCGTGGCCTCTGATGTCGTTTCCATCTGACAAGGCTGGCGGCGGCGCTGGAGTCGCTCTGAAGGCGCCAGACAAAGGAGACGCGTCCACTTTTAAGGTTGTGAGATGACTGATGCTTTCCAAGCTCATTATGAGGCTCTAAAGTCGTCTGTCCGTCAGCGTTAATGAGGGGAGATCCTCCGTCTCTCTGGGAGTTCTGCGGCTTTTCCTCCAACAGAAGAGCATGAAGATCTTAACACGTCAAGGCCCGAACGCATGAATCCTGGTTCAGCCAGCACCAGTGGACTGAATCCAGGTTCTGGGGTAGAAACACATCTGTGTGTTGTGTAGCAGCGTAGACCCACTCAGATGTTTCCATCTCTTCCTCGTTGACCTGCATCGTTAGAGGCTGAAGCACCTCAGGTGTGTCAATGTGACTTAGCACCGTTTTACCGTCCCGTTCTGGTCGGGAAGATTAAGGATTGCTGTGTTTTTTGGGAATAAAAGAATTCCCAGTGTTGCATGTGCAGCTCCTGGAACTCCGAGAACTCCTCCGACGGCGCGCGTCTCCACACGAGCCTCAGCTGACAAAGCTGCGCCTCTCGTTTTCTCCAGCCTCCAGCTTCTGAAAAGTGAAACGCAGTTTGAAGGACTGCGAAGTGTTTCAGGCCCGAGGACGACGGCCTTCGTCGCCCTGCTCAATGTGCGCAGCAGCATAAAGACGGAGGCACGACGGCGTCCGCTGACGCTCTTCGGCAGTAACGCGCTCTGGGTCACAGACTCACAATTACCTCCAACAAATACCGAGAGGCGCTTGAGGCTGTGGACTTGGGTTTCAAGGCTCCCTTAATTGAATAGATTTTTGACGGATAAATAACGAACTTACAGTCTCTGTGAACCGCCTTTATTGGGTTCTACGCTCGTATTCCAGCGGCGAGAGTTGCAGATTCCTGGTTTTTTAATCAACCTGTAGCTTCATTCATCGGCGGTGAGTTTCGGCGGCCGTCCGTCGTCGTGATTAAAGGTTTTAGTTAAAAGCGCCTTTCACAGCTCTCAAGGACACTTTTAACGAGGAGAATCAATACGGTCAAAACAGCAGAGCTGAAAACACACAAATACAAATGTCACAAATGTGAAGTTTCCAGTAAACAAATGCTCGTTCTGAGGTGTGAGATCCACCCGCTAAAGGGGAGGATGTGCACGTTTGCTAGTGCGACGCATGGATGCAGCCCGACGTGCGCGCTGATGATGCAACATCCCATCATCTCCCCCGAGTCGGCGCGGGTGGAACCTTTAGCGCAACAACTGCCGTGAAATTCCATTAAGAAATCAGGGAAATAAGAAGAATCAGAACCAGAGACGGGACCGTGCGCGCGCACGCGAGCGTGCGTGTGCACGTGTGTGAAGAGAGAATAAAAGGAAGTGGAAAGGACGAGGCGCTCCGAGGGTGCAGCTGAATCGTCCGCGTTGGCTGGTGTTTGGAGGACGTCCATGCAGGACGGTGGAGGTTTCCAGAAGCATGAAGTGGAGAAACCAAAAAGGGTTGGACACCCCCCTACTTCACAGTCTTCACCCCCACCTCCCCCCCACCCCCCTCACCCCCTCACCCCCCCCCTCCAATGCACCATGCTGTCCGTGCGGAGCGGGATCCTTGCTGGCTGCCACCTCCAGCTGTCGCCAAAGGGAACAAAAGGAGGTGTGGGGGTGTCTGAAGTAGTTGGAGGGAGGGAATTTTGAATAGAAAGATAAACTGAAGAGCCCCCCCCCCCCCTACACACACACACCACACGCACATCTAACACATATACACACTCACAGGCACTGCTTAGGAAGAACCTTGTCATCTGCATTAGGCAGCGCATCACACACACACGCATGCACACATACACACACACACGTGCGCACACACATGCACACCCACACCCCCCTGTCCTAATTTTCCCGTGTTTGTTGCAGCTGTTGTCGCTCCATCGCAGCAGCTCCTTCACTTCTCAGATTTCAGAACTAATAAGTAAAGTAATTTGTTGATTAGGGACCCACTGTGTGTGTGTGTGTGTGTGTGTGGGGGGGGGGGGGGTGTAGGGAGTAAGTTGCCCAAGTTTCCGGCGGCCTGCAGCTTATTTTACCAAAGGAGAAACGTTGGATTTGCCGGCTCAGTGTGAGTCAGGAGACGCTTAAATGTTGTTTTCCCCTCGTTTTCTCTTCCATCTTCCTCCTCTTGCCTCCACACTCTTCTTCTATTCCTCCATCTCCTCCTCACCCACCCTGCCTTTCCCCTCTGTGGTGTTCTCACCTCCTCTTCCTCTCTTCTCCCTCATCCTGTCGGCAACATGTGGAGGCGTTGCCATGGCAACGATGGGAGGTGACATGTGCTGTAGACAGGCAGTGCGATGGGAGGGAGGGATGGGAGGAATATAAGGAGGAGCCCCACCGTGCACTTTGTAGTCGCTCACTCCCACTCAGGAGGACAGAACAGCATCTCGTTCCTCCGCCTCGATGCCGCTGCTCCTCCCGTCTCCTCCTCTTCTCCTCTGCCGAGCTGCATCACTCCTACGTAGGTTTTTCCCAGTTTTTCCAGTGGATGAGGTGGGAATGACGGAAGGAAGGAGGTGGAAGAGGAGAGGACGCTGGAAACTTTTTTCTCAAAGGAGTGGGCGAGCATGTTGGGAGGTGAAAATCCCTCCTTTTCCCACTTGCTCTCTCCATCCTCGTCCTCCTGCTCGGCTGCATCCAGACTGGAATGGGAACTAGACGCAGGCGGAGGCTTCTGTTCCGCCGCCTCGCCGCGGATGTTCGGTAGGATTAAACTGTTGTTCTGCATGTTAAAGGGGTTCCATCCTGCCGCTCCGCTCTCCCTTTCCTAAATAGTTTCTTCAATATTTAAGTTGCTTTTGGGACTATTGTGTTTAGAAATTGCCTCCGTAAATGAGCGAAGCGCCAGCGTTGGCGGCTCCAGAGTTCCGACGCTGCGCGGTGGCGCGCCCCGTCGCAGCTGCACCTCAGCGATACGCTGCAATAACATTTCTTTTGACGGGATGCGCCGCTGTTCGCTGCTCCGCTCCGCGTGCACGAGCGAAGCGCAGAACGTTCCATCACCTGTTCCAGACCTTCTGGGAGGGTGAAGTTGGAGGAGCGTCGGTAGAGATGCAGCGAGTGGTGGCAGGAGCAGGAAATGGGGATTTTTGACTTGCGTGTGTGTGTGTGTGTGTTTGTGTGTGTGTGTGTGTGTGTGTGCGTGTGTGTGTGTGTGTTGGAGGACGGGAGTGCGTCGCCTCTCCTACACATCCGCGTGTGTGTCGTCCATGTCCATGCGTGCACTTGCGTGCGTGTGCAGCTGTGGGGTTTTGTTCAGACTCTAAACTTTTTGAAAGGCCCAGAATGGATCGGAGGTGAGGGGTGGATCTTTGTTTCCTGCAGCGGTGGTGGCTGAGGAAGACAATAGCCCGCCGCCGCTCTCCCTCTGACCTTTATTCAGCCACTCTGAATAAACCAGGGCCGTGCAAATCCATCTGCCTTTTGTCTACGGAAGCCCGGCTAATCCAGCCGCTCCCCCCCCCCCAACACTTGGCACACACACACACCAGGAGAACGTAACCTCCTCCACCGCCACACAGCTCCCATCTGAAGTCACGCTTCCATCCGAGCCACAGGCTGGCGACGCCGTCTACGAGGTAACGTTACATTTGCGGCCCGGGCGGCCGATTATTAGAGCGCGTGTGAATGCTGCCGGTGAGGAGAAGAGTCCCGTGACCTGCCTCAAATCTGCTTTCTCCTCCCTTTCTTTGAGTTTTATTCTGCCCCCCCCCCCCCCCACCTGTCTCCCTGTTGAAAGTGTGTCCGATATTTTGTGAAAAGGGCTGAAGCCGGTGGCGAGCACAGGCCGCCAGCGGCCCTGACAGGCCGTCTCAATGCTTTTCATGCTCAGTGTGGAGGAACACTGTCTGTCAGATGTTCCTGGTGGGATGAGAAATCTGCTCCGATTGTTCCGTGGCAGCGCAGATGGACAATGGAGGAGCTCCCTTCACCTTCTGCCTGAGGAGACACCTCCTTCAGCTTCCTGTCCCGATTGTGTAGTTTTTACGTTCTTTTAGCCACTGAATCACCGGCTGAGGTAGAACCAGCGTTGGGGAGTGTTGAGGCGGGGGAGTCGGGCCTCGGCGCCGCCAAGCAGGCCGATAACCTCCGTTGGAGCGTAGGAGAGGGAGCGAGAGTTGCTATGCAGATCCGGCCGTCGGAGTCCCCGCACATGAAGCTTCCATCTCCCGTTCGAATGAAACTCCCTGGAATTATCCGCCTCATCACGACACTCGCCCGCCTCCTCGCCGCCGCTAATAACGGTGACCTGACCTGATTAAGCAGGCGGGGTCAGGCTGCATCGGTTTGAATCGATGGCCAGGCATTCAAAGCTACCGTGAGTAAGAGACCGAGTGTGTGTGTGTGTTGTGTGTGTGTGTGTGTGTGTGTGGTGTGTGTGTGTGGTGTGTGTGTGTGTGTGTGTGTGTGTGTTGTGTGTGTGTGTGTGTGGTGTGTGTGTGTGTGTGTGTGTTGGAGGACGGGAGTGCATCGCCTCTCCTACACCTCCGCGTGTGTGTCGTCCATGTCCATGCGTGCACTTGCGTGCGTGTGCAGCTGTGGGGTTTTGTTCAGACTCTAAACTTTTTGAAAGGCCCAGAATGGATCGGAGGTGAGGGGTGGATCTTTGTTTCCTGCAGCGGTGGTGGCTGAGGAAGACAATAGCCCGCCGCCGCTCTCCCTCTGACCTTTATTCAGCCACTCTGAATAAACCAGGGCCGTGCAAATCCATCTGCCTTTTGTCTACGGAAGCCCGGCTAATCCAGCCGCTCCCCCCCCCCCAACACTTGGCACACACACACACCAGGAGAACGTAACCTCCTCCACTGCCACACAGCTCCCATCTGAAGTCACGCTTCCATCCGAGCCACAGGCTGGCGACGCCGTCTACGAGGTAACGTTACATTTGCGGCCCGGGCGGCCGATTATTAGAGCGCGTGTGAATGCTGCCGGTGAGGAGAAGAGTCCCGTGACCTGCCTCAAATCTGCTTTCTCCTCCCTTTCTTTGAGTTTTATTCTGCCCCCCCCCCCCCCCCACCTGTCTCCCTGTTGAAAGTGTGTCCGATATTTTGTGAAAAGGGCTGAAGCCGGTGGCGAGCACAGGCCGCCAGCGGCCCTGACAGGCCGTCTCAATGCTTTTCATGCTCAGTGTGGAGGAACACTGTCTGTCAGATGTTCCTGGTGGGATGAGAAATCTGCTCCGATTGTTCCGTGGCAGCGCAGATGGACAATGGAGGAGCTCCCTTCACCTTCTGCCTGAGGAGACACCTCCTTCAGCTTCCTGTCCCGATTGTGCAGTTTTTACGTTCTTTTAGCCACTGAATCAGGTAGAACCAGCGTTGGGGAGTGTTGAGGCGGGGGAGTCGGGCCTCGGCGCCGCCAAGCAGGCCGATAACCTCCGTTGGAGCGTAGGAGAGGGAGCGAGAGTTGCTATGCAGATCCGGCCGTCGGAGTCCCCGCACATGAAGCTTCCATCTCCCGTTCGAATGAAACTCCCTGGAATTATCCGCCTCATCACGACACTCGCCCGCCTCCTCGCCGCCGCTAATAACGGTGACCTGACCTGATTAAGCAGGCGGGGTCAGGCTGCATCGGTTTGAATCGATGGCCAGGCATTCAAAGCTACCGTGAGTAAGAGACCGAGTGTGTGTGTGTGTGTGTGTGTGTGTGTGTGTGTGTGTGTGTGTGTGTGTGTGTGTGTTGTGTGTGTGTGTGTGTGTGTGTTGGGGGCTGTGGAAGCACAGCATCTGTGCCGTGAAACATGACTGAGCTGTTACAGTTAGAGTGTTGAATTATGGGCCATTACCACCCGAGCGAGATGCAACCCCTCTCCATGAAACTTAATTAGACAAAACAATGAGACAAATGGAGGAGTGAAATAACAGATGACGTTATTTGATGCGTGGAGTAAAGGGGGGGGGGGTGGGGGGGTGACATTTTCTAAAGCTGATAGCAGCGGAATCATGTCGAATCAGCACTAATGAATTATTTATGGCGTCGGCGAGCCCACGGCCGCCGCAGCTCGGCTACTTTTGCGTTTAATATCCAGAGATGAAGGAAACGGGCCGTTTCTAAAGCGGTGGAAGGGGCCCGATGGCCCTGGTTTGGTCCAGCGGGGATTGAGGGACGGCCTCGGTGGGGGGGCTGCTCGCGCCGCTCCATGAATCGCCCCCCGTCTCTCGCTCCGTCCTTCTTTGCGTGGCCCCCGTCAGCGACGCCCACCGCTCCCTTTCAGCGCCGTCACATTACTATGCAGCCAGCTTTTACAGTACGGCTCAGGGCTCCCCGAGCAAATTGGACACCCCACAAAGCACGGCACAACTGTTGCCCCCCCACCGTGGGTCCTTTCTGCGGCCACTCTTTATCAGGTGCTGAATGCAACAGCAGAGGCCATGAATGAAATCATGGGGGTGGGGGCAGCGTGGAGGCGGGGGTGGTCATCATCAACAGGGGAGAGTGGTTCTGTCGGGGTGGGGGGGGGTGCTCTCCGAAACCTCACAAGGATTCCAGATTCCGGAGCTCTCTGTTTTATCCCACTGCTCAGGGATTCAGAGGTGCTCAGCCGGACAGGACCCCCCCATCCTGTCCTTCAAAGTCTCCCCTCCATTAACTCACCACGCTGCACCTCTGCTAATCCCCGTGACCTCTGGCACCGGGTTCCTTGCCCCCCCCCCGACCCACCCTCGCTGTCATGAAAAGACGACGTGCTTGTTTTTCTGCAACAGGAAGTCCGAAAGAATCGAATCCAAGAAGCGACAACTTTCTTTTCCCGCCTTTTTCTCTCTATCGATTTCTTGCGACCGTCCCTTGTCGGCAGGAACTGTCGATCTCGCCGCCGACTGTGCAATTTGTAGCTGTGCCGTCTTTGTTGTCAGAATCATTCCATAGCGCGTAATAACGGGGAATCATGCGGCCCATTGTTAACTCCGGCTCCTCCGTTAAAAAGCAACTGGCCCATTATGTGGCGCTCCCTTCTGTCTGGGAGCGAGCAGCTGTCGGAGCCGGTCCGGTTCTCCCACACTCGCTTCCCACCGCCGCTCAAGAGGCGGATCGTACGAGGAGAGTCGCCGCTGTCTAATCTCGGAGAGAGATCTTTCATCTGCAGTTGTGGGCGCACAGATCCCGTCCTCCCGCGCTGCCATTAAGGTGACGCCGGGGTCGGACACGGGAGAGGCCTCGTCTGCTGCCTCCGTCCACGCGGGCAGGAGATTATCACAGCGGCGGGCTGTCGCGGCGCCCTCGGAACGCACCGCGAAACGGGAATTTATGCATTCTGTACACTCCTGGGCGCAGATGGTGGAACAAATGCTGTGATTATGCTCTTCACCGTGTACAGACGTATGCATATTTATGTCTTTGTGAACAGAACAGGAGGGGAAAATGTGCTGATTTACACTTTTGATGAAGAACGTCGTTAAGGACATAAGTAATCAGAAGATAAGAAGGTTTGGGATCAGGTGTGGTGGATGAAAGGGGCCAGTCTTACAGGGTTCTAATCCCATCTCCCGCTTCTCCTGCAGGGGAACCAGCTCAACCAGATCCTGTCCAAGTACAGCCGGGCCGAGTCCACCAAGTATCTGGTCCTCACCGTCGTCTCCCTCCTGTGCATCGTCGCCGTGCTGCTGGCGTCCACTGTGGTGTACTGCCTCCGCCACCGCTCACACCACAAGCTGAAGGAGAAGCTCACCAACCTGGGAACGGACACGTCCAGCGATGCTACCGCCACCTATCAGGTAGGAGGTGCTACTGCACGAGAGGCTGAAAGCCCGTGTCTATACACTGGGGGGCGGGAATTATGTCGGCCGTGACCAGATCAAACCTTAACAGAATTACGCGCCCCCAAAATTAGCATTGCTCATATATTTTTGCATTCCTAGATGTAAATCTAGAATCTATAGGAGCTGATTTAGCTTTTCTTCCGCCACTGTTCCTTTCATTTGTCCTCACTCCCTCTTTCTTTTTATACATTTTCACACTGACCCGTCCTCACCTTTAATTTGCTGTTGAGAACGAGTCCGTGTCAGCGGCCCAACAGGTTTCTCCCCCTCGAGTCACCCCCCTCCCCCCCTCTGCTTGCTGTAATTATCCTTTGGCCAGAACAGTGTGAAATTTAATTTACACAATCCAATATTAAGTGGCTTTTTGAGCAAAGAATTAGATTGAGAATTATTTCCCATCTCTGTCTGTCTGACCTTTTCCGCCCTGTTTTTGAATGAGTGCGCGTTGCTTTTATAATGAGCCCTCCTCTAAGTGCTTATATTTGCTTTATTCTCCTGGGATTTGAAACTCCAGAGATGGATCGTGCAGCAGCGCTTTAGCTTCACCTCCACTCCTGGGACAGCATATTTTAGCTTTATCACGGATTCGCTCTCTGACGAGCTTTCTTGCAGTAATTGCCGAAATGAAGAGTTTGGTGGTTAAAAGTGACATTTCACCTCGGTGAAGGAAGCCAATCTTTAATGTGACCCTCCTACAAGATTAGCTCCTAATTAAAATTCCAACATGGCACCGTGGCCATGCATTATTTATCAGATTAATAGAGAACAAAAACATCCATGTTGCCCATTCTTCAGAGGGTTACTCAGTCCTGCTTCACTCCCAAAGCTCTTCCAGTTGGTTTTCTTTCTTCTGTCGTCTCTATCGAGTCTCCTCTCTGAAAGACTTCAGTGTTCAGCCCCCATCTTAGCTGTGTAAGCCTCGTTCTTTTGTCAGAGCTGGTGTGTAGAGGGGTTCCCTGTGTGTGTGTGTGTGTGTGTGTGTGTGTGTGTGTGTGTGTGTGTAGTCTCCAGGGCTACATGCAATTAAAGCAGGCAGGAAGCGGCAGGCTGCCTGATGGACTTACTGCTGCAGCTCCTTCACGCTGGCTGTCAAACACACATTCACGCAGGCGTTCATACACACACAGACGCACACACACATGCGCATGCACGCGTGCACACACGGCAGCCACTGCATGTTAATGATTTTTGCCCTTGGCGCGTTTGTTTCAGGCCTCGCTACACACACGTTCGCACACTCTTTGGTTCTGCCGTTCCCGTGCCCGTCGCCGTGCCATTAACTCCCCACCTTCAGCTCTCCACTCCCGCAGCTTGTCAATCAAGCGGTCCCCAAACCGAGACTTGGGATTGGCCGACAACAACAAAGGAGGATTTGATTGACAGGCGTCGACAGAGGGGTGCGTGCACCGTGACAGAGTTGTGTGTAGGGAGATGGCGGATGATGCTTGTCAGCGGCTCCCTGGGTTCCTGCGCCGCTGATACGGGCGACGACGTCACCGCCTTCAGTTTATCTTCCCATCAGATTCAAAGTTTAATCTGCACGTCTTTGTTTTGTGGAGAGAAGTACACTGCGGCTCGGTCAGATCCGTTCCCTCCGTATCGTGTCTGGATCTCCGCCGTGAAATCCCGTAAAACAAACTCGAGATATCTCCACGAGACATTTCTCCAGTTTTTAGCCACGGCTTCACGCGATTGGCCACGAACACTTTTCGCTCTCCTCCAGAAACATTTGGAGGAACCTCCAGTCGTGATACGATCTCCATTTCGCTGCCAAATAAGAAACGTCAAGCACATTTCGCGGTGCGCCTCAAATTGAGAGGAAAAAAGCCGACAATAACTGTTCCTCATTCCTTAATTCTTTAGTCGGCCTCCATTTTGCTCTCCTCCCTCTGTATACGTGCAAAAGCCTGGATGGAGCACGTGCACGGCTCCAGTCTGACCTGTGTGCCTCATGTGACCTGCTTTTAGTACTTCCTGCGGCGCGTCTCGAGGCCCCGCCTCCCTCGGCTCCACCATATTGTATCATTTTTGCCCTTCGCCACGAGGCCATTTGGCCCATTTGTTTTGGTGTGGAGGGCGTGTAAACGGAGGCGCCCCCGAGGGCGACACACCCAACCCCAAAACAAGGCTTTATGTAGAGGGGTGTTTAGGGTGGCACGCGCCCACCGTTGCCCGGGTTTGATTCAACACGGTCATGTGGATTTCCTGGCATGCCGCCATTGATGGGGGGCTACCAGGGTTGGTTCAGTCTTCTACAGGAGGGACGGCCGATGTGCACACGCGCTGTAATAAAGCGCCAAGATCTCCCAGACTGAGTGGTTTCACTTGCTTTGCATCAGCGTTACGACACTCCCAGCATGATAAATCCATCAGATGAATCCCTTCATATTTATTATTAAGTCTTGGAGGAATCAGCTGCCTCTGATTTCCATCTTAAACCAGAACACAGAAGATTAAATTTCCTAAAACAGTCGGTCATCATTGAAGACACAATGTGAGACAGTAAAGTTATAGGAAGAGGTTACATTCGTTTGTCCTTTTATTGTCGTTCCTGAACCGATTTTGTCAGTCTGCTCAGTCGAGCTGCTGTCACGACCTCTAATAAACCCTCTAATTTCACATTATTAACCAGTTTGTCTCCTAGACTCGTTGCTAAAGAGGAAGGTTGAGAGCTGGTAAACATGCACAGACCATAAATCAGTGACCAATCCGCCGCCCTCAAACGTGTGTCTGGTGAAAGTCAATCGACTGTAAATAAAGATACAGCGGCGCCGAGGCTGGGCGTTCAGCGGTGCTGTAAATTTAAACACTTTTGACTTTAAAACCATTTGCTCCCTTCAAACTTTTGCCTTTTGTCCTCTAATTGGCTCTCAGGGGGCCGGAGCCATTTTGGATTGGGTTTAATTACATCATAAAGGAAATTGCTGCAGCGGCAGAAGTTCACGGCTCGCTGAAATATGAACGTTGTTGATCCTGAGCTTCCTTCCCAGACAAAACAACCTGAGCGCAGCAGCTCATACGGCTCCAGAGAGAATTACGCTGACAAGAATGACAAGAACACAGACGAAGGAGTGTATTTTAGCAGCAGGGCTGATTAAACCGATTCATGGCTTCTTTATAGTAGCGCTGAAACGTGTAATCATTTAAAATAAAAACGCTGGCTGGAAGATTCTGCAAGTGATGCTCCAGCAAAATCCTTTAATGGTATTTGAGGCTTTAAAGTTTTAGTACCAAACGGTAAAAAACAAGAATTATTTGAGCCGTAATTTGAAAACCAAATCAATCAGGTGTGTGTTTTCCTTACTGGGGACTTCCTGCTGGGTCTCCTGCTCCCAGCTGCTGCTTTGGTGAAGCTCTCAGACCACCTTCATGAACGTGCTAATTCATAAGCGTCATTATTTAATCACCCAACAGGTTTTAAAGCAAGTTAAAGAAGTGATTTCACAATGAATTTGAGCCAAACTTGCTCAGTTACGAGAGGGTCAACCTGCCTGGAACCTGGAAATGAATGAAATCACCAAAAACAATGAATCTATTTAGCTTCTAACTATCAACAATGAATCTGACAGAATTAGATTGCATCAAAAGTGTTGTTTGATAGTGGCCACCAGCGGCTCTGTGTCAGCAGTCAGGCGGCTGAGGGCCACGCGTTATTTAATTGAGAAACACATTTTAACATAATGTGATCAGAGCCGGGCGCCACGGAAACGGCGGCTTCAGCAGAGTCTCCGAATTGTTGTTGCTGGAGGGAGAAAATGCTTTTCTGTTCAACGTTTTCTTCCAAAAGCCTCTTGCGGAACCGTTCGGCGTGGCCCGATAAACGTCCTGCAGAAGCCAACGCCGGTATTTAGTGGGTGCGCCTCAGCCTCAGCTTTAATAATCTGCACACATTTATGAGTCTGCGTCTCATAGATCAGTGTCAGCGCGCCGACCTATGAGAATATCAGGCAGATCAGATACGGCCTAATGAAGGCCTGCTCGCATTACCTCCACCGTCAATCAAACAGGCCATTAGTTAATCAGCAGCATCGCTCCCATTAAGGAGCACAGATACCCACGGAGATGAAGCCCTGTAGCTGATCGCGCTGCTGCGGAGCCTCGTGTCATCAGGTTAGCTATAATTACTTTATTGTCTGCGTCTCCAAAACAAAAGCACTTTTATTCAATGTGGTTGTTTAAAAGCACGTGTCAGGATGTTCAGCCGTTCCCTTAGTTTAGACGACATTTTTGTGAGGTTGTGATGCCAGTTTAAAGCGTGAAGGTCAAAACGGATTGAAGCCTGAATCCACCCAATTGCTCATGAAGCAAACATTTGACTCCAGAGGGCAGAAAAACAGTGGAAACGCCGAGGATGATGATCGATGTTTGGGCAGATTCGCAATAATCCAGGTCGTAGTCATCCAAGGTACGTTTTCTGAAGACGTTTCGCCTTCTGGAACGTCTTCAAAGGAGAAGAAAAACAGTCCAGTTGACACAGAAAACACACCGTGGATAACGAGGACGATCACCGCTAAATAACGTTGAAACTGGGTCCAACTTCTGTGAGAGAACCTTCCCCTCCGTCAGTAGAGCCATTAGATCTCTTCACCTGAGGTTTGGCCTCATGTTTTTGAAAGCTAAAACTGTCTTTGCAGTGTTAGCAACATGCTAAGGCTAGCGGCAGCTCTGACACCCCCCCCTCTCTCCTGCAGGAGCTGTGCCGGCAGCGCATGGCGGTCAAACCCCCCACCGAGCGTCCGGAGCCGATCTCCTCCAGGATCAACAGTGTGTCATCCCAGTTCAGCGATGCCGGTCCGGCCGTCAGCCCCTCGGCCCGGAGCAGCGTCTCGTCCTGGAGCGAGGAGCCCGCCCACTCGCACATGGACATCTCCACAGGTCACATGATTCTGGTGAGAAGAACACGAGCAAACATTCCCAGTTAGACGCGATTTCATGTAGCGCTGATGGATCTGCTGCATCTGTGTGTGAGAGCACATCCCATAATGCAGGATGATGAACTTCCCCTTCGATCTGGATAATTCCACTTCCATCCCCCAGAAATACACCTCCGGGTTCCAGCAGATCTGTTCTACTCATGCACATACCGAAGCCTTTCAGATATGGAAATCTGTTTTAATTTAAGCTCGGTGAACATCATCTGGATTTGCATTCATCGGCAGAATTGAAGCTTTTTGAGATTTTAGAATTGAGATTTTACACAAATTCCTCCCTGTCATTGAGAAACCTGTAAAAGTCCGTTAACATCAGTCCCATGACCTCCTCACAGAGGTCCTTCTCCAGACCAGACCAGGGTGAGCTCCCCCCCGTCTCTGACCACCCTGCTCTGATTGGGTATCTTCAGGGGGCGGGGTTGGGGGAGGAGTCTCCCTGCATGACGTCATAGTCATGTGATCGAGAGTAACTGTAACCGAGTGAAAACGGTGGTGATTCTTGGTGCAGAACTACATGTTTACTTTGTGGTTTCTCCTGGAAATCGAGTGAGAATCACGAGACCTTGAGCTGAACCTGCATCAGTGATTAGGATCAATACGGGAACAGCGGAGATTAGCTTCCGGCTGTCAGGTTAAGTGATGTAAACATTATCAGCTAATATGATTATGTTGGGAGGGAATACTCAGATGTCCTCTGATATGTTCTGATTTTTGCAGTGAAGAGAATTTATTCTTCCTTTAATCCACCAGAGATTAATGTGAATGAGTCTAAACACACTCATCATTCCACTGTTTTGGTGAGAACAGACCAAAATATTATAATAATATATAAGGTAGAAAACACACAATGAGAGATCTGCAGGTGTCCAGGAGACACGGAGACGGCTGACGCGTGGAAAACTTTCAGCACCACGGACAGCTCTGATTGGTCCAGAGACACGCACACACACACACGCGCGCGCACACACACACACACACACACACACACACACACAGTGTGTCAGCCTTCCATCACACTTCCTCTCTGACCTCTGACCTCTGTCCCTGTTTTCTTTGACACAAAATCCTTCTGCCGACTTTTCTCACATAATGACTGAGGCTGTCCTCAGACTGTGTGTGTGTGTGTGTGTGTGTGTGTGTGTGTGTGTTAAATGGGCATTGATCTGCTGATCACATCAGCAGGATTCCAATCACCACAGCAACTGTATGATGAGCCAGGGTGACAGAGAAAGCGATGATGATGATGAGGGTGATGATGAAGATGATGATGATAATGATGATGATAATGATGATGATGATGATGATTCTTCCCCCTTCCAAAAAATAATTGCCTCTCGTAAAACCTCCAATTCAGTGTCATCATCCACCCACTGATTTTAACATGAAGAAAATGGTTTTCACCATCTTATCAAAGTTAATCTATTATTAGTTCCCAACTGACAGGAGCCCCCCCCCCCCCCCCACCCCCCCACAATCCTCTTTACTTGTGTCTTAAGAGGATTAGCCAACTCTCTATATAAAGCACATTATCTTGTCTTTTGTTGGCCAGGTAAGTGTTATAGATTATACCCCAGCGCCTCCACCCAGATTAACTTCCTGCCCCCCCCCCGACCCACCGCTGGGTTAGGGTTAGGGCGACAGCTGGAGCAGAAACGGGCCCCAACAAGTGGCCCTTAGATGGCTCCTAATGTGGTCAGTGGAGGAGGAGGGACCAGCGAGGCCCAGCTCCACCGCTGTGCCGATGACATCATCCGGTAACTAAGAATCCGAGGCGATGGACGGATCCAGAGTGATCGATCACACCGTGATGGAGGAATTCATGAGGCACCCGAATTGGTTCCAGCAACAAATGCTGACGGCGTAATCGCATCAGACAGGAGTTGCAGTTGTGTGTTATTGCCAGATTGATGTTCTGGAGAGGAATGTTTCACATGTTGATTTATTAAATGTCGCAGAACATTTAAATTCATCGTTGTACCTCCTCAAAAATCCAATTTACTGGAAACGTTATGGGTTTCAAATTTCATCATGTCCCCGCCGTCTGCTCTAATAACGTCAGGAGAGCAGAACAATCGTGGCGTTTTCGTTCCAACCCATCTTCAGTCACCGCTGCACCACTTCCTGTCCCGGTTTTTAGGACAGGAGAATCTGCCTCAGTAGAACCTTCTGCTGCACCATCAGGAGAACATCGGAGAGTTAGCATGTCTGTTAGCATGTCTGTTAGCATTCTGGAAAGCCTTGTGCTGACTCTTAATGAGCTCCCAGCTTTGCTACTTTGGTTATTTGTTTTCAGCTTTTCCTCTGAAATAGCGGCGGTATGACGTCATCACCTGCCCTCCAGGTGCACAATGGCGGCTTGGTCAGAGTCTTATTGCATGGAGGCTTTTATTGAGCACCTTACACCCCCCCTCCCCCCAACACACACACACACAGACTGTAAGGGGATTATTTAGTGTTTGGCCGACACATGGTGATCTCAGCACCTCCTGATTGGATTGCAGTAATCCCTTTACACAGCCACAAAACCCTATTACTCTGGCATTAGTGGGGGGGTGGGGGGTGGGGGGGGGGGGGGGGTTCAGGGTGTTGGCTGGGACATTTGATGGTGGACGGTGTGTTCATGAGTGTCTTCTACAGGAATCTGTATTTCTTCCATTCATGTCTGTACAAAGTTGGTGTTCAGATGCTCTGAGAGCAGCTTTAGGTGTTTGTCAGGTGTGTGTGTGTGTGTGTGTGTGTGTGTGTGTGTGTGTGTGTGTGTGTGGGAGGGCTGTAGGCTGTAGACCTGGACCCCCTGCTGAGGAAAAGTGGCAGGTGCCCCCGGGTTGCTGCTTCCTGTAGCGTCGCCATGATGCAAACGTGTGTTTCCATGGCAATGGCAGCGCGCCCCCACGTTCAGATGACGACGTGTCGTCAGGAAGTGGGTCGTCCGGCCGCGCCGCCGTCCATTCCTCAACAAACTTTCCTCATTTTAGCAGAAAGCCATTAGCGCCCTTTTTTGGGAAAGCTAATTCTGATTAACATCAAGCCCATTTGTAACTGCCACCATAAATCACCGCGCAGCCATTTAAAGACCCGCACCAGCTCATTTCAGGGGATCATCCATTACCAGCCGTCCATGTTCTGGTCCACGGGTCGGTGACTTTCCAGGCTCCTCGGGAACAACAATCAAGGTTACCCTGGAAACCAGCAGATGGTGGCTAACATGTTAGCTGCAGCCTGAGCACCACAGTTGTTCTGATGGGTCCAGACTGGTTTTTCAGGCAGTTGATCAAAGCCACACGGGTCTTCTTTCATCCCGAGCATTGTTTGAGCGGTAAGGACCGCCCTGATCCGGAGGGCAGCTGAACAGAACCGGAGCAGATTCCTCTGATTAAACCGACCCAGTTTCGTTCCCAGTGCCGAGACAAATAAAAATAACGGGATTCTGATCAAAACCCCCAGAATTCAGTTGATTCGCGTTAGATAATGAGTTCTTTTCTTTTTCCAGTCCTACATGGAGGATCACATGAAGAACAAAGACCGCCTGGAGAAGGAGTGGGAGGCTCTGTGCGCCTACCAGGCAGAACCCAACGCTAGCACCGTCGGCACGAAGGACGGCAACGCCAGGAAGAACCGCTCCGCCGCTGCCGTCGCCTGTGAGTCGTCATTCCTTTCCTCTACTTCCTCACTTCACATATTGGGAATTCCTCAAGTCAAGAACACTGAACTGAGGATTCATCTGGCTGGATCCATCGCTGCACCCTCTAGAACCACCACCAGCTCCTATAAACGATGACATCATTGAACCTGAACTGGGGGGGGCACAACCTGAACTGGGGGGGGGGCACCCTTCGTTTGGGAAAGAAAGGGAAATTCTATCCTTTTCATTTATTGTTATTACTATTGTACAAAACTAAAATTCAATTAGAGTGGAAAGTAAATCATCACTTTATTCGGCATTTTTGACGGCAAAATACCAAAAAGTTAAAAAACAAGCAGATAAAAACTTCCAGTGGTGAAAGAAGCTCGGAGGAAAGGGGGGGGGCTGAAGGGGGGTGCACCCAAAACCCAAAAAGGGGGGCAGACTGCAGTACTCCCCCCCAGACTGCAGTACTCCCCCCCAGACTGCAGTACCCCCCCCCCCCCCCCCTCAGACAGCAGTACCCCCCCCAGACAGCGGTACTCCCCCCTCAGACAGCAGTACTCCCCCCTCAGACAGCGGTACTCCCCCCTCAGACAGCAGTACTCCCCCCTCAGACAGCAGTACCCCCCCCCCCCCCCCCCCCCCAGACAGCAGTACTCCCCCCCTCAGACAGCGGTACTCCCCCCTCAGACAGCAGTACTCCCCCCTCAGACAGCAGTACTCCCCCCCAGACAGCGGTACTCCCCCCCAGACAGCAGTACCTGTCCTCAACAGTCCTGGGGGGTTCTCAGCCCAGTCTCCCATTATCAGCAGCAGCAGCAGATGCAGGAGCAGGAGGGATGTAAATTAGTTTTCTATTAAAGTCGTCCTGCTCCGGCCTCATCAATGATTAAAAAAGCTCAGCTTCCGAGGAAAAAGCCCGTCTAGAAGAGAAAAAAAGAATGTTGTCCCGTTGCTGCAGCAGCCAGAGCTTTAATCAAAGCCAGGTTGCCAGAGAGGGGGGGCGGTTTGTTGGGGTAAATTGCACTTTCCTGGATTCTCTGTGAAGAAATCAGAAGTGGTTTGTCAGTACCAATAGAGAGCAGAGAGGTTCTGATCCAGAAGAGACACGTCTCGCCCAGCCGGAAAGGAATCTCGGCTCTTTACAATTTACAATTTGGCCAGCTGATAGAGGCAGATAAGTGTCGTAAAGAAGACCAACGTTGGAGCGAACGGTTGCTATGGAGCCCATTTCTGTTGACCTGCTGCCAGTGACTCGGCCTTTTCAAGGCTGCCACTTGGATTCTTCTCAGCAGCCAAACCAGGCGGCGGATCCACGGCCCACGTTTCAAGTCTCCCTTTGTGTTTCAGACGATCACTCCCGGATCACCTTGAAGGTGGAGAACAGCCAGAGCAACTCTGATTACATCAACGCCAGCCCCATCGTGAGTAGCTCCTCAGCATTCTGGCGCCGTCGCCACGCTCAGCTCCCACAATCCCTCACAACCTGTCGTCGTAAAATCGGAATTTTGATGCAACGCTCGCTTATGCTGCTGTGTACGTTCTGCAAACGGCCCGGGAAGGCGTGGGAACGGACGCTGGTGCTGCGCTCTGACGGGCTCCTCCTTTAGAATTGATCAGCAGCGTCCAGGGAAATAAGTGTTTATGACCTTGGGTTTCGCTAATTTGACACCAGTTTGCGTTTAGCGTTCAGCTCGCTTGGACACTTTAGTTGGTGCTGTACAAGTTTCAGGCAGAAAACAGCCTGTTGGACGGGGAACGGCCGCAGAGGAAAGCAGTAAGTGAGTGTATCAATTTGGAAAGCTGTGTTGGAATAGTAGGTTTATGCTTCCCTGGAGGCAGATACACTGCTATTCCATTAAAAGCAACAGAAATGCTATGCATTCCAAACCTGGGCATCACACCAAGAACTGTGTGTGTGTGTGTGTGTGGGTGTGGTGTGTGTGTGTGTGTGTGTGTGTGTTAATCTGAAGCAGCAACAAACACAGCCGCCGTGTCAAAAGCCACAGATGTACAACATCCGCAGCGACACAGACCCGTGCACACACACATGTATGTGTGGGTTTCTATCTCATACACACAGTCCGTTCCCCAGCTGCTCACACTCACCCGGAGCATCAGAACCAACTCAAGCTTAACTTTAACCTCACCTGAACCGTTGAACACCTTTGAAGTTGTGAGGAGCAGAAAAATAGGTCCTCGAACTCACAAAAGTATCCTCGCATTGCTAGTAAAACACACACACTCACACACACACACACACACACACACGCACACACAGTTCCGGGGACAGGATCAATCACTCGATATCGGCCATTTTAGTGTCTGTCGTGCGCGGGGCTAAACCAGCCTCACAGCCTTTATTGACGGCCGCATCGACTTTCTGCCTCTGATGAAGTCAAACACCAGAAAATGAAGACCGCTCGTCATTTCTGTCCGTTTTCCACGACCGTGATGCAGCAGAACCCTGCAGTGAGCCTCAGTGCCGCTCCGTGAACAAATGAATGGATGAATGGATGAATGCATGAGCGGCAGCGATTTCACCAAAGCAGGAAGAACTTTGTCAGCCTTCATCCCAACCAGGTTGCTCAGATTTCTTCTGTTGCGGTCGTCATCCGTCTGAAGGATCACAGCGAACACAAAAGCAGCTGGAACAAAAGGACCTCCCTGTTAACAATTGATAGGGAATCAATATTGATGACAAGCCCGATATTAGAGGATCCCATAAAAACACCCAATGGATTCGGCTATAAATAATTCATACACACGAGAGCAGAAAGGCAAGAAAAGAGCAAAAAGAAACGGGATAATTACGCTTGTCACACACTTCAGTCGAGAAGGTCTCACACCCCCACACACACACACACCCCCACACACACCCGCACAGCTCAGTTTTAAGACACTGACATGCTTGATGTCAAGTTTATTCCTTGGTTTTCCCATTTCTGCTGCGTTCCTATGTGGGTGCACATCAATATTCCTGCGTCCAGATTCCGAGATGATTCCTAATAAGGACATAAGGAAATCATAAGGATGACAAACACTCACCCACGTCTTATTCTTTGATTTCTGCCCCCTTCTCACGTTGCACGTGTTAAAAGGGAACTCTGGCTGCTGCCGAGGCCGAGCGCTCGGCTGCATTTGCATCGCCGACAGATTTGGGAGCATTCTTCCCGACGCAGCAGTGAGCTCTAATAAACTTCAGCGTCACCTTTTCTCTCTTCGCCACATCTGAAGTTCATCAGAGGTGCATCATTATTGGCCATTCAGGAGGAGAACGGAGCCATTTAAGATGATTTTTGTGTGCAGAAAAGCCCCAGAAATTATCTGCCCTCCCTCTGTAATTGCCTCCGGCTAAATTGGTCTTTCCAATTATTACATTTAGGGTATAATTTGCATGATAAGCAGCAGGGGCGTCACTCGCTTCCTCACATATTCACCTCACGTTCCGTCTGTCCTCGGCAGCGACGCCAGCCTGCAATTTCCATCAGGTTAAAGACGGAAAACTCTGCCGCTTCCCCACTTTCATGTGCCCCTGTTTTCATTTTTATTTTATTTTTTAAGAAAGGAGGAATTCAAACAGGTTTTTTCTGCTCCCGCTCTTATTTTCTTTATAATTGTGTTAAAAACAACCACAAATTTATTGTCAAAATCAACACAACTCAACACACAAAAAATCCAAAATCTAACAGACTTATGCTAATGATGTTTAAAGGTTATGAACATTTAATGTTGATTTAAAGGTTTTCTGAATAAAAAAACTACATTTGTGTCACTTATGTTTAAATATTCATTACAAAAAAAATAATTTGGAATTTAAGATATTTCAAATGTTTAAAATAGTTTGATATTTCGAGGTCTTTGTTCAGAAACTCTGAACAGAAGGAACCTGAGGCAGACATCAAAGCTTCCCACTGACCTTTCTTCCCCCAGATGGATCATGATCCCAGGAATCCAGCCTACATCGCCACCCAAGGCCCTCTGCCCTCCACCGTGGCCGATTTCTGGCAGGTAACGCGCACACACACACACACACACACACACACACACCACACACACACACACACACACACACACACACACACACACTCTCAAGAGCAGCTCTTCTGGGGATGTTCACGCCCACAGGAGCGCCGCCGCGTGAGGCCGGCTCAGGTTGATGAGCAGAACGCATTGACTTGGTCGTCCTCACTCGCTCCATCTGTCTCTCCGATTGTCCTCCAGGACGAGAGGACGGAGGCGTTTGAACCTTCTGTTTCTGCGGCTCGCGTTTGTTTATCTCCGAGCTTTAAACGCCACCAAAGTCAGTGGCGTGCGGCGGCCCAGCCAGCTTCATCACGCTCTGATAGGGCACCTTAATCAGGAGCTGCCAAGGTTATTACACCACATTTATCACATTACACACTCATCCTCCTGAGGGTTCCGCTGAGGTGCTCTTGAGCAAAGAACCGAGGGCGCCTGGTTAAAATACAGCGTGTGACCTCATGCGGCACAAAATAGTCTGAACTCTTCCCGGGTAATTAAATTAGCTTTTTAGCAACACAGACACGCGGCAGCAGAGCAAATGTTTCCGGCGGAGTTCTCGCCCTGAAGCCCGTGAGCTGCGTTTCTGTTGGAAGTCCGCCGAGCCGAACCTGAGGAGGTTCTGACAGGAAGTCGTTACGGACCTGCGGTGATTAAACCTCCGCTGCCGCCATCTTGGTTTTCTAGCGGTGCTTCATGGGAGCGGGAATGTTTTATGGCTCCTATTACGGGTCCGCGCTACTGATCGGGATCTCCAGAGTGTGTTTACACGGCGGCCGGCAGGAGAGCTGCATCAGAGCTGAGGCCACCTTGACTTTAATTACATCTCCTGCAACAAAATAGCTTTTTCCTCTTTTGAAAACCCCGTTTGATCCCGCTGCTGCTGAGGCGAGGCCGCTCCTCTCTGCAGATGGTGTGGGAGAACGGCTGCGTGGTGATCGTCATGCTGACGCCCCTGGCGGAGGGCGGGGTGAAGCAGTGCTACCACTACTGGCCTGACGAGGGATCCAACCTCTACCACATCTACGAGGTAACGTGCCCCGCAGAGACCCGGAGGTCAGACGGGTCCGGCGGCCGTCTCGGACCGCGGCGCTCACGTTTGTGTCCCTGCAGGTGAACCTGGTGTCCGAACACATCTGGTGCGACGACTTCCTCGTCCGAAGCTTCTACCTGAAGAACATGCAGACCAACGAGACGCGAACTGTCACTCAGTTCCACTTCCTGACCTGGCTGAACCAGAACGTCCCAGAGTCCAGCCGGACTCTCCTGGACTTCCGCAGGTATGGTTCTCCTCATCACGTCTGGCTCAGTTGTCGGTGTCTGAACGTGCTGTCGGGCCTCGAGGAAGGAGACAAGGCTCCCCGTCCTCGTAGGAGGCAGAGCTGGAATAATGTGAAGGTCTGGGTCGCTCATGGCCCAGTACCCTCGGCCCGCTCATTCTTCTGGTGCTCCTGAGGGTAATATCCCTTCATCCTCAACAATCGTCTGCCTTTTCCAGTCGATAACGGCCTAATTGAGGGTGTGTTGAGGTAACTCCAGCGGACTGGTCCTTTATCTTCGGCACTTTTATAGCCGCTGCCCTCTCTCCGTCCCTTTGACCTTTTCTAAGCTGATATACTGTATTAGCTATTAGCCAGCAGCCACCGCGGCCACGTTTGCCTGAATCACTGGGGAGTCTCTCCGCAGGTTGGCCCCAACTCGGTTTCACATCCACCATATAAATAAGGCTGGTGTCACTGGAGCAGTGAAACCATCAATTAGGGGGGGTATCAGGAGTGAGTGTGCGGTCATGGCGCTTATGAAGGGGTCTGGGGGCGTCGCCAGCCTCCATCAGTTAGGAAATATTGCCTTTGCTCACAGGTCAGCGGGGTGAGAACGCGCTGAAGAGAGCATCTTTTTCCACTTTATTAGCAGAGATTTGCCTGGCGCTGGTTCTGGTGTTGGTTCTCCTCCCTGCATACTGCTGCTGGCATGTGTTTCCTTGTTTTAACTCCACTCACATCCGACTGCTGAGCTGCAGCATCGCTTCCCAAATCTCTCCGCCCTCGTTCCCCCTGTTTTACCAGCTAACTAGCGGTTGCCAGTGTCATTTTTGTGATGTTGCAGCTAGTAATATAAGCCAAGTTGCATAGTCACAAAAGTGATCATTGGAGACTGTGACTCTGCAACCAAGGGGCCTCAGGGGCCCCCCCACCCCCACCCCCACCCCCACCCCCACCCTTTATTCCTCTCTCTTCCTCCCTCTCCTCCTTGCTGTGCCCGGTCACCTGAGATGATCTCTCGCCTTTCTGCTTGCTCATGGTTTGCTTGACTTCCTGTGATCTCCTCCCATTTGGTCACTTTTATCCCTTATCCGCCCCCCTCCCGCACCCCCCCCACCCCCACCCACCCACCCACCTGCTGTCTTTCTTGTGTTTTTTTTAAGTTCTGCTTTCAGCAGAGATGTGCACTGAGCCCCTTTACCGCACCCACACCTGCACAGGGCCGAGTAACCTCCATGTTTGAGGACACGAGACGGGTAGAGGGGGTAACCACGTCAACGGCCCCGTGGGGGGGTATCACCACCCACCGATAGCATGTAGCAACTGTTCTATAGGGGTAAAAGGGACTGCAAAACTGCGACTGTAGCGTAAATATTCAGCTGCGTCTGTTCTGAAGGCATCAAATAACTCAGCCAAACCCGACTGAGAAGAACTAAAATGGATGATTGAGCACTCGTGCGGTTCAAAAGCCCCTTTTTCTCTCTCTGTACCTGTGTCTCTGAAGCTGGAGTCTCGTCTCTAAACCTCCGCGCTTCTCTGTACGCCCCCACCCCAACCCTCCCAACCCTGCCCGTTTGTGAGTCTCTGCTGCTGTTTCCATGGTAACGCTCAATTGTCTGCGGTGAGCTCTGACTTTTCAGTTCTGCGGGCTGAAAATTGGTGTGTTTTTCCTTTAACTCTCCAGCTTCTGTCGCCTGTTTATGTATCAAAGAGGGGTCCGTTCTAATCTAATCTCTAATGTCGCATCTTGCAGCCCTCCCAAAGTTCAGGGTCAAAGGTCAGCCGTCTGAAAGCTGCCCGAGGGTGCGGTCAGACCGCAGAATCAGACCTCTGTGCGTTTGTGCCGAGCATTTGTGAGCTGGCGTCATCGCCATCAAATGGAATCGGAGATGATCTCCAGCCGAGATCAAACCGCCTCCGTGGCTGCCGATTCTCCGGCTGCTGTGCATTTTGACGCGCGAGCTCGGAGTCTTTGAAAGGGGCGCACCTGCCATTTCCAACACTTTAAAGTTGCTCTCGCCGCCTTTTTTTCCCCGCACAAAGTGCAACTTTATTTTGGGAGTTGAGGCACGCAGGCGGCTTTACCAGGAAGGAGGGTTTAATAACACGTTTATTACCAAAAACAAATCCTTTTGTTCCTCGGTACCCGTCACATCGTGTCGCCTCCGAGCGTTGCCAGGCGATGGCGGTCCAGTTCAGAGGCTCTGGGCTGCATGTCGGAGCAGTTTTAGCTCCTCGGGAAGGTCTCCGACGGCTTCAGCCTCCTCCCGTGCGACCTTACAGCAACCTTCCCTCATTTGCATCATTACCTTCAGGAAGGTTCCTTCTGCTCGTCGGTCTGTCGGATGTTTGGAAAAGCAGGAAGATGAAGATGACGATGACGACCTCCGCTGATTCTGTGATTTAACGCTGGGCTTGTTTCTCTTTTCTGCTTCTTGCAGGAAGGTTAACAAGTGCTACCGAGGACGCTCGTGTCCGGTCATCGTCCACTGCAGGCGAGTACAGAAGCGCCGGCTCGCTCCCTTCCAGACTGTTCACAGTTGAGAGGAGACTTAAAAGCACGTTAATAAGGTTTCACTGCTGTTTGCTCAAAGGAGCAGACGCTGAACTGGGCTGGCGGCTCTTCTCTCCTCCCTGCCGACGTGTCCAGCTCATGTGAGCCACAGTAGGAGAAGGCAAACATTAAAAAATGACAAACTCCTTCAGAAGAAAAGTTGTAATTCCCTTTGCCAAACTGTCCGTAGAGGAGAGGAGAACTTTTAATTGGAAACCAACGGCTCAGAGTCAGGGCTGGGGTCATTGGCAGTGGGCGGGGCTACAGCTGTCAGGGTTCCATGTCTTGGACGTCGCTGAATAAATGCAACAAACCATAATAAGCTGAACCTGAAATCAGCTCTGGGCCCTCAGACACACCTGTGTGGTTGGAAGGATCTGACAAAATGTCCCCAGAAATGTCCTCACCTTGCTGGTAAAAGGGGTATTTTGGTCCTCACTGTGTGCATGTGCAGGAAAACACACACACACACACACACACACACACACACACACACACACACACATATCTTCATCACCTTGTAATGATGTTGGCAGCAATATGACAGATTAAACCAGCTTGTAATAACCTGTACGACACACTTACACACACACGGGTGGAGGATCAGGCATCAACTCTGGAAATAACTCTGGAACAAAATATTCCATCAGAGAATATTTATGGATGCCAGAAATCATCCATCATCTTTGCTGGTTACGTGTTTATAAATATTTCCTCAGCTGGTTTGTTCCATAATTGTGTCCTTTGAAGTGGTTTATCCCTTTAAAAAAGGCCTCCTAATCCTCGCCAGGTAACCTGTCTGGCAGCTCACCTGTCTCACACCAGCACAGCCGCAGACAGGAGGAAAAGCAGGGAGACAGGTTCAGGTCTCACTTGTCTCTCTTCTTCTCTCTTTGTCCATGTCTTCATCGCAGTGATGGAGCAGGAAGGACCGGAACCTACATCTTGATTGACATGGTCCTCAACAAGATGGCTAAAGGTGGGTGTTGTGGTCCGCGGCCCGTCTGAGTCCAGCCGGAGAACGTTCCAGTTTCCAAAGATGCTGAGGCTGGTTTTCCATGGGATGCAGCCGCAGCGGGACACTTTCGCCATGGCAACCAGAGCAGAATATTTACAGACAGCTGGTTCAGAAGGAAGCAGATCCGTCTCAACATCAAAGCTGTTTTCTGTGGCTTTGAAGACCAACATGCCAAGCATTTGTACTGAAAGGTTGTGGGTTTGAGTCCCAGCTTTGTTTGCTCGGGTCTCTGCTGGTTCCCCACGTCCCACAGTCCAGAACCAGTTATGTAGAACTAAAGTCCAGCTCAGAGGAACGGGCTTCGCTCTCAGCCCACCCGTAAATTGGAGGTTTTTTGTCTGTTCTGAGAAGCTGGAGGCCTCCAGGTTTGGCTGTGCCCCCCTCCCGTCCTGATCAAAGACCCCCCCACCCCCGACACACACACACACACCCACACACACACACCCGCCCTCCGCCACCTCTCCTTTTCTTTCTCTCCCAGCGAATGAATTGTAAATCCATCCAAGTGTTTCAGCAGCGTTGCAGGGTTGAGGAGATATTGCTCCGGTTCTCACGTTTTTGTTTTGCCCCCCCCACCCCCCCACCCCCACCCCTCCTCCTCCTCCTCTTCATCTTAAGAATCCAATGAAACCTGTCGAGTGCTGTAGAGCTTTTCAGCATCTCTGGTTTTTTTATTCTCCCCAGTGTCCAGCTGCTGATCCTGGCCCTCGTCTCCGGCTTTCAGGGGCCTTTTTGGTGCAGCCCCTTCAAGGGTCCTGTCTTTCTTCTTCATCTCCTCCTCCTCCTTGTCTCCACTCCCTACCTCCTCATTCCTACTGTGCGACCTCTAACCCAAAGCAGGGGTCTCACAGAGGAGGAAAGTTGAAAATGAGTCTCGTTTCTAACGTTCTCCCGCTTTAAGAAAAGCTCTTTTTTTAAACGACATCCATTTTGAGGTTTATCAGAATCTCCTCAATGGTTCTCAGCCGGTTAAGTCCTCTTCTCTTTCTAAAAACAAAACAAAACTGCAGCTTCCCTCGCGAGCGGAGGGCCTATTGTGCTCACAGAAACTGTAAAACAGAAGAAGAAAATGGTGTGAATGAGCAGCTCTCCCAGCATTCACAGCCGTGAAAAAGAGGTTCCACACCCAGAGAATTCGGGCGCTTTTTCTTTCTTCTGTGTTTGTTCTAAAAGAGCCGCAGCAGCGGGAGGAAGAAGAAATGGGCAGAAACCATTTTTGTCATTCGGTCCCCCTTGATTGGAGAAACAGTCGATGTGTCTGGATGTCTTTCAACGTCTCCTTCTTACACTTGTTTCTGGTTCTGGGATGGTTCTGAAGCCACAGGGGGTCATTACGGGCTCAGAAAAGGAAGACGCACCCAGTTGAGCAGGGAACGCTTGTGAGCACCAAAGCTCTGGCTTTGGGGTGTTGCTATTGTGTCCCGTGCTGGCCGAGCTTTGGGCTGCAGCAGCGCCCCTAAAGCCCGACTCAGACGTCTCCTCGCCAAATCCTCGGCGGCAGCTCCTTCCCCTGCTCTCACCCCAACAGCGAGGCGTCACCACCAGCGTCGGCGTGTGTTTGTGTGTGCAAAGAGGATGAATGTAATCGCCTTTGGCCCTTCTGAAGGGAGTCGCTATACAGCAGCAGATTGACAGATGTTCCCTGGATTATCCCTCTGGCAGCCTGAACACACAGCAACACCACTTCATTTGTGTGTGACAGGTGGCAAAGAGATTGATATCGCAGCAACTTTGGAGCACCTGAGGGACCAGAGGCCTGGAATGGTTCAGACGAAGGTACCACACACACACACACACACACACACACACGCCGGCATGTGTCTGTATATAAGCGACACTATATAAACAGGAACATTTCTGTTGCTAGCTAGCGGTTTGCCTTTGCTCCAAACATGTGGTGGGCGTGGCCTCTGATGATGGTGATGATAATGATGATGAGAATATACTGGAATAATGGCCTAATATATCTGAAAAACAGCGAAAATACATCTTTTCTGTATTTATTTGAGTAAAAAGTTTGAAAGGTTGTGGCGACCCAGCGGATCAGTAAATGGATCCTGTTGTCGCTGGTCTCACAAGTGTTTTAGACGTCCTTCACATTTATGAGTCCAGAATATGTCAGAACCAAAACAGCATCCTCGTGCTTTTAGCTCAGAAGGCTCCGACGTCCAAAAGAATCATTTGCTGAACTGGATGGAAACCTCAGCCACAGAACCACTTGAACTGAAGCTGCGGCAGCTCCGTCACCTTCACACCTGCACGCCAGCTCTTCCCGACAGCTCCAGACAGAGGAAGAGCGGCAGAATTCCAAACGGGATCAGAGCACCACGCGCTGCTGTAATGATGAAATCACAGGGAGAGGAGCAGACCTTTGACTGAAGCCATCTTCAACCGAAGGAAACGATGTTTTTAAATCGACAAAATGAGCCCGCGGAAGCAAAGCTGGCGGCGAAGGCGCCGTCCATCAGTCCGTCTTTCAGGGCAACTTCAATTACCGACTCATTCAGAACATAATTAGAGAGAAAAACAAGTGAGTGTGAAACATTTGTGGTATCGATTCGGCTTTTATTAAACCATGAATCCTGGGCAAGCAAGTGTCACACACACACACACACACACACACGTGCACTCACGCTTTATGAAGAAAGACGCTGAAGCTTCCTGGAACGACACAATAAAGGGAAGGTTAAAAGGTCAAAGTTGTATGTTTGAACCTCCTAATGATGAAAACGTCGACTGCGGCTTGTTTTTCTCCTGCCTGACATCGTTACCAAGAAGGATCCTGTCGACGTGTCTGATCTCCACCGCATACGTGTTTGTTTCAACATTTTGGATCAGCACAAACGAGCCGCCACCAGTGCTGATCTAAATGGAAGGCTTACATTTTCCAGACCTGGAATAGATCTCCTATTTATGGCCTGTAAGAGTGGAAAGGCCCCTTTGTTGTTGTTGTTGTTGTTGTTGTGTTGGCACCAGAACCTCTTCTTAAATCCCAGCAGCTCAAACACACACGCCTCTTTTTCTGCTCTTCTTCTTGTGTCTTGCTGCAGGACCAGTTTGAGTTTGCGTTGACGGCCGTGGCGGAGGAGGTGAACGCCATCCTGAAAGCTCTTCCCCAGTAGGAAGCGGCGGACGGACCTCCTCCCTCCTCACCTCTCTCCCTCTGTGTCTCCTCCTCTCATCTCAACCCATCCTCTAGCTTCCCTGTGCTGATCTCCGCGGCAACCTTTGAACATGTTTGATAAATACTATTTGTCCTCCAGAGATGACATCACCATGAAGATGATAAATAAGCCAGATTAATGACAATTATAAATATTTACAACCACTATAGAACAATATAGATGTTCCTGCTTCATCCTAAACATCATCATCACTGTTTAAGTTTGAGTGATTCTGATAACAGGTCATGAATTATAGATTTTAATGATGTTCCCTAGATTATTAAATATGATGCGTGCTAGTCAAATAATAACCAGATATGGATCATTTAAAATAACTTCATATTTGCTATTCATTGTGACGTTGTGTTCCGTTAATTAGTCTTTGTTTTGTGTGTGTGTGTGTGTGTGTGTGTGTGTGTGTGTGGTAGGGGGGTGACATCATTTCCTGTCATATTTCTGAAGCCTTGAGAGCAGACGTTTCTCTCGGTTGCAGGAAACATCTGTAATTTTCTCTTGATCAGCTGGATTCTTGGTGCTGATTCTCTTTGGTGCGAAGCTCCTCCGAGGAGCTGCAGTGTTGAGGGCTTCCTGGATGTGAGGCGGCAGTAAAATGGCCTTATTCCAGCGGATTAACCTGTGGATTAAAGTTCTGCTCTGCTGCAGTTTAACGAAAGATTAGAAGCTGAAGGACGTGCAGGACTTGTGCAGAAGTTAGTTTGTGAATCAGCAGAAACGTTGGGCTGATGAGAGCAACACACGGCAGGAACCAGTCCATTAAAAATCAGCTTCTCCCAGTTTATTTTCCTTCATAATTCTGCAGCATTACCGGATTCATTCATTAGCTAAACCTGGGTTGCGTCGAACACCCGTTAAAGGTGACGCTGCAGTTTTCACCAGAAGCAACATTTAGCACATTTCCTCATTTGCATTGATCCAGATTTGTGTTTTGCTTTGTGCAGCGGGAGGATCGGACCAAGAAAGGATCCAGGGATCTGAGAATCAAGGATTATCTCTTGTGTGCAGATCAGAGCTGGTGACACACCAGCCTGATGTAACACTGCAGCAAGAGAGCAAAAGCAAGCCTCCGTCTCTCATGGCAGAGCCCCAACAGGCTGCAGGAGGCTCCGTCTGCCTGGACGAGCTCTCAGGTTGAGACAGGAACTCTCCTCTTTGCTTTAAACTCATCCGTCTTTTAGACTAAACCTGCTAACAGTCCTGTTCCCCTGTGAAGACCCCCAAGACTCATTATTTTGTACATAAACGATGAGATCGTTCGGTCTGTGAACAAGTTGTGAATAAAGTTCTCTTGTTGATGCTGTGTTGTCACGCAGTCGAGTGTGCTTGGGCTCTTTATTCTGCGTTTATAAATCTCACACACGGTTGTTTCTGTGGGGGGGGGGGGGGGGGGCATCTGGAGCAACAACAGACTGTCTGCAGCCTCTTCTTCACCCTCACCTCCGAGGATCTTCTTCTTCTCTTGAGGAGGTTGGATGTGTGGCTGCTCATGCAGGTCATGGTGCGCATGAGGTCAGGCCTCAGCCCCCGTAAAGATGGGGTCCAGGGACTTCCTGTTGGTTCAGCTCATGTGATGGTTGTGCTGTCTGAGGCTGTTCTGCTGGAGATTCGCGCGTTTTCACAGCAGAAGAAGAGCGTTGGTGTTAAAACTGCGTCTTTTGGAGGGAGCCGAGTGGATGAAGAGCGTTTTCAGAGAGCTCATTCAGGTGAAACTGCAGCTCCGTATTGATCCGCAGGAGGAAAAAAGGCTCTGGGCGTTGATGGCGTCGCCTCGGACAGCAGGAAGTGTGAAAATCGATGCAGGGAGCTGCTTCTCTGCCATGATGAGCCGTGCCAGCGTCTCAAAGTCTTGCTTTTCCACACAGAAGCTGACAAAGGGAGATTGGAACATAAATCTTTTGGTATCCAGTTTGGGAGCAGGTGTCACAGCTCCCCCTTCAGGTTGTTTCCAGAACTCGAGCCGGTCATTTCCTGGTCAGAAATGATCAGCAGAAAATATCAGGTTTCAGAAGTTTTTGGTGTCATCGGAGGAGAAAAAACGGAAAAAGGTTTAAACCCGATGATCTGAGCTGAGCGCCGTTGTACGTGGAAGCTTTAAAGCCTGAGAGAATCCAAAATAAAGACAAATAAATCATAGTGACACTGAACAAAAGCTGAAAATAAATGCTGCGTTTTGAAAGTAAACAGGATGGCGAGCACAGATCCAATATCACAGAGGCCATCAGAAATATCGCCTCCGCTTCTCTGATCACTAATGAGCTTCCCTGAAAGTCTGCTGCTGGTCTATGGGGGGGTGCTGGTCTATGGGGGGGGGCTGGTCTATGGGGGGGGGGTGCTGGTCTATGGGGGGGGGCTGGTCTATGGGGGGGGGGTGCTGGTCTATGGGGGGGCAGGCTCATTCCCATTCAGGCATCTGTTTGGTTCCACAATGAGACTCCTGCAGCAAACAGAGGAGATCAGAATCTCTTCAGTTGTGACTCAGCATCTCTGAAACACACACACACACACACCTATGATGACGTTCAACGTGCACGCTCTCACCGAGCGCCACTTCCTGTTCACCTCCGCACCACCTGGGTTAGCATGACCTCGCCGGTCCCAGGCGGCAGCTCCTGCCTCCCAGCTTCCACTGAAACGTCCTTTTTCATGCGTTTCCCCACATGACGCTTGTTTTTCCACGCAGCTCCTGAAGTGCACGCGCTCGGCCGGTCGTGACCAGTCTGAACCGGAGCGGCTTGGCTTTACTGCAGGTAGATTTGGCCTCCATCATCTCCTGGCAACCCGTCGATCCCCTCTGAGCTGAGCGGAAGCTGCTGGTGTTGAGTTGATCACCGCCATGGTGTCGTGCGTGCGGCGCCCCGTCACCGGCCGCCGTCACTCTTCGTTAGCTGCTTCATAAGCAGCCAGTCAGCGGCGGCCCTCGCGGGGAATTCGACCATTTGCATAAAAAAATTGCTTTCCTCCGCGCACGGAGGACAGACTCTTTTGCATAATTGCAAATGATGCTGCCGACCAGACTGACACGTGTGCTGAGAATTAGGAGAACGGGGCTGTGATGGGGATCAGGTGGACATGAAGGACGATCACGGATGTGAAATTGGGTTTCATGCGGGGAAGCTTCGGGGTCTGGGACCTTTCACATCCCTTCCCATGGGGAATATTCCTGCTCCTCACTGGTGCAGGGACTGGTCCTGGATCAGCTTAAACTCACTGAATGGGGATTCCCACCCAGGACCTCAGTGGCTGTGGGAAAATATCGGGTTTGAACCTGGAGTCCAGTCCTTCCACTCATCTGACCTCTGGTCTGACAAACCCCTGATGCGGAAGCTGCTCCGTCTTATTTCACGCCAGCAGCTCCTCCCTGACACACATTCCTGAATCCATGAAGTGAGGTCTGACTTCCAGAGTCTGGTTGCATGCCAGTCATTCCACATCCTGATGAGCGTTTCTCCTGGGGGGGGGGGGGGGTGGCGTTGTGCCTTTCCTCTCTCAGTGTCCGGTGGGTGCAGCAGCAACAAGAACTCGGGCTGGACTCTTTGTGCCGAATGGGAAATTTAGTGTTGGCTTTGGATTTGGTGCTTTGAAGCAGCTCCAGCAGCGCTCTGACATGCTGGGACATCCATAATGGAACGACCGGTAAAACGTCTTCAGCAGCACTAATCAGCCCCCACGGGAGGAGCCAGCAGGCCTGATGCAGAGCAAAATACAGAAGATGGTCCTGGAACACCAGCACGGACCCTGATCCTGTATCCTGTAGACCTGGAGGAGGCTGAACAGTGCGTTGGGTCTTTGAGGGTGTGTGACCTGCTGCACCCCCCCCCCCAGATAACAGCTGAGGGTTGCTGTTAGCGACCTGCTCAGGTGTCAGGTGATGCTCCACAGACGCGCCGCGGCGCGCGGGACACGCAGACGTGCCGCGCGTGCCAAAGATCCACGGCCAGGCGGAGTCGTCTCGGCCAACTTCCTCCTCGATCTGTCTCGCTCTGCTGACGCCGGCGGTGGAGGCGCGAGCTGGAGGCTCGCAGCGATAACAGACGCACCGACAGCGGAGGAAGGCGCACGTGACGAGCTCGACGTGCTCCGCTGTGTTTGAGAGCTATTAGAGCCTGTCACACTTGGCTTGTCATGGATCTCTCACACACACACACACACACAGAGTTCCTGTTCTCACAGGGATCCACACACTGATTTAGTCTCCACTCAAACAATCAAGTTCAGACACACTTCCTACGTGTCTGTATAGGACTATCTCTCTCTCTGTCTCACACACACACACACACACACACACACAATGCCAACATGCACACACTGCAGGTAATTTCATTGGTCTGACTTTTCAAAGATAAGAGCTGAGAATGAGCAGCTTGTTTACCTTCTCAGAGGTGCCTGTGGTGTGTGTGTGTGTGTGTGTGTGTGTGGTGTGTGTGTGTGTGTGTGTGTGTTGCACTTGTGAAGGGGCGGATTTGGGCAGGTACGCTGAACATCTACAGTCCAAACTTTCTCCTTGGAATCGTCTCCGTCCTGACGTGTTCATCTGCCCTCGGGGGGGTAAAAGAGAGCGATTTAGCTCCACAAAACAGCAAAAACCTATCAGGCTATAATTAATGGAACCAAGGTTTGGGGACTAATTAAGATAACAGTTTTCTTGGTGCGTCTGTAACATCCCACCTACGCTTTCAAGTGCTCCAGAAGTCGGGCGTCAGCTAAATGTAAAACGCTGTCAGCTGCACGTTTTACAGGCTGGAATCGCAGCTGTGGTACGAGGGTATTAACATCTGTCCTAAAGTGCCTCAAATGTGGCCACTCAGTAGCTAGAAGCAGCCGTTGAACACAGTTTATCTCAATGTATCTGTTGGAAATGCGTCCCAGGGGGGGGCGGGTCACATGGTGACACCTGCTGAGGCTGGGAGAGGCACCAGAAGGGGGCGCTTTATTTCAGCGGTGCAGTTCATTCGTCCTCTGGAAGGGCATCTTGAAGGGCTTTTTTGTGTTGGTGCCTTTGGACCCCAGAGGCTCTGTTGTTTCATTACATCTGCTGAAAGAGCTCTTCAGAGGGCATTTGTAACGTTTCCCCCACTGACGCCACTCGGCACCAAACGCTGCCAGAATTCTGTCGCCGAACTCGAGTGTTTCGGCGCTCAAGAGCCGACGCTTGAAACGGTTGTGATTGTTGAACTGGTACCAAGACATTCGCGGACATGTGATCTACCCATCAAACAGGACAGGATCAGAGTACTCACACGGAAGCACCGCCATCGCTCGTTAGCTCGGTGCGAATTGCCATCGTAAACCTACCCTAGCACGATCGGTAACATCCCATAATCTCAGGGGTGGTTATTTTAGTGGACATTACAGTTGTCCAACATGAGCAAACGTGGGACAGTGGAGATTGTGTGTGTGTGTGGGGGGGGGGGGGGGGGGGGGGCTTTGTCAGGAAGCCAACAGAAAAATCTTTGATGAGCCCGTGAGAGCTTTGATGCAGAACAAAGCGACACACCTTCAAAGCAGACAGGCGGAGACGGGACCGTCCTCCAGTAATGTCGAGGTAACTGCAGGCTGCCAACGAGGTGCAATTTAAAGAGGGAAGAAAGAGGAGGAGGAGTTTTTGAAAGTGCTTTTGGAGCTGCTCAACTAATTTAAAGAAATGTAAAGAGTTATATATATATATATATATATATATATATAGATATATATATATATATATATATATATATATATATATATATATATATATATTATATATATATATATGTGTGTGTGTGTGGTGTGTGTGTGTGTGTGTGTGGTGTGTGTGTGGTGTGTGTGTGTGGGGGTGTGTGTGTGTGTGTGTGTGTGTGTGTGTGTGGGTGTGGGTGTGTGTGTGTGTGTGTGTGTGTGTGTGTGTGTGTGTGTGTGTGTGTGTGTGTGCATGCTCTGATGAGAAACTGCTTCACCCAGGATTTTCTGTCTAATTTAGCGTAATCATAGTGGAAGATCTCAAGAGAGGTTTCAAAAGTAAGTCTGCAGCTAATTGAGGGTGGTGGGGGGGGGGGTGGGGGGTGGGTGGGGGGGGGGGGGGGGTGATGCTTCCCTGCAACAGCTTATCTTTAGAAAATGTGCATCGTTAATTTTAGCCCGTGAGAACCAATCAGGAGCTTGTCAATCGTCAGTTTGTCATAAATAAATATTTAGACACTTTGAACCTCTAATTATTTTATTTTCCCTGCATTTATTATTCTATTATGTATTTTATATTTATTAACACCACAGATGGAAGCGTGTCCACTACAGCAGGGAAGGTTCCAGTCACCAGCCTTTCAAATACCAGAAATCCAGTCATCCATAATGGATCACATGTCTCCTAGCAACAGCAGGTAACCTATGGCAACAGGACCATAGCAACAGCAACAAATTGTCACCTTCTTGTTGGCGGGAAAATGATGGGGCAGCGTGTCTGTGCAGCAGCCAATCAGGAGACAGGACGAGTCAGAGAGTGTGAAGGGGACACACACACACACACATGTGCACGCACACACACACATGTGCACACACACACAAACACACGTGTGCACACACACACAAACGCATTCACACTTTTGGTTAACATGGATGGGTGGATGGATGGATGGATGGATGGATGGATGGATGGGTGGATGGATGGATGGATGGATGGATGGATGGATGGATGATGGATGATGGATGATGGATGGATGATGGATGGATGGATGGATGGATGGAGGGATGGATGGATGGATGGATGGAGGGATGGGTGGATGGATGGATGGATGGATGGATGGATGGATGGGTGGATGGATGGATGGATGATGGATGGATGGATGGATGGATGGATGGATGGATGATTGATGGATGGATGATGGATGGATGGATGGATGGATGATGGATGGATGGATGATGGATGGATGGATGATTGATGGATGGATGGATGGATGGATGGATGGATGGATGGTGGATGGATGATGGATGGATGATGGATGGATGGATGGATGATGGATGATGGATGGATGGATGATGGATGGTGATATGATAATGATAAATTAATAAGAGGATTAAACCAGTCTTTTCAGGTCATTTTAAAGGTCGATCAGCTTCCTAAATTCGGGTAAATTCCTGCAACATCTCTCAGATCCTGGATCAGAACCAGGAGCAGGACCATGTGTCTGAAGGCTCCAGCAGGATGAAGGGGGACGTCCGTCCCTGATCCTGGAGCAGGACCAGGAGCAGGACCATGTGTCTGAAGGCTCCAGCAGGATGAAGGGGGACGTCCGTCCCTGATCCTGGATCAGAACCAGGAGCAGGACCATGTGTCTGAAGGCTCCAGCAGGATGAAGGGGGACGTCCGTCCCTGTGTTTGTCCCTGCAGGACAACAAAAGACTCTTATCTGTTGGGGCTCTCATATCAGCTCCTCACACTCCAGGGCAGAGAAGACGGAGAAAGCTCCATCTTTAACTTTAAATGAGCTGTAATGGCGTCTGCCCCCCCCCCCCCCCCCAATCTAATACGGCCTCATTCTGCTGCCACACGGGGGCTTTTCAATTCCCGGGGCCAAAGGTGGGAGTTTTATCAGGAGATTCATTCCCGCGGTTTAAATGGAAGAATGGAAGCTGGAGCTTAACTCACCTGCCTGGGTGAGACTGACGCAGCTCATTCTTCATTCAACATGAGGAGGAGGAGGGGGAGGGGGAGGAGGAGGAGGAGGAGGAGGAGGAGAGGAGGGGGGAGGAGGGGAGGAGGAGGAGGAGGGGGAGGAGGGGAGGAGGGGGAGGAGGAGGAGGAGGAGGGGGAGGAGGAGGAGGAGGGGGAGGAGAGGAGGGGGAGGAGGAGGGGGGAGGAGGGGGGAGGAGGGAGAGGAGGGGGAGGAGGAGGAGGGGGAGGAGGGGGAGGAGGAGGAGGGGAGGAGGGGGAGGAGGAGGGGGAGGAGGGGGAGGAGGAGGAGGAGGAGGAGGGGAGGAGGGGGAGGAGGAGGAGGAGGGGGAGGAGGAGGAGGAGGAGGGGGAGGAGGAGAGGGGGAGGAGGAAGAGGAGGGGGAGGAGGAGGAGGGGAGGAGGGGGAGCAGGAGGAGGAGGAGGGGGAGGAGGGAGGAGGAGGAGGGGGAGGAGGAGGAGGGGGGGAGGGGGAGGAAGGGGAGGAGGAGGAGGGGGAGGAGGGGGAGGAAGGGGAGGAGGAGGAGGGGAGGAGGGGGAGGAGGGGGAGGAAGGGCAGCAGAAACTGCCTCCCAGTCACAGCCTGGCTGGAGACAGACACTAAAGTTGGACTTTACTCTTTCGTGGCACTAATCTGTGCCCAGATTCACACTCAGCATCTTCATCGTCACCACCTCAGGGGGGCGCTGCTGAGCCTGAGGACGGACCGGTCTCTGTGGTTCTGACTGATCCATCAGGAACCAGTTCAAAAGTGGAACATTTCGTCCCTTTTCCTCCCCGTGTCTCCGTCATTTTCCATTTTCCTCTTTTCCCGTCCGCAGACGTTCTGGTCTGGACCCAGTTCGACCTGAACGTTGGATCAGCATCACAACATCTGTGTGTGTGTGTGTGTGTGTGTGTGTGTGTCCACCTCTTTAATTTGGTGTCACTTTTAGGCTCCAGAGAAGAAAGTTAATTACTCTGGGGTTTGAATTATGAATTGTTTGGTAGCATATTGGGTCATTTCTCACCTCTGACTGGAGCCATCGGTGGTTTCCATGGTTACGTTGCAGGTGTGAGGGGTGTCATTTTCAGTGGGATCTCTGGAGAGTTGAATTTAATATGAAGGTGATGTGATCTGTAAGAGCCACACCACAGAAGAAGAGTTTAATTCTAAAATCACATTATCTCAATTAATTATGTAAACTAATTATCTGGGGGATATTTGTTGAGATAATATTTGTCATTTAGCAGCAAGACTAACTTCGTTACAGGTTCTATGTAATTATTAAATAGTTTCATGTCAAATCTTTCTTGTTTTCCGGCTTTAAACGAAGTCTTGTTTTCGCCATCATGTATTTAAAAAAAATAACGCACCAAATTATTTGTTTGGCTGGATTTTGTACCAAAAGTGCAGTCGTCACATTTCTGGACTATTTTCAGCTTTGTTAACACATTTCATTTGTGTTTTCATCCAACAACACAAAAAAACGGACCTACTGAAAACCACACCAAATCTTAGCGTGAGCACTGGCATTAATGACTTAAACGTAATTAACACAAGCGTTCGTGACGCAGTGACCGGATGACTGGGTGGACCAATCAGCAGACAGCAGCGTGCGTGGCCCCGCCCCCTCCGGTGCTAGGCAGCCCAACGGCCCGGTGGTTCGGCGTCCGTCCCGGCCACGAACACACAAACACAGATCCGTGCGTGGAGCAGCTCCACACCCCCGCACCGCTCTGCCCCCCCCCCCCCCCCCCACCCCCCCCCCCCCCCCCCCCCCAGTCATTTACATTTATATTGAATTAGATGCTGCAGCGGGGAGCGAGGGGAGGCAGCCGAGACTGATTACAACAGGAGATAACAGGCCGCCGCGCCGCCATTATGTCGCGTAATTACAAAGAGAGGCGGAGAGAGCCTGGGATGCTGGGATCTGTTCCATTTAGGCAAATGTGTCCGCCTGCTCCACCTGTACAGGCGCCCTTTAAAGTGTGCTCTTTTTCCCTGGTGCATGAATGATGCAGGAACTGAACTTCAAAAGTGTTGGAATTTCTCCAGGAACCAGCGCTGATAAAAGTTCCTGGTGAAGCATGAAGTTGCAGCCGAAAGGGCATCTCGATGAGGTTTTAGGGAACCAACCCGAACCCTGTGTTCTGGGAGAGGAGGCTCAAGGTCCTATTTGATTCATGCACCAGCATCGCACAATCTAATCAAAGCTCAAGGCTTTCACGGATATTATGGGATGTGACAGTGTTGCTATGACGTAGATTTTTCCATATATGTCTTTGTTCCCAGTTATATTTGATACTGCTTATTTGAAAGGATTTGATATTTTTCCAGTCCCGTGTCTCCTTGTGAGGGAGCAGAGATGTTATAAATGCATTTCATGCCTTTAAATGTTCTGCTGTTTTTCTCCTGCAGATTTAACTTGTCTCATGTTAAATGTCAGTGAATAAAAATCCCATTTTCCAGCAGAAGAAACAGCCGTTTACAGGATTCCACCACTAGATGGCAGCAAAGACTAGAAACATCCTCACTCATAAAACATTCGTCGATTAAAACGCATACTAAACATTGTAGACATGCTTATATTTTGGATTTTTCTTATTAAAGGAAATGCGGTAGCAAATTACTGAACAATCATAAGAAGCGCAGACGAAAATGAATTGTTCCAGCCTGAAAGTCAAAAGTTTTTTACAACTATCAAAAGAAAAAAGGGGTTTTCAAATCGCAAAAAAATGTAGCTTAAACATTAAGATATCGATGATGGACAGTAATTAGGCACAGACAGATAACCACTCCACATAAACGCCGAAATTGAGTCGAGGGCGAAAGACTTTTATTTTGATTTTACTACCAGGAAGTAAAGCGGAAGTGGAAAAGGTATACCGGAAGTAAACAATATTTAGCGTAGATGCAGACAGAGCCTCTTGCTGTCACGCTGTTGTCGTGCAGAACGGGGACGTTTAGCCAGTTTATTCCCCCCTTTGACTTCAGATGTGTTTATTTTTGTGATATAAGGTGAAAACCAGTGATTCCAGCGATGAGCGCCATTATCCCGCGAATAGAACAGCTGTCTGCCAGAGTGGTTCGGGTTTTGGGCTGTAACCCGGGGCCGATGACCTTGCAGGGCACCAACACCTACCTGGTCGGTACTGGGGACAGGTAACATCTGCTAAAGTGAAAAATATGGTTGTTCTTAGAGATGAAGAAGCGCCACGGGTTTCATTAGAAGAGATTCGGCAATATATTTCTTTTTATGCGGTCTCGTTAATGTTTTAGAATAGTTTGTAAATTGATTTTTTTTTTTTAAAGGCCCACAGTAAAACAACCGCGTTAAAAAGCGGAAGTAATTAAGTGATTATTGTAGTCGAAGCCTAGCCAAGGTGCTAATGGTATCTATGTTGGTATATATTTTATATAACTTCGTTCTCCTCTGAGTTGAAAGTGTGCAAATATATTCCAGGCGAGTGCTGATCGACACTGGAGAGGCTGCTGTGCCAGAATACATCAGCAGCCTCAAACAGGCGCTGAAGGAGTTCAACACCAGCATCCAGGAGATCCTCATCACCCACTGGCATCAGGACCACGTGGGCGGGGTGGAGGACATCTGCAGGGACATCACTGGTGGGAGCAGGACGTGCTCAGCCCTCCTGTGGAGTTTCAGTCTTTACCATTGAGTATTGTTCTCTTTCACCTCCTGCAGGTTCAGAAGTCAGAGTTAGCAAACTGCCTCGTGCACATGAAGTCACGGAGACGGCTGGAAACAAAGGTTTTGATTACCTCAAAGATGGAGATGTTGTGCAAACACAAGGCGCCACGCTCAAGTCAGTTCAGCTCTCTTCAGCAGCATATGTAGCAAACATCAAATGTAGTCCAGCTCCGGTTGAAGCCTGTTTGCTTGTGGGTTCTTCCCAGAGTGCTCTTCACACCAGGCCACACCGATGACCACATGGCCTTGCTGCTGGAGGAGGAGCAGGCACTCTTCTCTGGAGACTGCATCCTGGGTGAAGGGACTGCTGTGTTTGAGGACCTCTACGACTACATGAAATCCCTGAAGGTTCTACAGGACTCTCAGGCTGAGCTCATCTACCCCGGTGAGGTATTTCTGTGTGTTTACAGCTTCTCTGTCTTCATAATGCTTCCACTTTCATTTAAATTGTCGAAACCTGAGATATATGTGGTTACATATATTGGTACCTATAAACCTGAGATATATGTGGTTACATATATTGGTACCTATAAACCTGAGATATATGTGGTTACATATATTTGCCAAACTATTAGAAATGGTCATATTTGGGGGGACGCTCATTCTACATTGCATTTTGTCCTCTGTTGTGGCTGCAGGTCACGGACCGGTGGTCCAGGAAGCAGGCATGAAGATCGAATACTACATCCGCCACCGAGAGCAAAGAGAGCAACAGATCCTGGCAGCCATTCAGGATGGAGCCGGGAAGACTTTCTCCTCCATGGAACTGGTCAAGATCATCTACAAGGTCTGACCTCATGTTTTCCACAGAGCTGCCCAGTCTGAAGCTTCAAAACGCTGATTTATTCACTTTGAGAAGGATAAAATGGGCTTTAAAAGTTCTTAAATGTTTAAAATCTTGAACATGCAGAAAACGGTCTCATTTTTGGACCTTATTGACTGTATTTGAGTGAAACTCCATTTCCCTGTCTGTGGTCCAGGACACTCCTGAACACCTGCACGGAGCCGCCAACGTGAACCTGATCCATCACTTAAAGAAGCTGGAGAAGGAAGGAAAGATCAGTTCGGGTGCGTCACTTTAAACCTTTCAGGAGAAAATTGGCGTGAGCATCTGTCCAACAGAATTTTTATTTCCCTCAGAGAACATGAAGTGGAAGAATAAACTGTGAAGAGGACACTGACAGACGTCTGTTCTGCTCCAGCTCGGATGATAACCGGCAGGTTAATCTGCTAAAAACTAAGCTAATTTGTACAAATCTTTTTTATAATCTGCAGTGTTTTGTGGAGGGGGTTCCAGATTGGAAACCAGTAAAGTTTCCTTTTCGGTGGTCATTGTTGTTCGGGAACCACTAGGGGGCAGCATCCACAAAGAAGTGTTAATGAGGGTTGAATTAAACCTGATATTTTTATTTTTTATCTGTTGGCACTTTTCCCCCTCGGATTCAGGAAGCACGTGTTGTGTCATTTTGTAATTGGTATGTTTGTTTGTAACTTCCATGGAAATGCCTTAAAGCGGCTCTGAACTGCTGCTCTGATAATGTCTTAAATGGAAATAAAGTATCTGAAGTAAAGTATCTAAATATTACGACAACAGACATTCTCTGGTATGATTATTTTTTCTAGAACATGACAAAAATAAGAAACAAGTTTTGAATCATTAACTTCATTTTCTTCAACAAGTTATAAAAACATTCAAGGACATTTTAAATTGGGCTGTAGAAACTTTCTAGTTTTATATCGGCAACATTTTCCCAAAATTAAATTTCAACTCCAAAAGGAGTGAAGTGAGAAGCAAATATTGGTCCAGCGGAGACATCAGACATCTGCCCTCAGATCCTTTATATATATGCTATTACACACATATTACAATGACCCGATGAAGCTCATGTTTTACTTAAGAGAAAGAAATAAACATGAATACTCGCATGGCTCAAACTTCAGGAGGAGAAATATCACATCAAGGATGTTTTATGTCGCCCGGACTGGCGTTACGGGGCCCGACCCTGGAGCCCGGCCCGGGTCGGGGCTCAACCAACCGGGCTCAGCCTGAAATGGCAACGTGGTTCCACCTTCCAGTAGTCTGGAAGGTCCACGAGGGCCGGTGTGAAGTGGTTTGGGTGGCCGGGGGCCTCCTCGGTGCTCAGATCAAACCTGCGGCCATGGCAACAGACTCAAATGTGAATGTTAGAATTGATATTTTGGTGCTAGAGATGGACTCTCCGCTGCTGCCACGCAGGACATCAGATTCAGATCTGAGGATTCATCACTCACCTGCAGCGAATCCGAAACACCTGTAAATTGGTCACGTGTGAGAACCTAGGACCTCCTGCGTGAAGGTGTCCCGCAGCGCTCCCCAACGTGAGCTGGCTCTCATGTCTGCAGAACATCAGCGCTTTGCGGGCTGGATCTGATCATCTCCACCAGGAGCGAAGAGCAGGCAGCAGAGTGGCACCGAGGGGGGGGCGGGGAGCCTCTGAGCCACAGGAACATGGCGGCCCCGGCTGCTCCCAACGACGCCACTGCTGCTCCGTCCCGCTGAGCGACACCATCGGCGGACTCGGCCCCGCACGCCTCGCACCGCAACGGCCGCACTCAGGTAAGGCTCCTCGGGCCCCCCCTCACCGACACACGCGTTATTCCCTCCCCCTCGGAAATAAAATAGAAAATATCGGCGAATTTCCCGCTGACGAGTCAGTTTGATCAGGTTTATCGTACTTTCGCGCACGAGAATCCGGACGGCGAATGACCGTTATTGCGCTCGCGGGGCCATAAAAGCGCGTTAAATGAGGGGGGCTGCGTTATTCCTGCAGCTTATTTGGTGGCTTTGTTGGGGGGCGATAGCAGGTGTTGCATTGACGGACGGAGACTGTTTAACTGGCTTTTGGTCGCTCGCTTTAAGAAAAGCGGCGAGCTTTTCACCCGTCGCGTCTTTGGCGGATTAAGTAAAGTCTCTGGCTGCAGGTGTTTGTTTAAAAGCGTCCGAACTCTGTTTGAAAAGTGCTCAGATGGAGGAAACGCGACTTGGTTGTTTAACTTTGACATGGAGCTGTTAAACCCCCACCGAGGCGGCAACAACTGCGGCTTCAATGAGCCGTGAAGCCCTCACTTATTTCGGCTACTTCACCTCCGGTCGTGTTCATTCGGAAAAATGACACTTTTGGTGATCCTGACAACAAACTTTGTAATTTACAAGTGTGTGTGTGGGAATATAGTGATTTCACTGTGATAAAATGTTACTCTTATCCGCACTTCATATTTCTCGTACTTCCTCAATCTACTCGAGCGTCAAGCGGAATTGGGCCAGATAGCGTTTCCGGTGCAGTTTCGAAATAAAAGCACACAAATCCAAAGTCTTGGAAATCCTCTGTGGGTGTTTTGTATTGTGAGGAATCGACCTCGTTACTTCCGGTCCTTTTCTTGTGATCTCGGTCACTTGACATTTTATGTCCTGATACGGTAGTTTAATTGTCTTTCTAGGAATAATTGAATTTTGGTTTCTTGCGGTGGAATTTTCGGTCCTGTAAATCACAAATGACACGCTGGTCTTCTGGGTTACATTATTGGTCGACTACCTAAAGGGCTTTTTAGAAAAAGATATCGTTCTGGTTTTATTGTTGCAGGCAACTATTGTATAGAATGTGAATAGTAAGGGTAATAAATATATAAACCGTGTCCTGGCTTGGTATACGGGGAGTATTTAAAAATGTACCTTTCTGCCTTTCTGTGCTGTTGTGCAGGTTTTGCAGCGTTGGTATGTTAGTGGAGAAAACCTGTAAGTTTACCTACGTGACTGGTGCCATCTGACTGCTCTGCATGTGTTATCTCTGAGGGCTGTATGCATGATTTTGGGCTCTTTAAAGCTTATTTGTTCTCTCCTGCATCACACGGTGAACTTTGAGAAGGATTGCGACACCCAGCCCAGCTTGTCTGGGTCAGTGTTTGCCCCCTTCTTTAACAGATAATGTCCACTTAGCTCTTTTGTTTTCTTAAAGGGTTGTGGTGGTTTATTAGGAATTGAAGCGAACGCACCACAAGCCTCAAAACTCTTTAAAAACAACCTCCACGAATGTCTTTCTTATAATTTGCTGTTCTCAGCTTTCATGTTCCAGATTGGCGTGCAGTGGGTTTAATGGGCACGAGGCTCCGGCGCTGTTTGAATGCCAAAAATTATCTTATAGCGCTTTAACAAGAGAACAGGAATGTATTTAAAACCAAGATCTTAACTTGAGCTTGGCAGCTTGCCCAGCGAAGGATTCCTGGTGGCGTGAATTTACTAAACCACGTGAGGCTCAAATAATGCTCCAACCAATGACAGGAGCAGCAGGAGGAGGAGGAGGAGGCGGAGGAGGAGGGGGAGGAGGAGGAGGAGGAGGAGGAGGAGGGGGAGGAGGAGGGGGGTGGGACGAAGGGCAGAGGCTTGACTGTGCAGTTCTCCAGGCAGAGAGGCTGACTGTTCTCACCAGTCATCTACTGGGAGGACAGTTGCTCCAGAACTGTTCTGGGGGCCCGTCTGTGGTTCTCAGCTGTGTTTGTCTGTGTCTGGATCTCTTCAGTGCCACCAACTTATCACCCTCAGCGAGCCGCCGCCTGGCTGTCACGTAGCAGAGACTGTCGTCTTCCAGGTCTGATCCCCCTGAGACCGAGTGCTCTAATTACCCAGCACGCACACACACACACACACACACATGCAAATGCTCAGCCATGTCATGACTCTTCTGAAAGCCTCTTGAAGCGTTTAAATGCTCTTCAGTGTTTGTCTCTCTGAGGTTCCTCCAGAATAGAATCTTTTGAGCGGTTTTACATCTTCTCCGGCTGCTGCTCCAGCTGGGTGCTGCTTGATTTCTGCACCCTACACAGAGCTTTGGTCGGTCTCCGTTCACCCACCAGGACTTGCGTTTGATCTGACCAGCGTTCTCTGGTTCTTTAAACGAAGCGACGGACTAAGAACAGCGTGAACACGTGACCAAATGTGCAGCCTGGATGTAGCTGTCAGTTATGGACTTATCGGATTTCTCCCGTTTTTTTTTTTGCCAAAGTAGCAAATTAAATGCTGTCCATGTGTAAATCAACGACTAAATTAAAGTAAAATGTAAGCTAGGTAGATGTTCCACATATTTCATAGGTGTCCCCTAGGAGGGATGCGCTCTGAGGGCCGGGACTCTAAAGGCCCGGCGGCCTTTCTGAGGGTGGGATTTCCAGAGCACGTGCACAGCCACAGTCCACAAACAGTCAGTAAAGCAGAGTAGGACTCTGAAAGTTCACGGCTCCTTTAAATGACTCCGAGTGGATGTTATGGGTTGTACGACGCGCCCTGCTGGCACGTTATTATCCCAGGGGATGATGATATACATTTACCTGTTCGGGTCCAACGGCGGTTTGAGCTGGCCTTAGACGTTCAGGGAAGCATCAAACACACTGGCGGCGTCAGACGTGCTGGAGTCTGCAGGATGAAAGGCGTGCGGGCTTAAGGTGCTGGAGCACGGAGTCCAGCCCAGCAGGTTGCGTAACAGGTGCTAATTTGGTTAGCTGGAGTTGATGAAGGCTGTAATTGTCCAGCAGAGCAGAGCCGAGTTAGACTCCAGGAGCCTTCAGCCATGTAATAACAGCTAATAGTTTAACGAGATTCTGCAGGACCGACGTGGCCTATTGTGCTGCTCATTACTGCTTTTATTTTGGAAGATGTTACCAGGGGGAAGTCGTTGAGAAGGCAGACGTCAGTGCTCGAGAGAAGATGGAGGTGGAAGATTCTGAGGTTCTGCTCCAGTGACCTCGGTGCTCCCCAGAGGACCCGAGTGGCGCCGCGTCGTCCATCTTTACTCTCGTATGGCCGATAGACGCGGGCGTGGTCCTCGGCCGTCAGTTTGTTTGCTTTTCTTCTGCACCTCCATACATGGTTCCGCTAAACATGGACTCTGATCCGAGCTTTCCACATCCATCAGAAACCCCCGCGAGGACAGGGTTAGCGTTAGCTTGCACCGTTGGACTTCATCACGCAGCAAACTCCCTGGAGGTCCAGGAGAGTAATTATGTCATTTGCTTTTCCTTCCCCCCATTTCGGGTTTGCGTGTCGTCGCTGAGACCCTCCCGAGCTTCCTCGGACCCGGGTCAAACCGGTTTTACAGATGTTGAATGAATTCATTAATTTCTGCAACAACTGCCGAGTGCAGACTCACAGATGTGATTCACATAGCAGATCAGCTGTTCAGCAACCCACACACACACACACACACACACACACACACACACACACACATTTACACACAAACACACGCACACACACACACACACACACACACACACACACATCTATCTGTCATTGGTGGCAGGTGTGTACTGAAGTGTTGTGTGGTTAGTCTGCAATGTCTGTCTGACTAAGAGGGCAGCTGTCTCACACATGCAATACACACACACACACACACACACACACAGACACACACACACACACACAGTTAACACATTTGGTAACAGCCCCCGTATTTGGAGTAAGAGTCAGCAGATGTTTCAGTTTGTTTTCGTGCTAATGAAAAAAACCCTCCTTTTTTCACTGCTTTTCATTTGGATCTCTTGATTACACCCCCCCCCCCCCCTCCCAGATCTGACCAGGCCTGTGAACTGCTGGATGAATGAACTGTCACACATCTGCTTTGCTCCAGTCTCTCTCTCTTTTACTGAAATATTTACCTCAGTTTTCCCAAAGCCACCTTTACCTGCCTGATTTGTGTAGCGACAGTCAGACTCCTCTGGTGTCGTTGCCATGGCTACTGATTGTAGAAGGAAACCAATAATGTCATATTTAATCCCAGATGTCTGCACAAACAAGACCACTGGCACCTGTGACCACCCTTCGGCTTTGGTCTGGGCCTGTTGGACCTGGTTCCTTCTGGGTGAATGTCAGCTGTTGCATGAACCCTAACTCTGACTCGTGACCACATTGGTGCAGTTCTGCAGGTTAAACGTAAAACTATGGGGTGGAAACGGTTTCCTGTTGTGTTGTAAAGACCCCGAAGGACGGACGAACCTTAAATCTGCCACAGGAAACACACGACACATGCAGATGAGGTCGTCTTACTGCAGCTGGGATGTTCTGACCTGAGGAGCAAATGTGATCAAATTGCTTCTTTTAAAGTGTCGATATCCAGTGGATACAGTGTGTGTGTGCGTGCGTGTGTGTGTGTGTGTGTGTGTGGGGGGGGGTTACCTGTGAAACACTGACTCTGTGGAGACATTTTGGTGCTGATCAGGTGGCACCAGATATGTTTGTACCCAGATTAGAAGGAAAAAACAAGGTAATTATTGGGATGAGCTTATTTACGTGACCAAACAGAGTTAATGGTGAGGCTTTGTTGCACCCCCGACCCCCCCCCGAACCCCCCCGGCTGTTAAACACATAATAAATGTGAGGTCAGAGTCATCCCAACCTTTGGTCACGAAACTTAAATATGGAAGAAGCGGGAGCGGCGTGATTCAGCGAGGAGGAGATGTCGACGTGATATTTCCTGAGAAGATGAGTTTTCACACGTTTGCGTAACGCCAGGCGGGGCGACGCGCACGGCGCTGGTAGCCTCTTGGGTTTCTTTGCTCGAAGGCACAGCGGCCAGAAACCTGAGCCCACTTTTTTCGGAGGGAAACACGGTTTGTTTGCAACAAAGGAGGGAAGAAGAAAAAAAAAATCCGGATTTGATTGTGGGAAAAAAAAATGAAATAAAGTAAGAACGCAAGATAAAAGCAGCCGGGAGAGTCAGACAACAGCTGAGCGCTGACCCGGGACCAGCAGGAACCAGCACCATACTGGCCCGGGTCGGGTTCGCAGTGTGTAAAAGGCCTCAACAGTCTGTGAGTGTCTGAGAAACACAGCAGGGCCGCCTGTTATTGTGGGATGGACGAGGCTGCTAGGTGATGTTGCCGTTCAATCACACACCTCCGCACATCTGACCCGGGCGTCACGGGCCGCACGCCACGCCCACGTGAGCAGATTAACCCCGGAACATTCCCACTCATCATCATCATCATCATCTGCACATATCCAGCTGTTAAAGGGGAACTCCACCCATTTTTAGCTAATGTGCTTCACTGTTGGGGTTTTAATCCCTGTTCCTGTTGGCTGTGTCTCACAGAGAGGAATGAATGACATCAGCAGCCAGGGTTGTGTGGATTTTTACCTCGGATGGCAGGTGTAGCAGGTGAGTGACGCAATCACACAATGCAAAGAAAACCACATAAATCCTGTTTATGATGCATCCGAAAGGGTCGTTAACCCGCTGTGACAATACGGAAAGTGAAAGACGGAGAGAAAGGTGTGGGTGTGTGAATACACACACGCACACGCACACACACACAGGTCAGAATGAGTGATCTGTGAACCACAGCTGCTCACACTGGTGCTGTTTTAAATCTCAGTTCCACTCATGGGTCCTGTCCTCTCGGTGGACGTGCAGCTTCTCTCGGTCACGCACGTGTGACGGCGTGGTGAGTTCAGTGTTTCGGGGGAAAGACGCACCCGATTATCCACCTTGAGGACTTTTGTTGACACGTCAGCCTGACTGAAATCTGACCAAAGCGAGTTGTGTTGGACGGAGCTGAATGGGAGTCGGGTTACTGCTGCCTGTGCACACCTCCGTGCACACCTCCGTGCACACCTCCGTGCTCGGCAGGTTTCCCACCGTTGGACTTTGAGCAGAAGCTGAAAAAAAACAGGTAACAGAAGACGAGTCCAGTAGCACAACAGGAAGGAAACGAGCGCATTTCTAAACGGGGGAGCGCTCTCTCTGGCCACGCCCCTCTGCTTCCATCTGCCCGTTTGTCATCGTTTCAACGTCCAGCTGCAATCTCGGAGTGTGTGTGGAGGTGCCAAGATGGTCGAGGGTCATTGGGTCATTGGGCATTTGTTGTTAACAGAACACTCGGAGGGAACTTGGTGACTTGGTAATAATGTTTCCTGGTGAAAATGGACTTCAGCCCCATCAGTCTAGAGTGTTTGGAGCCAACAGGAAGTGACATCAGCTTCCAGTAAAATTGCACGGAACGTGTCGTAATTAGAAGCTGAAAATAGAGTTCTCTTCGAACGAGCTGTGGAGCCATGGCCCCTTTGCCTTCAGCCTTGTGTTCGTGGTTATTTGACTTTTCATCTGGTTTTCACCACCTCATCAAGGATGTTCAGGGGTTTTTGTGAGAACGTGAGTCAGGACAAGAACGTGAGTCAGGACAAGCAGCACAAAACAGAAAACCACAGTTTTATTGATTTAAAAACAGCAACATATTTTCGTCATGTGACCCTGAGCGTAATATTATCATTATTTGTTTGAAAACCCCCCCGAATCAGACAGGAAATGAGACTTCTGTCTGCTCTGTCCCCACATGGAAGACATGGACACGTGCACACTCAGATGCACATACACTTTGCCTTTTACTGAATGATTTACATGACCTGTTTTGTGCATGCATGTGTGTGCATGTGTGTGTGTGCGTGCATATATGTGAGAGGGAGGGAGGCAGGTTTTCCTGCACATTGGCTAATAGGAGGGAGGAGAGTGTTTGTGTGTTGTGGGAGGAGACAGAGAGCGAGTGTGTGTATGTGAGTGTGTGTGTGTGTGTGTGTGTGTGTGTGAGTGAGTGATGGGGGAGGGGACAGTGAGAAAGAGAGAGAGGGAGAGAGAGGATTTGTAGCAGATAGTTTGTCAGCTGTCATTAGGCACAGATGACACACACACACACACACACACACACACACACTAATCTCACAGGGAAAACAGTGGAGAACCAGAACGAGTGTGTGTCTGTCGTGAAGTCCAGTGCGGCCGCCCGGCTGGCATGGGATCATCCGCCAGCTCTGGACTGGTTATGGACTGGTTTCCCCAGCGCAGTGGTGAGTGTCTGTCAGTGGAACTGGATTTAAAGGTTCAGTCCGTCACGTTTCCTTCCTCCGGCTGCCTGATGGAACCAGTTGTTGCTCTTCCAAAAGGAGGAAAACTACTTTTCTGCATCAGTGGGAGCTCAGGCTGGTTTATGGTCCGGTCAGTGAAGTTGTGGTCTGAGTTTTGAGGAAAACATCTCAATACCTTTAAGATGTATCTTTCTTTTGCTCTGTTGAATGTTAAGAGATGATTTGGCTCTTTTAAAAACCTCACTATTACACATGGACTTTGAGTTAGTGGGTATTTGGCTCAGCGTGTGTGTGTGTGTGTGTGTGTGTGTGTGTGCGTGTGTGTGTGCGCTGGAGTGGAGGGTCGGGATGGTTGTGAATGACTGGACGCAGGCGGCACACAGGCAGACTGCAGCGTCAGCAGCTCTGCTCCACCAACAACTGTCGTCGGGTCTCATTCAGAACGCTGCCGCTCCGTTAAAGTGGCAGATGTGACGAACTGGCCTCAGCCGAGCTCAGATCCTCCTCAGATCCTCTCATTTCCATGCTCCAACACGGCTGAGCTCCTGTTTGGCCGGTAGAAAGTGTCACTGGCTCATCCTGAGTCGGCAGAAACGGGACACTCTGGTTCTGGTGGCTCTTCAATGATTACGCGCCTGTGTGTAACTTATTGACAGGTTGGACCTGGCGTGTTGTTGGGAATAGTAAAAAAATAAAATCCCCACGCAAAATGAGCCGCTGGTCTGTGACTGTATGTTAATTTCCTCATTGATGTTTCTGGCCAACGGCAGATAAGTCGGTCGGCGTTTTACAAGTGAACTTTGACCTCAGATCAGTGGAGCGGTTTGAAACTTTTCCATGGTTGCAGAGCATAATTTGAATGAAGCAGCAAGAAAAAGGCCTGAACTCCTTTATCCATGTATATTTCCATATGTTTGGGGACCTCAGCAGCTGGACGTTTGGAAGAGCTTTTGTCTGCCTTTACTCTTCATCGTTACGCTAACGTGTCGTGTTAATGGGTGACTCCAGGAGGACGGGCAGCCGAGCGTGTCCAGTTTGGACGCTCTGGGACTCTCTGTGCTCTCTGTTGTCTCGTCCGTCGTCAGCGCCAATCAACAGTTGGAGTTTGAGGAGACGTTGATGGGAGATCAAGACTTGGCTTCGTTTCTCTGAAGCTGCAGACGGAACCAGATTAATTTAACCTTCAGTGATGCTCATGTGACCGTCAGTATCACCCACAGCTTCTGCTCGTCAAATACTAATTAGTGTGTGTTTGTTGGGGCAGTGGAGGGTGCGATGGGGGGGGGGGGCTGAAGTGGGTCAATGTGTACAGCCTGAATTTTACGCCTGGTCTCTTCACAGCACACAGAAAGAGGTTTGCTTTCCATTCCATCGTACCTGTGTCACCAGTCTGTGGAGACGCTGCCAGATGGTCAGAGAGGGCATTTATTGCCCCCCAGGCTGGAGTGTTTTACAGTTTAGAGTGAAGAAATTCATTCAGGTCCAACTATTATTATCGTTAACATCATCAGGCTGCTTCATCGCCGCATGACTTCACATCATTTCTCTTAAAATACTCATAGCATTGAGCGCACGTGCACGTTTGAGAGGGTGGGAGGGAAAATGAGGGCTGAAGTCAAAGCAGCGCCGCACGGTTGGAAGGTTCCAGAGTCCATGTTTGGATTAAATCAAAGCTCTCGTTCCTCCTGCTTCTCAGGGAGACTTCCTGGGTGTCGGTTTAATACAAGACATTGGACACAAGATCTGCTGTCCAGTTTGTGGTTACCTTGAACCTGAGCTCCTCTCAGCTCCTTCCAGCTCCTCCCAGCTCCTCTTAGCTTCTCCCAGCCCCTCTCAGCTCCTCCCAGCTCCTCCCAGCTCCTCCCAGCTCCTCTCAGCTTCTTCCAGCTCCTCTCAGCTCCTCTCAGCTCCTCCCAGCTCCTCTCAGCTCCTCCCAGCTCCTCTCAGCTCCTTCCAGCCCCTCTCAGCTCCTCCCAGCTCCTCTCAGCTCCTCCCAGCTCCTCTCAGCTCTTCCAGCCCCTCTCAGCTCCTCCCAGCTCCTCTCAGCTCCTCCCAGCTCCTCTCAGCTCCTTCCTTCTCTCACTAGAAACCATCCAACGCACAGACTAAAAGTTATCGGAAGCGACCTGGAACACACAGACCTGTAACTCCAGTTGAAGAAACGCCCGTTGTCCCAGCAACGGTAAGCCTCGGGCCATCAAACCAGCAGCGCGTGGCGCTGAACAGCAGAGACGTCCATAAAGAAGAGTGAGGGATCTGGTGTGGATGCACCAGAGCCGCCATACGAACACACGCGGCGAGTACGTGATGCACGGCCTCGGTGTGGGAGATGCTGCTGGTTTTAATCCCGCCTCAGCAGAGTATTAAATCTCCTTTATGTGTGTGTGCCATGGGAGGGTTTGCTGGCTTAGACAGGAGCTTAGATAGTTGTGTGGGTAGGGTCCCACCTCCCTCAGACCTGTCATGTTTACATCCCCCAACTGCAACATGGGATGTTTGTTTTAGTGGCTGAGTCTGCTCCGTCACCAGTTCCAGCCATGAAATATTTGCTTCCGAGCATGCAGGAAGATCTCTGCGTCAGGTGACCTTCTCAGCGCTCCCGTTGGACGCGTTAAGACCAGGAGATGTCGGGGTATTAGCGCGCGCTCTGTGATGAGGAGGAGCATCCTGGGTGATTGACTGACCGGTTCAAATCCGTCACCCGCCGCTCAATTATCGCGTCGGGGATCTCAACATTAAGATTCAGCCTCAGAACGATAGAAGGGCCCCCAACACTGAACCAGTTGTGCTCATTTAAAGGCTCCGACCTGGACCCCTCCGTTTGAATCCCAACAACCACAGAAGAACTCCAGACCAGAGGTGACCACCTAAGCAAATCCCATAGAATTAATTTCAGCTGATTGAAAAGGTCCCGGATGAAGCAGCCTGTTTCTTTATGTAACATCAAAGCAGACGACGTGCAGAAGAGGAGTCTGGTTTGGTCTCCTGGCTACTGCGCCTCTGATGTGAAGGTGGAATTATCCGGCGGTTTCCCACTGACTATGCAAAAACACATTAGCTCTAATTTAGTGCTTCAATCATCACGTCGCAGCCACTTGTTTTTCTGTAAACATGCTCAAAAGCTAATTTATTCTGCGCGCTAATGGCAGAGGAGGGCTCGCTCGTGCAATAACAACACGTAGCGTGTTTTGCTTCCATGACTACTATCTTTTGTCAGGGCTCTCCGTGTCACATCCCAGTGGTGGATCCGGCTTTCCAGCCACTCTTCTGTACGTCTAAAACATCACGTTAAAGCTTTCCTGGATATAACGTGCTATATACTTGTCGTTGGGCTGCGCTAATGTGTTTCCATTAGCTCCGCTTGTAAGATGACACCTACCTGTTCTCGGTCACCTGCAAGCAACAAGGAAACGCAGATATTCCTTGAAAGGTGAACCAACTGGAAAGACAGTTTATAGTTAAATAAATGGCGTCGGCCTGAATCCAGGACAGCTGCTAACAGGCTGTCTGACTCAAAGTCCGGGGAGATTTTTCATTTCGGTATCAGAGGTTGGTCTGAAGCGTTTTCCTGGTAAATAAACACGTTTCCAAGATCGCCAGACCCAAACTAAGCAGCTCTGGCTGAGAACGGCGCAGCTGTATCGCTGATCTCCAAAGAACCGGAGCAGCGGTTTCTACTGGAGACAGGTCCACTTCAGCACACTCGCGTAGATAAGCTCTAATTCCATAATTGCCAGTTTGACCCTCTGGCCTTGTGTCTTCTCTCAGGCTCAAATTGTTTTTCAGTGGCTTCGCTCGGCAAAGCTCTCAGCTCCTCTATTGCATTAGGACGAGGCTTCTGAGGAGGAGGAGGAGGAGGAGGAGGCTTTTGTCACAAGCTACATTAATGCTAATTCATTATGTGAGTAGAGGACGGTACGCTGTGTTTGTGGTATTGGGTGCGTAAATTATGGTTATGAGGTGGTTGAATCCTTATTTTGCATGAATCACTTAAAACATCTAAAGCAGCTTTTCATGTGTTGTTGATGGGAGGCGATGTTCTCTGCTCTAGTCAACATGCTGCCGCCTCACCTACCCACTAATAACGGCCTGTCAGCGGCGGCGCCATGTTGGGTTTCAAAGTGACTCAAGTTGTGATCACTGTTTCCAAAGCCGGTTCAGGAGCTGGGTCACGACCTTTTTTTAGTTTTATTCCTTCGCTGTGCAGCTAACATGCTGCGCAATAGTCCAAGCCTGTACTCGCTGTTGCGGCGCTTTAAACTAGACTTGACTCGTTGATCTGGTTCATGCGCCGCACGTTTAACTTTACTCTGAAGCTTTACTATTGAAGCCCGATCGCTCACCTCTCCCCATCCTTTTCTGTAGATTAGGACATGCTCATCTCTCTCTTCAGGCCTGGATACCCAGAGCAACAGATGTCTCTCTTTCCTCTGTCTCCTTCTACATCCCCCCATCATCCTGTCTTCTTCTACAATATTTACCCGTCTCACATGCTGTCCTTTACCTCCAGTCTCCAGTTTGCTTCCATGCATCATGTTTCCCTCTAATTTCTTGCTCCTCCCTCCTTCACCCTTCCTTCCTGCCTTCATCTCCTCAATATCGGCCCCACAGACTGACTCTTATGTAACAGTCAGGTGACTTGTTGGCTCATTGAAGATCCTTAAAGGGGCCTGGAAAAAATAAAAACCCAAGTGCGTGCAAACGTGCGAACCCTCCGTCAGCATGACGGTAGTTTAGGGAAGTGAGATGCATAGACGCTTCCAAATCAAGTCGTTTCAAATGTTTTCTGTGGGATAAAGATTCCCAAACAGGCTTGTGGACGCCCTAAATGGGGGTTGTTAGAATGCCACATTGAACAAACACATTGTTGGGCCAACACGACGAGCCTTCGGTGTCTTGGTAGAAGGTTTCGCTGCGTGAGGTGACCATATGTTCCAGCTTTCGCTGCCAATGGCTCCCTCATTTTATGCCGCCCACATATATTTGTTCTGCTTCTTATCCTTTCACAATGCTCATAGTTGTGTGGCTTCATTAACAGTGTTGTTGTTTTATTCAAGGCCAGAAATGTTCATGTGAGTTTGTTATTTCTAACTAATTATTTACACCTACTCTAATCCCACTGGGCCTCCCACATATTGACTGCAGGCACATTACAGTGATGCATTGGTTTCGTGAGTCATGAGCGTGCTCCCAGTTTGATTATGCGCCCTTTAATTAGGCGCTGTGTATCTGCAGCACAGTGGCTCTTGTCTCCTCGCAATGCTGTGCTTAATAATGCTGTCAGGCTAACCGAGTGGATGGAAGGGCACTTTCCAGCGGCAGCAGTGGGGCTCATTTCCATTTCCAGGAAGCACTGCTGAATTTGTGCTGCATAATAAAAAAGGCAGATTGTGATAAATTGAGGATCAGAAGCTCGACGACATAATAACTCAGATGAAGTTATTTCCTGCATTCATTTAGTGGGGACTCATCTGATCGTTATGACAACGTGGAGCCTGTATGTGCTCTGTTGCCATGTGTGACCTGATTAACATGGAAAATATCAATGACTTCTGTAACGAGAATGATTGGGTCCCGTTACGCCTGGAAAATCACATTTGTTGTATGTGTACAGGTAAAGGTGAGGTCAGCTCATTCTTCTTCTCCTCTTTCTTTTTGTCCGCAGGTGCTGATATTTGCTGAAGATGAGTAGTGGGGGGGAGCCCCTGAGAGGGGGGGAGTCCCTGAAGAGGAAGGAGTGTCCAACGGAACTTCTGGGCCCGAGGTGAAAAGCCTCAAACCACATTTGTCTTGTCAAATCTGACTTTAAGAGGCTTGAGATGGAAGCTTGCCTCCACACTGATCCGGCAGCCTAGCGATGCCTGACGTGGCGATTTCTGATTGGCTCTGAGCAGCGAGGACGTTTCATCACAACCAGCACTTCCTGTTTCTTCTAACTTGTGAATGTGGGGCTGGGGGACGGAGCCTCGGTCTCGGCTCAGCAGATAGTGCTATGCTAAATGCTAAACTGTGTTTTAACGGAGGGGATGTGGGGTTGTGGGGGTCTCGGGCCAGTGACAAAAATGCTGCTGCAGCATTTTTCCAGGGGACAGTTTGTATAACGACTCACTGGTCCTTGTGTTTTCACCGTCCCCGAGGGCGTGCAAAGGTTGTGCCAGTGAGGCGACACTGCCCTGAAGTTTAATGAGGACAATGAAGAATGGAGGGAGGATTTTAAGAAGTCAGTTTACTGTTAGAGCCCAGGTACAGCGTCTGTAAAACAACATGAGGAGCGAGTCCATCAGTCCAGCACGTAATCAAGACCGTGGAACTATTCCAGGATATATTCCAGGAAATCACCTGGATACAGATGGAAAATGCAGCTCATATAAAAAAGACCTGTTTTTTTTTTTAAATTTTGTTATTCATTGATCAGGTTTAGTGATTTTCCTTCCCAGCTCTGTGGGTGCTGACGAGGTTTATGCTTCTTTGACAGCCCAAAGAGGAACACTGAAAGGAGGAACCGGGAGCAGGAGAACAAGTACATCGAGGAACTGGCCGAGCTGATATTCGCAAACATCAACGACATGGACGACCTCAACGTCAAACCGGACAAATGTGCCATCCTCAAGGAGACGGTGAAGCAGATCAGGCAGATCAAGGAGCAGGGTGAGGCTCAGTGGGCGGCCTAATCATGATACCAACACCCCCCCCGTCCCCTCCCAGGATATCTGTCTAAACAAGTAACCTATAGATAACCTACACACTGTTACTGCACGGCTGCGTATATATGGGTGTTTATATGGGTATATATTATGGGTATTTATATGTGTATATATGGGTATTTATATGTGTATATATGGGCGATATATCCTGATTAATGCCTGCAGTCTGCAGATGAAGCCACTGTGGGTCTCAACCCCCCCAACCTGCTCCAGCTGCACCAGCATCTCCTGCAGTTTTAAACTGGGATGATTATATCAATATGCTCCCAGTCCAAGTCTGCTAAAAGGACCCGGTGAGCTGCCAGAACTGGTCCCAGGTAGCATCCTTGCAATAGAGCGGTGGATATGTTTGGGAGTTTAAAAAAAAGCAGCATCGTTTGAGTTTATTTGCCAGTTATTAATCGGAGGTTCCGAGTGCTGAACATGCTAATCGTCGGGATAACGAGATGGGAAAACTGGGCAAAGCGGACCGAGAAAGTGTGGATTTTTTAAGTGGAAGATCAGTTCAGAAATGATCTCAGCAGAGCAGGAAGTCGCGACATACATGTTGTTTTTTTCTTTTAGACAATGGCACAATTAGGAATTAGCAGAATGACAGCTGGCATTTTGCTCTTTAATCTGGGAACTGCCACGTGCGTGCTAACGGTAATAATGATGCGAGTGTGATAGTGAAGCAGCCGGAGACAGAGCTGTTGCGTAACTCAGGCCAACGTGATGTAACTCTGGAGGAAAGCAGGTAGATCTCCCCTCGCTTTGCTCTCTCGCTCTCTTTCTTCCTCCTGTTTTTGCCTCCTCCTTCCCCGTTGCTTTGTTTTTCACCTCTCCTCCCTCCACCTGTTAGCTTTTGCCTGTTTACTCTATCGGATCTCTTCCAATCTGGCTGGAAACCATCTGTGACGTTCTATTTCTTTTGAGTCTCTATATCTGCCTGGTTAAGACACAACCAGATAAATGCGCTGTGTCGGCAGCATTATTAAAAGGATTTTACCACTGATATTTGTTACCATTAAGCAACAGAAGAACAGAAGAGATTGAAGATTAAGATTTCACTCGCAGCGACTAACTGGTAGATTTTTTTTTTTTTTTTTTTTTTGCAAAGTGCTGAGAAACGGGGACAATGATGGAATTAACCCCCCAAAAAAGAAGTGGGCCAAATATGGCCCTCGGTCTGGGACAGCAGAAGTGATGAAGGGTTTTCCATCCTTCCGCTGCTGCTCTCCTTCTCTGCTCCATCTTCTCTGTTTCTCCTCCCTTGTCACCAGCTTAGCTTTTCTTTTGGTTCCTGTGGTCAGCCGGTCGGCGTCCGTGCATGAAAACAACAGCTGAATAAGCACAGAGAGACCAACGCTCAGATGATAGCAAGGCGACACAGCTGTTGGGTTCACCTCAGAGATGCACTGTGTCCCAGTAACAACCGTCGGTTTCGATACTATGAAAGATTGAACACTTGTCTGACTGTCTGAAACCAGCAGAGCGGCTTTAACAGAGACAAATGGTCGTAAACGGCTTTATGGGCTGTTTCACTTCAGTTACTTCTGTGGTGTTTGACTTGTGCAAGTATTTAGAAAGGAAATGAGGGATGTTTGCCAGTGCGGCAGGTTACGCTAAGCTTGATGCTAATCGACACATATATCCACATGAGAGTCTCAGCCTCGACTATCTGATTATAACCGCTTTTACCTTCTTTTCTGAAGGTTTTCTAAAGGTCTGCAGCACTGAAATAAAGTGTGCACTTCCTGTAGTGTTGCAACATCCTGACTTAAACGCTCATGCATAGATAGAAACTAATTAGCTTCCCAGCCTAATAAATGTACAAGGAGAAAATTGGGGAGTTTTCTCCCAAACTGATATGAAGTCAGTCACAGTCTCTCCCCAGAGGATGGTTGTGCTGGGCTCGGCGGTGACGGCCTTTAAAGTCTGATGACTCTGTTCAGCTCTTGTCCTACAGCAGGAATGTCAGCTATGTGGTCTAATGGGGCCATGGGAGGCTTAACAGTCCACTGGTACAGGCAGGCAGGAGAGTGGAGACTGGCCTCTAATGTGACTAAAATGGGTGCAATGTAGCGCACATCACAGCGCAGCGATACCTGCTTTCTGTGACATTCCGCTCCGTGGAGCTGGCGGATGCAACACTGGACACCAGAGCTGATTCCCGAGGACGGCTGGCCTGCATCTGAGAGAGTCACACATCCACAACACGTGCGCTTCGATGCCTCTTCTCTCACAATCGCACGTTGATCATTCGGGTCTTCTGCTTCCAGAGAAAGCTCCGGTGGCCGAGGAGGTGCAGAAGGCCGACGTCTCCTCCACAGGACAGGGAGGGATTGATAAAGACTCTCTGGGGCCCATGATGCTGGAGGTATCTCAAACTCAACATGAGCTGGAGGCACAGTGATGACGCTGCAGCTCATTAGCTACGCAAATATTTGATCTCGTGTGCAGCAGCAGACACCATCAGAAAAGCTCTACTGACATAGCTTCAAATTAGAAACACTTTTCAGCTTGGGTGTAATCTTGTGATATATAATCTGCCTGTAAAAGACACCAAGGGAGACTTATTGTGGGATCTCTGGCCGTCAGTGTAGCAGCACGAACATCAAAATGGCTGCAGGAGGATCATCCACATGCAGTGGCCGCCCACAGCTCATTTCCAGCTGGTGGAAGCGTTCTCCTGACTTTAAATGGTCTGGTCCTCCGCTGTGACGCAGTGAGATAAGAGCTTGTGTGGCTAACGGCAGCGCCGCCATCAAGCCTGCGTAATGTGTGTGTGTGTGTGTGTTGAGGTATAACATGGGATCCAATGAGGTATAAATACCTTTTCTTAAAAGCCAGATTAGAAAAGGAGGAGGAGCTTCAACACTCACACACACACACGGACCCACACGCACAGGCTATATATAAGCCCTGTTAGGGCACCGGCTGAGGTGTGAATGGAGCCACTTTTCCTCCAACATCAGGCCGACAGACTAGAGGATGCACACACGTCCAGCAGGACGTTAGTGTCTCTTCATGTACATGATCCTTCAGTCACCTTCGGGATGGAAGCACAGCTCCAACAGTTCTGTAAACAGACCTCAGTTATAGACGTTAACAATGAAAGAACCCCTATTGAGAGAAATGGATGCAGCCGAGGTTCAACCGTGACTCAGTTCATTTCTAATCCACAGCAAAGCAATAAGACCTCTTTTTTTCTGTGTAAAGTAAGTTTAATGAGCTTTGATGTGAAAGTTGAAATGAACTTTAATCACCATCCAACTGTCTTTCCCTCCCATTTCCTCCTCTTCTCCCCCATTTCCTCCTCTTCTCCCCCATTTCCTCCTCTTCTCCCCCATTTCCTCCTCTTCTCCCCCATTTCCTCCTCTTCTCCCCCATTTCCCCCTCTTCTCCCCCATTTCTTCGCTTCTACACCCATTTCTCGGTGCTCTTTACCTTCTGCCTCCTTCCTGTCCCACTCAGGCCCTGGACGGCTTCTTTTTCGTGGTCAACATGGAGGGAAACATCGTGTTTGTCTCGGAAAATGTCAGCCAGTATTTGCGGTACCAGCAGGAGGACCTGATGAACACCAGCGTCTACAGCGTGCTGCACGTTGGAGACCACGCCGAGTTCATCAAGAACCTCCTGCCCAAGAGCCTGGGTAGGACCCACAGGAAGTCCCATCTGGAAACCTTCCCAGTTGACTGCATGACAAATCTGATATTTGTTTTGTATTTTCACGCAATTCTTCATTTTCTAATGGAATTTTGGTCCATAAAGTGGGCTTCGCTGGCAAAACCACTTAGAAAACTAAATCAATTTAAAAACGCACATGACAGACCAATAAACTCCAAACAGAGGTGTGAACATGTTGCCGTCGGTTACGGTTGTTCATGCGTCATTTCTGTCTTGCATTTCCAAACGAGCAACAGAATAAATATGGATTCCCGGTATTTTTCCATCCCAGTCTGATTCCAAGCGGCTGACTTTACTGTCTCTGTCTCCTTGCTGTCAGTCAATCATCGCAGCAGCGACGCGTCCAGCAGAAACAGCCACACCTTCACCTGCCGCATGCTGATCAACCCCTACGCCGACGGCGAAGCTCGGCCGGCCTCCGAGCAGCAGGACGTGACCCGGCAGAAGTACGAGACCATGCAGTGTTTCGCCGTGTCTGAGCCCAAGTCCATCAAAGAAGAGGGGGAAGGTACTGGCTGCTCCGGCTCGTCTCTGTCTTCTCCGTCTCTGTGTTTCCATCCTCTGTTCCAGTCCCTTGTGTCCTGTCCTCCTTTCATCACTTCTTCCGACTTGTCCTCCCAACCACAGTTAGAGACTAATTATTGTGTGGCACTTTGTCATGCTCTCGTCTTATCTCATCACACAGATGCACACTAGGGACAAAGAATCAGTCTGGAAATCTAAATTTAGATGTCTGACAACTGAATTTTGTGCCAGTGTCTCCCAGGACGGGAGGAGGACGCGCGCTGGACAGACGGCGGGGTTGGGGTTTAGACTTGGGTGGAAACTTTTGACATCGTTGTTGGGGGGGGGGTCCTGCTGAGATGGATGGCAGTCGCTTTCATCTAATGAATGGTTGAGTTTCGGTCAAGGTTTTGGAGGGATGACTTTGTGAAACGTGCGCGTTCATTGGCTCATTTTAATGTTGATGTTTGAGGACAATGTAAGCAGAGGAAATCGGCCTTTATGTGACCCATCGGGCGACTCAGGTCTGCCTCCACATACATCACCTGACAGTCCCGCGTCTTCAAATGTGCAGATTTCCAGTCGTGTCTCATCTGTGTGGCCAGAAGAGTCCCCGTCAAAGAGAGACCTGTGATTCCCACGTATGAGAGCTTCACTACGAGACAGGACCTTCAAGGTAGGACAGAGTCAGGTGCCTGTTGTTCCTGGAGCTGATGCTGTTCCTCTGAAACCAGGGGTGACACCAGCTTTTCTGTACATCCAGGCAAAATAACATCTCTGGACACCAGTTTGCTCCGTGCGTCCATGAAACCAGGCTGGGAGGACCTGGTCCGGAGGTGCATTCAGAGGTTTCACCTGCAGAACGATGGCGAGATGTCCTTTGCTAAGAAACACCACCAGGATGGTTAGCCAGTGAACTCTTCACAGGTCTGCCTCATTTATCGTGTGCAGGTTATTGCTCATTTCTGCCTCTTTCCCCCTCTGCTCAGTGATGAGGAACGGTCACGCCCTCAGCCCTCTGTACAGATTCTCCCTGGCCGACGGCACCATCATCTCAGCCCACACTAAGAGCAAACTGGTCCGGTCTCCAGCCACTAATGAAGCGCAGCTCTACATGTCCCTGCACATCCTGCAAAGGTGTCGCCACTTGTTTTCTGTCTTTCTCCACAATCAGCAGCTAATCAGGCTCGAACCCAAATAAACGGCGTGTGTAAAGATAAAAGTAGCAGACGCCAGACAGCATCTTTATCAACCTGCCAGTGGAAGCGCCGGGCTCGCAGCCATCTTCACCCTTTTGTCCAGTGGAGCATTTTTATTCCGTACATATTTGGTGCTTTTCACCATTTATTAATGTGCAAAAGTAACAAACTATTTTCAAGACATTTAGTGATGTTCTGAAGAACTTGACATTATGTTTTGAACGTTTATAGATTGTTGGATAAAAGCTGTAACTGTGAACGTCTGTCCACTGATGCCTCCGTTTGTGTTTTCATCTCAAAGAAGAGACACAGATTAAGAATAAAGAGCCCGTTATATAAAAGCAGCAGCCGCATGTTCAGACCGCCACTGACACAAGCCCTTCCAGTCAGTCGGTCCGTCCGTCACTCCCACCAGCCGTGAGCTCTTGGTTTGACCATTCACAGTCGGGCCTGAACACAATGTCGGGACTGTTGGCCCGAGCGTTTGTGGCTCTGTGGCAAGAACTTAGCCTTTTTACTTCCACACATAGAAAATTATTGCCCCAGCATTCGGCATAATTGGAGCTTTGTGTGGGACGTCCATGTTTAAACGCTCTGTTACAGCCTCCGGCTTTGGGACAGCCTTGTTTTCCCAGTTGTGAACATTGTTTCACAGCCTCTTTGTACTGTGGCAGAACTGATGGAAGCCTTTTGTAACCGATCCTCGATGTCTCCTGTTGCTCGCCTGAACTTGGCTGTATCGTTTTTTAAAACGATCGTACCAACCAATCAGCAAACGCGCCACAGTCCTCATCAACGCCGCCTTTGTCTCTTTCAGGGAGAACACGGCCGGCATGACTACAGAACAGGGAATGCCCAAATCAGTGACCCCCAGCAGTGCCAGCGGGCCCTCCCCCTCCCCCGACCCCATGGGCAACACGCACCACTCCACCCCTGTTTCCAGTGCACACGGGCGTTCTTTCAGCGCCACCCCCGGCCCGGCGTCCACGGTAAACAGCCACACACTCAAGATGGGGAGCCCATCAGCTCACAGGAGCCCCAGTGTCCCATCGGGGGCCCAGGGGGCCATGTTGTCTCCATGTCATCGGCAGAGCCCCACCGTGGCTGCCAGTAGCTGTAGTAGTCCTCACCTCCCGTCGCATCCCTCCGGGGCTTTTTCTCCGACAGCCGGGACCCAATCTCCAGGATCTGTGTGCAGCAGTACGGGCAACACGCAGCCCTTCAACTCCCTCAGTGCACTTCAAGCACTCAGCCAGGGCCACCGACTTCCCCAGGGACTCAACGAGGGCCAGCGTTCAGAGTCACCGGACACAAAGTCTGTTGGCCTTCAGAGTCCCCTTCACAGCAGCAGCACTGGGAACCAGGGAGCCAAGAGCACGCCCAGCCCGGAGGAGGACCTGTTTGGAACTTTCGATGACCAGCAAGACTTGCTGTCATCACAGAACCAGGAGGGTAAACAGGAGGAGGCGGGGGACGAGGACCCCGACGGGTTCGGAGGTGATGAAAGCTTAGAGGAACTCGGAGACGCCCCAAGTCACCTTCTAAATGCAAAAGGTCACACCAAACTGCTACAGCTTCTTACCACCAAGGTAGAAACCTCCGATCCCTGCTCTCCGTCTCGGCCTCTGGGGGACGACCAGGACCTCAAGGAGCAGTTGGGTGAGATTGCCGGTGTCGACGGGGCTGGACACAACAACAATCCCACTTCACTAAAGGAGAAACACAAGATTCTCCACAGATTACTGCAGACCAGCACCTCACCTGTGGAATTAGCAAAGTTAACTGCAGAGGCCACAGGTAAAGACCCCATTGGTCCAGAGTCCGCTTCAGGGGACAACATAGCCGCCCTCAGTGAACTTTGCACCAAGCAGGAGCCAGGAAGCCCCAAAAAGAAGGACAATGCCTTGCTCCGCTATCTGCTGGACAGGGATGACAACGGCATCCTGGACAAGGCCATCAAGATGGAGTCACCCGACGGACCAAAGCTGGTGAACATCAAGATGGAGAAACAGGACGCTGGTTTCAACATGGCCGAGCAGGTGAGTGTGACAGGATTAATCCATCTGTGCGTTAGCTCCGGGTCCTGGCTGACATCATTAACGTACGTTAGATAATATTCAGTTTCTGGGGCGGGTGGAGCCCAAAACTGACATCAGCCCCTAAAAGTAGGTTATGTCAGAACCTCCCGGTAGCAGGAGCTGGATAAGATCCACAGTGGGGTCACTGAAATAGTCTCCAGTCGCGGCTGGATTAGGTTCAGATTAGGAAACGGTTCTGATTGGCCGAGCCAAAGCGCTCCTTCGACGTTGCCTCGCAGCGTTTTTTTAGTTTTGGGGTTCGGGCGATGTTGGCTGGCGCCTCGTGCCGACGCCTGGTCGTGACATCATATGGCTGCGCACGCTCTCACCCCCGCCAGCAGGAGGCGTGCCGTCAGTGTCAGGAGTTATTCTGAACTCATCAGCTCGGCAGAGGAGGGCTAATTAAACACGTGTGTGTGAACCAGTGGAGTACAATTACAATTAGGCGATGAATTAACCTCCAGCGTGCGTTTTGGGGGCTGCTGTTCTGCACAGAACGTTCGGATCAACGCCGTTTTGGAACGTCTCTCCACACGGTTGATTAACATTCAGAGGAAGCTGAAGACGAGAAAAAAGCACGTCCTCGCATCCTCCACCCACCTAAAACCTCCCTCCCAGCATCGAGCTCGCCATATTCGCACAAAACGGCCAAACGGCAGCAGCCAGGAACTAAAATAGCTGCCGGCTTTGATGCGTTTGGTGTTTATGCAGACTAACGATGCTGCAGACGGTCGATGGCGCTCTCAATATTTCCTCACCTGTTCAGCACAAACCAGGCCGTCGGCAGTCTGCTGGGCCTGAACCTTCGCCACCCCCCCCCCCCCCTCCCCCTCCTGGATTTATGCCCTTGATGTTGCTGGGCTCGCTGAGCCTGTGTGGCAACACAAACTCCACACGGCTGTAACTTTACATCACACATGACCTCATTAGTGCCGGCAGTTTATTTTTAGCTCCTCCTCTATTCATCAGCCAAACGGCCACAGGACAGCGTTCCTGTCGTCCCTCGCTCTGTGTATCCTACATCTTACCCTATTTAACGCGGCGCCGTTTCGTCCCCTGATAAAGTTGCAATTGTGCGATAATTTGAACGTCCTAAAGGTTGAAATGGTGTTTTCAGACCTCTGAGCTTGAGGACCTGCTGGAGGATCTGCAGAGCGGCGCGCAGCAGCAGCAGTTCGGGGGTCCGCCTCCAGTCAGAAGACCGGCCCCCTCTTCATCGGCCTCCTCGGGACCTCCCGCTGGCTCCTCCGCAGACAAACCAGCCCTCGTCGGCAACATCCTGCAGATCACCGGCGGCGGCGGCGGCGGCAGCCCGCCGAACCAGCTCAGAGGCTTCCCCCCCATCAGTCCTGCCAGTACGGAGAGCTCTGCTGCCAGCGTGTCTCAGGCCGCCTACGCCGCCCACAGTAACGGTGTCCCACCTCTCTTGCACGCCGCAGGCTTTAACGGCGCCAGAGCCGTCCAGCGTGCTCCCACACTCAGGAGCTCCGCTCTGGACGGTGGGATGGGCTCCGTTCCCAACGCCGGCCGGCCCTTCATGCCTCAGCACAGGAACACTGCCCCCTACTCTTTACTGCAGCAGCAGCAAGGCATGATGGGAGCCCACGCCGGCATGTCCGGCCATGCTGCCATGTCTAACGCAGGTCAGGAAAGACCAGAACTGTTCCTAAGTCCAGGAACCACCCAGCCTAGGGCTGATTCCTCACATCTGACCGCTCCTTTCTCCTGTCATCAGACATGCTGAGCAACGGCTCCATGCGGGGCTCCATGCAGCAGGGCTGGGGGCCCCAGGGCCACATAGGAGCCAGTGGAGGAGCGCTGATGGGCCAGGGGATGGGTCCTGGTCGCATGCTGCCCAGCATGAACGCTGCTCTGGCCACCAGAGGCCTGCCGGGCTCCAGAGGACTGGTCAACATGCAGATGATGGGCAGCGGTGAGGAGCAACCGGTGTCAACGGTGGCGCCGCTCCTGACGCCTAACGCTCTCTTTTCTGCTCCGCTTCAGAGATGGAGATGGCAAACACCGCCTACCCTCAGCCACACGGGCCCCCCAACCAGACCGCGCCGTGGCCGGACCAAATGCTGAGCATGGATCACTATGGAAACCAAAGCAGGTCAGGCCCCTGTTTGAGAAGCAGGCGTGTGGGAGCAGACTCTGGGGTTCAGATGTGGCGGTAACGCTCCGCTCTGTTCTAGGCCGCCATACAGCGTCCCCCAGGCCGACGGGATGGGGTGCTGCGGCGCGGGGCCCGAGAGCCAGCCGGACGAGGGAGCCCTGCTCAGCCAGCTATGCTCTGTGTTGAAGGATTACGAAGGTCTGGAGGAGATCGACAAGATGCTGGGAATCCCGACCCTGGCTGGCCAGGTGAGGCTCTGCAGATGCGTGAAGAAAGGATGGCGCTTGATCAGATTATACATGTGAAGGCAGCTCAGGACCGTTTGAAGGCAAAGACTTGAGAGGTTCTATTTAAATGGCTCTTGTGCCTACAGGCTCCTCTGTCTGACCAGGACCAGTACCTGGGCTCTCCGGATCCACCCATGAAGCCTCTCATGTACAGCCAACATTACGGCGGACAGCCCGGGTACGGCGGCGTCCCCTCCGACGGCGGCTTCCAAACCGCCTCCATGAGCTCCCACATGGGTCTGCAGAGGATGCCGCACGCTGGATACCCCCCGATGATGAGGATGCCTGGGCCCAGAGCTGTTGGGATGAGACCGGGGGGGTCGAATCCAGCGGTGCCACCTCAGCCCAACAACCTGAGGCTCCAGCTCCAGCACCGACTCCAGGCCCAGCTGGTGGGTGCTCATTTAAGTTAATTAATGACTTATTATGGTCAAACTGGTGATCAGCCATTGGCCCCAGCTGGTCGTAGTGGGATGTTCCTGCGGAGGGGGTTCGTGGCTCTCTCCATGACGGGGGGGTCTTTGCTGTACGAGTGCACATTTATAAATACGCAAGTGTTTTTCCAGCCAAGGACGGCGAGACAGTCCCGCCGTCATTAACAGCCAGATGGGATTAGCATGAATTAGCCGCAGCCTTTAGCAGAGTTCAGCCAGTTCCAGCCACAGCAGCCAGAAAGAAACCAGCGTGTTTCTGGCTGCATCAGCAACTCTGCTGCCGCTGAGACGTGTAACAAAGAACGACAGAACACACACGCGCACACACACACGCACGCACACACACACCCAAAGACTCCACATGGCTTGTCGTTGTCTCTCCTAAACGGCTGTGTGATGCCAGAGTTGTCTGCTTTCAAGCGTTTCCCTCTTTAGATCGCGTCACAATTCACTGCTTTCATCTTTGAACAAAGGTGTTGTTGAAGTTTATGTGGCAGCTTTGATCCCTGCCAGCTCTGCACCGCCACCTGCTGGACAGAATGTGTGGCACACAGTGGATATCGGTCTTAATTTGAGGCTTTTGGTGATAATATTGTCTCTGCTGTCTGTACGTGCAGAACCGTCAGCCGGTGGGGAACCCGATGGGAGGCCTGTCCAACATGAATCTACCTCTAAGGTCTAATGTACCAAACCAGGTGGGTTCAGAGGTCCCAGTTCATTTTGTGTCCGCCCTGGCGGACCATCGCTGACCTCACGCGTCCTCACAGGGAGCCCTCAACGCCCAGATGGCTCAGCGCCAGCGTGAGTACCTCAACAACCACCTTCGCCAGCGCCAGCAGCAGCAGCAGCAGCAGCAGCACGTGCACCAGCAGCGTGCCATGATGATGCGGACTCCGGGCATCAACGTGCCGCCAAACATGCCCAGCGGGGGCGCCGCCCCGACGCCGGCGCCCATGGGCGGCACGAACCCGCGCCTGCCTCAAGCCGGCTCGCAGCAGTTCTCTTACTCGGCCTCCAGCTACGGTACCGGCCTGCCTTCACCTCCTCCTCATCCCGGCTCCTCCAGCCCCTTCTCCTCCCCTCTCTCCCCCAACCATCTGCTGGCTAGCCAGGGCATGATGGGAAATGTAGGCGGGCAGTATGGTGGGGTAATGAGTCCGCCATTACAACACAGTGCCTTCCAGTTCGGCAGCTCAGGTATATGTGGAGAACTCTTCAGCGCCCTGGCAGTAGTGTGTGTGTGTGTGTGTGTGTGTGTGTGTGTGTGTGTGTGTGTGTGTGTGGTGTGTGTGTGTGTGTGTGCGCGTGTGTGTGTGTGTTTTAATTGATTGATGGTAGAAATGCTCTCTGGCTCTAACTACTGGTGCACCTCGCAGTGATTTGCATCCTATAATAACCCAATCAGAGCACCTTCCAGGGGGGTCGGGGGCAGAATTCTTGAGACGGAGGCACCAAGTTGCCCCCTTGAACAAGAACGGGTTTGGATTTGAGATGTGAGCGTCTGCCGTTCCTTTTGGTAACCAAAGCAAATCTCCTGCAGCTCTGAGCCAGCAGCAGCAGCAGCAGCACCAGGACCCGGTCTCAGGGTTCCCCTGCGGAGCCGCGACCCCTCAGAGCCCCCTGCTGTCCCCCAGGATGGGGCAGGGTCAAAGCCCAATGCTGCAGCCGAACCAGGTCCAGACGCAGCCTCAGGCCCCCAACCAGGGAGGACCACCTGGGTACCAGGCCAGCACGGACCTCAACGGATGGCCCCAGGCCGGCGGCATTTCCGCCAGTAACAAGTGAGCGGACGTAGATCGGCCGTGATATTTGACCCAAAAACCTGCTGGTTCGGACCGAGCGTGCTGACTGGCTTTGCTTTTTCCCAGTGTTTATCCCCAACACACCCAGTCACAATATCCCACGCAGCCCAGTGTGGGAATGTACAGCAGCAACAACAGCCTGAGCCTGGGCGTGATGGCCGGCAGCGCCGAGCAGGTGAGCGCCGCCGCTCATATCCAGGGGCAAAGACCGGGGAATGGATCAATAAACCAGCTGTGTTCTGCTGATCGCTGCAGGTGAGCGACGGCAGCCTGATCCTGGAGCAGCTGGCAGAAATTGATATGTTGACGCAGGAGGGTGATGCAGGTTCTGTAAGTCCCACATTCTCATCTTTGTACACATAAACCCCAGAGCGCCACACAAGAACGAGGTTAGCGTGAACTAGCTTAGCGTGAACCAGGTTAATGTGAACCAGGTTAGCATTAGCCAGGCTAGTGTGAACCAGGTTAGTGTGAACCAGGTTAGTGTGAACCAGGTTAGCTTTAGCCAGGTTAGCGTTAGCCAGGTTAGCAGGCAGCAATAACAGTCCAGCTAAAACTGAGACCTGGGCCTGAGTTTGAACTAACAAGTCTCAGAAAAACCCTCGAACGGTGGAGGTGGATCTCTGTTAAACATGTATCACGATTATTATGATGATTGTTATTGTGTTCGTATAGAATCCTATAGAATTAACTGTAAGTATCAGTTTACTTAGAGGCTCCTATTGGGTTGAATTTGGATTTCTGTTTTTATTTACTGCCACATAAAATATCGAGGTGGTCGTGACATCAGGACACTTTTCATCTTGTAGGAAATTAAAATGTTGGAGGGAATTTCCAGATCCAATCAGAAATAACTGGTTCCGACAATAAATAATCACAATCCTTAAACGTCGCCATCCACCTCCTGTGAAGACTCCATGAGTCTGGATTCCAGCCTTTGTGGACTGGATCTCCGCTGCCGCTGAACCGGGCCTCATTTTCTGTCCTTTATAGAATTTCTGCTGACCTCAGCACCGACGCCGAAGCACAGAAGCAGCTCAGGAGGATGACCAGCACCAGCCGGTGCACAGGCACCAGACAGAGCCAGGCTGGACTCATCTCATCACACTAATCCCATAATTTCAGATTCTTCAGTCAATCTGCCGTCTGAAGAAATGCACAACATGAAGGTCCAACCAGAGGAGCGGTACCAGGGGAGCGGTACCGAGAGCCTGGGCCCCGGCGCCAGTAGAACCCTTCACACTGATGCCTCTACTACACATTTACTGCACAGCCAGTCGCGACACTGTTCATCTCTTCTGTGAAGCATTTTACTGTATAAAAATAACGTTTATTGATTTTTGTAATCAGCAAAAAAATCCTGGAAGTGTTTAAATCAACTGTAGAGTTTATATGAAGTATAATTTAATAATTTATTGGTCCGCAATAGAGAGTTTATAAAAATGAACTAAAATCAAACAGAAAAAAAACCACCTTTTTTTTGTTGTTGTTGTTGTTGTTGTTGTTACAATCACGTTTCTCCAAAGATTTATTTTGAAGGTTCTTTGGGGTTTCTGCCTAGAAAAAGAAGAGCAGCTCGGGATGCTAAATGCTAACAATGCTAACTGTGAAGAGCTGACGTCAGCAGTCCGACGCTGGACGAGTGGGCAGATTTAACCTGATTACGGTTCTTTTCAGAGCCCGACTGAAAAGGTTCATTTCAAACCAACCAACAAACAAACAAACGTTTTAGCTCTTCTCCAGTTCTGAAGGCGGATCAGAGGTTCTGGATGGACAGAATCAGCAAAGCGGGACGTTTGAAAACGTTCCCTCTGCTGCTGCGTCTGTCAGCGAGCTTTAACTCGGACGTTCTGGAAGCTGTGGAGGTTCTAGCTGCCCGCTCCCGTTTGTGTCCGGTTCTGAGGCTCCAGCAGCAGCTTCAGAACCGGGTCGGCCGGGTTCACCTGAGGCTGCTGCTCTGCTGACGTCCACCACATCGGTCTGCTCGTCTCCAGATGTTGGGAAGCGTTCTGATCCGCTGGAGCCCCGACCCTGCTGACGGACCGGTTCCGACCGGTTTGAACGTGAGCGTTGCGTCACGCTGTGATTCACCTGTGGACCATCGGGGAACCTACAGCCGAGCGCCGTCACAGGCGACGCTGAACGTTCTGCTGTTCTGTTGCTAAAAGGGGCATTAAGGCATTTTTGACCTTTGTTGACCTTTGGGGCAGCGCTGTGATGACATCACTAACTGTACTTGAGCTGGTGCCCCCCCCCCCCCGGGGGGGGCATCAGGTGGGGCATCAGGACATATGATGATATGATTCGCTGACAATGTTTGAACCTTTTTAGAGCTTTTAGAACGGACTTTTTAAAGATTTCCTTATGTTGGGTTGTTGACGCCACCAGTGACGCGAGTGGAAAAGCAAAGTTTCTTGTGATTGTTTAGTTTCTTTCAACAATCCACATCTTTTATTTACGGCTTTAATTTTCTAGAAACTTGACAGTTTTACTATTTGAACTGGCCAAAGTCACTAAACCTGGTTGTTGAATATGTGCATTTGTTTTTGTTGTCCTGTAAAATCTACTTATTGCCCCTTTTGGATGACGCACACACACACACACACACACACACACACAGAGACACACACACACACACACACACAGAGTGCAGTACAGTTTATTCAGTGTGTATTTATGCAAAAATCCAGACTTTCACACTTTATGCAAGCTGTCCATCTTGCTTTTGCCAATGCTGCTTGTTAATTTATGATTCACTGTAAATAAATTATTTTTATTGGGCCACACTGACTCCGCCCCTTTTATCTTGAACCCAAGGCCAAAGGTCAAAGCTTTCATGACGCGTGAGGCCTTTTTGAGACCGGTGCAGTACTCGCTGTGGACACCAGGGGGCGACAGGAGAAAAGAAGTGCAGCTCATGCTGATTTTGATTGAAACCATTGAAATGGTTGGTGATCAAAAACATCTTTAATCGCGCTGAAGGTCTGATTTTAAAACGTTTCTGTATCTTTACCTGCTCCGTTCAAATGTGGTCGAAGTAGCCTGCACGTCACTCGCAACCTTTACGTCCTCTCCACTGAACAATTCAGGGGTGGAATTTCTTTCCAGGGCTCCCGGTGACCTTTATGTGGCCCCGCACATTTAACACGCAGGTAAAATATTCTGAAATACTGTCAGATCAACCATTGTGTCATAAAAACGTTATTATCAAAGTGTGGAGACACGCAGATAAAGGTTACAACATGCAGGCGATTGCGCAACGTCACGAACTTGAAAAAAGGTCACAGATTCTGTGTAATTCCTAATATAGTATTGGATGCACGAGCCCAACATTTGCTGCTTATAGATGTGAACAAACACGGGAAACACAAAAGTTTCCAAAGGTTTTGGCTGACATTTGTGTGTGTTCAGCGTGCGTGTTCACGCACGGAATTCCTCTCATAATGTTATCGTTGTGTGTCGCGGGAGCAAACGTTTCCTCCCGTTGCAACACTCTTTTTAGACTTGACATTAGATTTATGAATCGTTGCTGGACGCGCGCACGGGTCTCCTGCACGTGCGCGCCCATTGGGGGGCTGACCTGTCCATCAAGACCCGGGCCTGAGCACATTTTAGGAGCTTGTGGAGAAAACACGGCATGAAACGACAGTTATTTTGAAAAACCTCGGAAAGAGAAGCAGTTTTCTCTTTTTTGGGGGGTGTCACGGCATCTTTCTGCGTGCAGGATCTTCGAGGGGGCGTGTCCGTAGTGGTGAGGGCGGTAACCACTGCGGCCCGGCTACAGTATCTTCCTGCTGTCACCTCCCGACTCTCACTCTTCCCCTTAATCCGTTTACTTTCATTTTCGGCAGGTGACAGCGCACAGGCTCGGGCATGGCTGGAGCAGGGCTACTAACGCGACAGGATTCCAGGAAATTCTTCGAGAATCTCTCCGGCGCTGGTAAATCTATCGCGGTTCTGACCAGCGGAGGAGATGCCCAAGGTAACGATGCTCGCCCCGAGTTCCATCATCGGACAGAATCGTGCTCATTAGCTGAATTCCAAAATCCTGTCATTAAATGTCCAAACATACATCTTTCAACCCATTATGGGGATTTTCTACCAGATTATTAATTTCACATTAACTGAGGGGATTTCAGGGATGTGCCATTCACCAGATTCAGTCTACGTTATGTAGTTTCCTTCCTGATAGAAATTCCTTCCCTTTGGTTCAGAATTCCGACATTTCCAGCTGTTGATGGTTGTTTGATCAAAACGTGGCTGAATCTACGTGACTGAATCAACGTGAATGAATCTACGTGACTGAATTTTCCAGGAAACGCGACAGCGTGTCCGATAATAGACGAAGCACTTAGCTTGTCTGTGAAGACTTATCACCGTACTGATGCATTCATGACCTGTAGAACTTTTTTCCGCCTCTTCGTTTAAAATGCATTTAAAAGACTTACATTGGCGATGGAATGATAAAATAACAGGTGATTATTATCAGTGGATATTTCACATCGCCGGTTTCTCTTGGAGGGAAACGGGGGTTTTGTCTCGAACCTGGCATTCAACCTAAAATTGGCATTCGTAGACCTGCGTCGCCTACACGTGTGCATGTAATCCTGTGCGCGTCCATGACATGCTGCTCAAATTAACTAGATTTCTCTAGTTTTTTCTTTAATCAGTCAGAACAAATAATGAAAGTGCGTCTTTTCAACTCTTTATTAGTCTCTATTTTACTTTGCGTGATTGAGGGTTTTTATATTTTCCTTCTCCCTGATCGGACTTGCTGTACAATTTAGCTATTAACGCTTAAAACATGTATTTTTTCGTCTTTTAATTAATTCTGGTGAAACATTACTCCAAACAAAAACTCATCTTGAATCACGGAAAATTAGTCAGAAGAGGATCAGTGTAACGTTAGACGAACCCAAACAATCTATTTCCCGTTAATACTTTCAAAATAAAGGGTCTCGGCCGCTGTCTGCGCGTGATGCTTTTATTCCGAAAGGCCTGCCGCCCTCGTTTCCGGTATGCTTGCGTGTCTCTTGCCGCATCCTGCCAGCAAAGGCAGCGCTAAGCCTACGTGATGATCAACGGGTATGCAGCGATGCCGCAGAAGAGGAAATGATGTGAAAATGATGTGAACACGGGCAACAACCTCAAAAGTCTCCTTCACCCTCTTTTTTCTATAGGCTGTGGTTGGAGTTGAGCGGTAAACAATCCTCCTGCGGGCCTGCAGCGTCCCACATGTTAAAGGGGTCCCTCACTGACAGGATGGGGGGGGGGGAAATTAAACTTTCTGGATGAATGTAAAGTTGAAAAGTAGCAGTTCTTCAGCCGAACTGTGACTTTTTTTACTGTAAGATTTATGATCTGTTCGCATCGCAAACGGATTGTTCAAGTCAAACCATATTTGGTACAATAATATTAAAATAATGGTAATAATAATAATAATGGAGAATCCCCCTCAGCCAATCAGCACCATCCTGGTCTCTTAGCAACAGTAGCTCCTCCCATCAGCCCCCATTGGTGCTCAGCAGTGACCGAAAGCACGAATCTGCCCAGACTCTCTTCTTACGGAACCTGGTGCGAAGGTGTTCACGGCCAGGAACCTCGTTCAATCGATTAGAGAAAACCAACCATCCCGTTCTTCTGCTCAGGCGGGTTTCTGAGGTTCAGGGGGGTGGGGAGGGGGGTGCCAGCGGGGTTCAGTCATGCAGAGCAGGGGCAGTAACTGGGGCAGCTTGTGAAAAGCATGTTTATTAGAAAGGTATGTGGCAGAGAGGGTCCGGCTGCTTCCTGCTGCATCGCCGCGTTTGTGTCACACGATCAGCATCCGATCCACGACTGGATTTGGCTGATTCTAGTCGGGCACATTCAGTTGTCACGGCAGCTCAACATAAACCCTCATTAAAGTTTTAGCAGGGCTCCCAGTACCGAAACCAGACATCTCTAAGCCCGGCGGACCTCCAGTGTTTCCTTTTATAATCAATCAATAACATTGCCTCAGATTTACCCTCTTCCTACTTTCACTAAAAGCTCCATCAGACCGCGGAGGCTGTTTTGGCTCACTCGACCCGCCTCTCTCTCTTTTGGGCCTATGGTTCTGTTTGGAAGCTGTGAGTCTGCTGCTGGGGGGGCTGTGGGCCACAGGGCGACATGTCAGAGGACATACGTGCATCTGATACATTAAAATCTTCTTTCAGAGTTTCTCCGTTTCCCGTCTTTCTGATTTGGACGACCGGTCATGTGACGTGATGTAACTGTCTGCAGGTATGAACGGGGCGGTCCGGGCTGTGGTCCGGATGGGCATCTACGTGGGGGCGAAGGTCTACTTCATCCACGAGGTGAGACGGGACTCAGCAGACATTGTTTCTTCTCCCAATGGATCCTCCTCTTTATAACTGTGTCATCACAGCATGGCAGTAAATGTCAAAATGTAAACAGAGGACCGAGCCATCGTTAAGGAACTTCATTAGAACAGTACAACAACACAGATTTTATGTCAGAGAGTAAAAATAAGAGCAGAAATTCTTTGATTCTGCTGTTTCCTGGTCTGTTTTGGACATCTGAGGATAGTTTAACTGTGACGTGAGCGATGGCAGAGAGAGACGAGCTGGTCTCAGTGAGGATGTAATTGAATAAGAGGGCACAGGCTCAGCCTCGTTCTTCTCAAATGACCACCGAGACGTGATCAGAGATTTTATGGACAGTGTGGCTTTGATCTCTTTGATAAGTAAGAACTAAATATTCTTTATTTAGGAGCGCTACTCTTTAATACTTTTTACCCTTCAGATGCAATATATTTTTTAAATGAATCAATTAATTAAATTTACTGATGCAAAATGGCCGATAGTAAAAAAGAAATGAAACTGTTGCGGAATAAAAAGGAGCGACTCTGGTGGGACTCGAACCCACAACCTTTGAATCACCTCTCAAGTGCTTGACTAGAAGTCCAATGCGCTATCCATTGCGCCACAGAGCCCGTTACGTCATACGTACATGAGACTAGGTATAAATAGCCACCTGTTTTCAACAGAACGTCGTGAAGGTTTGATAATACCAGGGTACTTTAAAAAGTGATTTGGTCAAACGTAGGAGACACGACGAGTTAAATATGAAGCTTTGTGTGGTACTAAAAGAGTACGAGAGTAGAGATTTACTAATTGATTTAATGTTGTAAAACTGGTGTTGGTGAGGTAGTAGAGGCTTATACTGACAAACTAATCCGTTTTTTAAAGTTTGTAGAACGTGCTGAGACTGAGTTATGATGATTTCTTAAGCGATTCTTCAGTCTTCTACGCTCTGGATCACGTGCTTCTGATCCCACCGAGCCTCCTGATTGGTCAATTCTTTGTTACTGGTCGGTGCTGATTGGCTACATTCCTCAATTCTTGGTAATTTTTAGATTTAATAGGGAAGGTGATGGCTGTCATCACCAAAAATTACCGAGAATTTACGGATGATAGGGGGCGCCATAGAGCCGGTTACGCCATGTATTCGTGAAAGAATACAAGTTTTATCCTTTATAAACTGGGAGGTTAACTGGATCCACGGATATTTGGAAAGATGTTGCTTTATGTAGATATCGAGTGTATGTTTGCTTGTACCTGGACGCAGCCACCACAGTTTAGTTGCTTCCTCTCAGGGCTACCAGGGGATGGTTGATGGTGGGAACAACATCAAAGAGGCCACGTGGGAGAGTGTCTCCAGCATGCTGCAAGTGGTGAGTTTAATGGTCAACAACACAACACAGGAAAATGAACAATCTCGAAACTTGAACACAAACCTGAAGCCTGAACTCATGGAAACCATATAAATTAAATTAAATGCAGAAATGCATTTAGAAAATGTCAATGTTCTGTGGTTTCCTCAGGGTGGCACAGTCATCGGCAGTGCCCGCTGTAAAGAGTTTCGTAGCCGCGAGGGCCGTCTGAAAGCGGCACACAACCTGGTCAAGCGCAGCATCAACAACCTGTGTGTGATTGGTGGAGACGGCAGCCTGACCGGCGCCAACCTGTTCCGCGAGGAGTGGAGCGGCCTGTTGGATGAGCTCCTCAAGAAAGGCAGGTTTTTAGATAGATTAGAACAGATAGATAGAGACACGTTTGAATAGATTCCACCCCATCTAACGTTGACTTTCAGGTCTGATCGATGAGGAAGAAGCTCAGAGGAACTCAGAGCTCCACATTGTTGGCATGGTCGGATCCATCGACAACGACTTCTGCGGCACCGACATGACCATTGGCACCGACTCTGCGCTGCACCGGATCATTGAGGTGGTGGACGCCATCATGACCACAGCTCAGAGGTGAGGAGACAAAATAAAGTCCACTGTTGGAACATACAGTCGCTTCCATCTCTACTGTTCATTTTCCTCCTTTGTAGCCACCAGAGGACCTTTGTGCTGGAGGTGATGGGCAGACATTGCGGGTAGGCATTTCCTGTTTTAGTGTTCTTGGTGTGCTGCTGTGCTTCGGTTGTCCAAGCAACTTGGATGAACACGTTCTTAATAGAAAATATCTTAGGTCAACACTAATGGAGACTATGTGGTCATTTGCAGATACCTGGCTCTCGTCAGTGCCCTGGCCTGTGGGGCAGACTGGGTCTTTATCCCAGAAATGCCTCCTAACGATGGCTGGCAGGACAGCATGTGCCAGAAACTGTCGGGGGTAAATGTTTGTTAAAACATCCGTATCAGACCAAATCTTCAAGCTAAGCTAGTTGCATGTATTGAGAAGCTCTCTCTTGATTCTGACATTTGAATCACTTTTAAACCAATCTGACCCTCGATGCAAAAGCCGACTCTGGTGGGACTCGAACCCACAACCTTTGAATCACCTCTCAAGTGCTTGACTAGAAGTCCAATGCGCTATCCATTGCGCCACAGAGCCTGCGTGTCCATGTTTCTCAGCTTTTTCCATCGTCCCATAATGACTCCTTTGACCTCTATGTCTGTGCAAACGTCCCATGATGACTCGTGTTTGTGTCCTACTGCTGAGTGGCCACCGGGGGCAGTAGTGTTTTGGTAGTTTCCCAAAAATGGGAGGAGAGGAAGAGTTTTTAGGAGTTCAGGATGTGTTTGATGGGAGCTGAGAAATGATTTCACTCTGTGGGTCACAGTAAAAGGGTGTGATTAGACCTGCTGAGTTCTCTCCTCACTACTAGCTAAAGGTCCCATCACGGTCCTGCTTCTGTATCTTTTCAGAACCGTGCAGATAAGAAAAGGCTGAACATTATTATTGTGGCTGAGGGGGCCATCGACTGCCACAACAAGGCCATCACCCCTGACTACATCAAGGATGTAAGTAAGCAGACTGAGGTCGTCTGTCCTTCGGAATGGATTCGGATTTCCCATTTTCACCAGTGTCATTAGCATTTTCTGGTAAATCTTTCTGACGCTAATGTGACAGGAAATGTTTGCATGGCTGTTTGGTCCTTAACCTCTCCATGTATCCCTCATTTAAGCAACCAAAAAGGAAAACAGCTTCAGCGTTGTTGTGATGAGATACATTTAGAACGATTGGTTGTGCTCAGTTGCTATGTTTAGCGCGCTATCTTCCCTCTTCGCTCCCTCTCCAGCTGGTCGTGAGCCGTCTGGGATTCGACACCAGGGTCACCATCTTGGGCCACGTGCAGAGAGGCGGCACTCCGTCGGCCTTTGACAGGATCCTGGTAAATGTCTTCATTACTTCTCAGCCTTTTGAAAAATAACGCTGAAATGACCCCCCCCTCCCTTTTGTCCATCATCACGCAACACCTGTTCTCCATCTTGCAGGCCAGCCGCATGGGCGTGGAGGCGGTGCTGGCGCTGCTGGAGGCCTCGGCGACCACCCCGGCCTGCGTCGTGTCTCTGGTCGGGAACCAGGCTGTGAGGCTGCCTCTCATGGAGTGCGTTCAGATGGTAAGAGTGTGGTCAACTGTGGTAAACAAGCGACCTTTGAAGGGCGGCGTCCGACCGGCGGAGCCTAAACGGCTGCGAGCGACCCCGCGGTGTTTCCAAAATAAGCAGGAATATTTACAGTGGGAGACGTTTCTGTAGGTCTGAAGTCACAAATGTGTCATGTATGTTTACATGACACCGTGGTGCCTTCAATGAGCCCCGGACACCAGAGTTTTCCTATCCAGTTCACGTGGCGTCCTGATTTTCCTCATGATGCCAAAAGGCTTTAATCTTGCTGCACCTCAACACACCAGCAGGGGGAAATTAAAGGCAAGGTGCATTTTGAAGGGAACTCTTGGTTGTGTCATCAGACCCAGGAGGTGCAGAAGGCCATGGATGAGAAGAAGTTTGAGGAGGCGGTGCGGCTGCGCGGCAGGTACTTAAACGCTGCTTCGGTTTTGCTTTGATCTTTGGTTGACGCTAAAGGTTTTTCCCTCATTTCTGCAGGAGTTTTGAAAACAACCTGATCACCTACAGACTCCTGTCCTTCCGGAAAACCGACTCTGAGCTTCCAAGCGTAAGTCCCCATCAGGCATCCATCCGAACGCCCCCCCCACACCAGAGCGTTGATGGTTCCTCGTGTGTGTCTCCAGCAGCAGCACTGAGGTTTGAGGTTTTCACGGTACCATCAGGTACTTCCTGCTCGGGTGCCTCGTGAGATGCTAGCGCTTCGTTTTTTTCTGTCTGTCCTGGGGGGGAGGATGAGGATGGGCGACGAAGAGCAGCTGATGTGTGTGCTGAGTCACGAGGCTGAAGGTCACAGAGCAGACGGCCTCTCTCACACATTTGACATTAGCGTGCCGACCTTGCGTAACCAGGCACAGGTGTAAATATTGCATGTTTCAGTTAGTCATAGAATTCATTAATACATATTAGGCAGCACAGAACATGATTGTTTCCATGGTAACCCTACGGCAACAGCATCATGCTCTGTCCTCCTTGTTTAAAGTGCAGGAGACCTTCGGGGTCTCTGTCAGATGGTCTGTGCTGCCACCTCAAACTGGACAGGCCTCAGGCAAGACACGTCCCAGTGAGGACCCACGTACTGGACCAGCCGGACCAACTCGGCTAATGTTTCGTTCTGACCGCTGGAGGGTCGGATCGTCACCTTTTCTCCACATTGGAGTTGGGCCGAACATGGATAAATCCCAGTCTGGGAAGTTTTAGCCATTCTTCACTCCGAGTCAGTCGGTTCTGATTCTGAGCTCCACATTTCTGGGCTTGTTTATCGTCCCTGAGGAGCTTTAAGCCGGCAGGTGGAAAAGAACAAGAGCCCGATTCAGATTTCTCCGTCGTCAGTCTCGCGTCTGTCCACTTTGACCTTTGACCCCCTCCACGCGTCTTCATGCTGTTGTCTCACCTGTGGCCTCACACATCCTGAAGAGCTTCAGGCTGAGCGTCGTCATTGCTTCTGTTCCAACGAAGCCTCTGTGGCTGCACGTCCCGGGCCTGGCCCGACTTGCTCAGCAGCATGAAGCTTCTTGCACGTGAGAAAAACGCTGCTTTTCTGATCGGAGCGTTCGGACTCGGACGTTGATACGAGGCCGCGGAGGCAAACCCGGTGACTCGTTTCACCTCTGCAATCATGTGTTTGTCCTAATTAGCTGGAGACGTTGCTAATGAGCCCCGCGGCGCCGGTGGAGCGGCGCTTTGACTTCCTGTTGATCTTTGCCGCCCACAGAGCTCCTTTAACGTCGCCGTGTTGAACGTGGGCGCCCCGGCCGCTGGCATGAACGCCGCCGTGCGTTCAGCTGTGAGGGTGGGGATCGCAGAGGGCCACAGAATGTTTGCTGTCAACGATGGATTCGAGGGACTGTCCAAAGGACAGGTACGTGTCCAGAGGACAGGTTCGTGTCCTCCAGATGGAGGAACCAGGGTTCCTGCTGGACTCCTCGGGGCGTCACCATTAAGGGCTCTAATGAATAAATGTTGTTTTAAACCAGATTAAGGAGATCAAGTGGGGAGATGTTGGTGGCTGGACTGGACAAGGTGGATCTCTGCTGGGCACCAAACGGTGGGTGGTGTCATCTGAGAAGACTGAGAGGAAATTAGGCGCTGTTTAATTGTTCTGAACGTTTCCTGCGCAGAACTCTTCCAGCCAAACATCTGGAGGAGATCGCCAACCAGTTCAGGATCCACAACATCAACGCGCTGCTTGTTATCGGCGGATTCGAGGTTTGCCAGATTATTGATTCTTTACATTTGAACTTTATCAGCATATTTGATCCAATGATAAATGACAATCATATTTTAGTGATTTTTAAAGCCTGTTTTTTGGCTGTTGTTTTTAACCTTATGATAAACCGTATAGAATCACTTGTTATAGGTAATCGCTCCTTTTCTATATGTTATTTATATTGAACTGAACAAGCTGCAGAGTCAAACATCAGAATGATTAAAAACTAAAACAAAAAATGCAAAATTCCAAATAAAGGCACCATTTTCTGAATCTGAACCTATCAGCAGAACAGCGTGATAACAACGATGAACGCTAACGATTGTAGACACGCGCAGTAACCTAGGAAATATGATGATGATGATGGATGTGACCGTGTGTCCTGACTCTTCCAGCTTGGTCTGAACATGACTTCTCTCTGTCTCTGTGTGTGGAGCTGCGACCTCCTGTTCTGTCCTTCACCGTCCATCGTGATTGGTCTGGCTCTCTCCTTGGCTTCTCACCCCCCCCCTGACCCCCCCTGCAGACCGCTGTGTCCCGCCCTCCAGTGTCTCCCCTAGCCGCTCTTCCACACTCGCTTTAGGATGTTGACTTCAGGCTTGACGCCAAGTTCGCTTTGTTTGGATTTCCCATTAACTCGATGCGCCGCACACAGGAAAGGGAGGAGTCTTTCCTCTTAGCAGCAGTATATCTTTAATGTTCCCCCCCTCCTAACCAGGATCCATTCCTTTAGTTTGTCCTGGAGGCTCAGACGTCAGATCACAGCCCTTTCAGCTTCTTCCGATGCGCCCGCTAACCTCGCTGGTAAAATGCCGCCGCTTCAGTTGTTGTTGCTCCCCCAGGCTCCTCCCCCCCGTGACTGTTCCCTGGTCAGCGTGAGGCCTGTTCATGTTCCTCCCACACCTCATCACCTCTGTCTGTTACTGTCACCGACCTCTGAGAAACGTGCTCTCGCCGCTGCAGGCCTACATGGGATTACTGGAACTCTCGTCTGCGCGGGACAAATATGACGAGTTCTGCGTGCCCATGGTCATGGTCCCCGCCACCGTGTCCAACAATGTCCCCGGGTCAGACCTCAGCATTGGCTCAGACACGGCTCTGAATGCCATTACTGATGTAAGTGCAGCTGCAGAGTGTGTGTGACCACACACCCGCACACGGGGGGAGGGGGGGGGGGGGTCTCCGCTGATCCACAGCTCGTTTCTACACAATCAGAAGGTTCCTGTAAAACGTCCAGTGGGAGTTTCACGTCCATCATCTGCTTTCACATAAACAGACGAGGTCACCGTGTCATCGTGGCGTCAACAGGCGCTGATGCAGGTTCAGGCAAAATAAGCAGAATTTCTGGCTTCAATGACCTCAAAATCTCCCCCGTTAGACTTCGTCAGTGTCTTAATTAGGGCAGGTTCCCTTCCAAACATGTGGATTTACAGCAAATGAATCCTTGATAAAGTTAAGCTTCCCAAATGTATATATTTTTAAATAGAATTTTCTTTTTGAGTGTCCTCACAGCATTTAAGGAGTGGAAGGTTCGAGCTTTATGCCCCACACCAGCTTTAAATGTCAATATTTTCATGCTGATTTGTCCTGTGATTTGTCCTAATAAGCCAAGTGAGGAAGGTAAAACTAGGATTTGAGGACCCCCCCCCCCCCTTCCCGGTTCCCTTCTGTTTGTTGTTGGAGGCGAGCTGGAGAGCGAAGCTCCCAGGTAAGTGCCGGGCATGCAGTGATGTGCTGTGGCATGTGGCGCCGCCACGCTCCGGGCAGAGCGGCACGGGCGTCCCGCCTGAACGTGTTCTGCCTTTCAGCGTTGATGTTTCGGGAGCGTCCGTCTGCATGGCGTGCGAAGTCTCCTGCCCCTGAACGCGGCTTTAGCCTCACTCCCGCTGCTGTCTTGAGGTCAGGTCCTCGTCCCGTCTCCGACTGCATGAAAGAAACAAACTCCGCTCAAGTTCTTGTCCATAAAAGGAGGCTTCGCTCGCGGCCTCTGGAGTCCCCACCCGGGCCGCTATCTCCGGTCAGCCGGGCGTAACCGCCCACATCAACACGTCAGCATGAGAAGCCAAACCCTCCGCCCCCCTGGAGAGAGCCGACCAGCAGCACGCACGCACGTGTCACACATGACTGTGCTTTAATAGAGTCACAGATCATTTGGACTGAAGAAAAAACAAACAAAAAAAAACCCCAAAACAGACCACATAAGATCTGTCGGTTGCTATGGTAACGAAGGCACCGCCTCTATCCTGGACCAGCCTGTAGTCTCCCACACAAGAGCAGAAAGCTGTGTTGTGCGCCCCCTAGCGGTGTATTAACGTGTTGCGGCCACCACCATCAGGCCTTTGAGTCGCTGCTGCAGCTGATCGAGGCCCGGGCCCACCACGAGGAGCTCTGCATCCCGATGTGCATGCTGCCTGCAACCATAAGTAACAATGTGCCGGGTACTGACCTCAGTCTGGGAGCCGACACGGCCCTCAACGCCATCGTGGAGGTAAGGCAGGAAAAACATTATCGTCTCTCTTCGCCGAGGAGGCAATCGAGTTTCAAGATCCCAAAAAAATCAAATCGGATCGTTTTACTTCATGTTTTGACTCATTTTGGCCTCTTGAATCATCAGTTGAAAGGACTCAAGAACTGTGAGTACACAGGTGCACGAGAGGCCTCGATGTGCATGCACGTGAAGCGGAGCGTTGCGTTCTGTGTAGTTTCACTTGTGTAGTTTCATCACAACTCCAGTTGGATGATGTGGTGAGAGCAAATATCTGTTATAGCAGCCAAGAAATGTTTTAAAATAAGGATGCTAAATGTGGGATCTTCAGATTTACCATAATCCAGTAATAATCCAGTCATCCACCTTTATCAAATACTCAACGTCAGGTTAATTAATTAATTAAACGCTCGGCTCTGCTTCGACCATTTTGGTCGTCTGGTGACACGTCTTTATCTCAGTGAAGCCAAGGTTTGTAGCCATGGTAACGTGTTCCCGCCCATACATCCCAGATCAATGGGAACCAGAACTCACTGAATACATTAAACTAAGTTAATATCATAACAGGTTAGAATTTTTATGAAACTGCACTTTATTTGAAGCGTTTGATCCCATTAAGGGGGAGGAGCTTAACTACTGTATGGCGGCGCATGTTTTGGCTTCACTCCTGAGGAGGTCCTGAGGAGGCCCTGAGGGGGTCCTGAGGAGGCCCCGAGGGGGGTCCTGAGGAGGTCCTCTCTCCAGAGTGCTCCTGTATTTACTCAACACTCTCATTCAGACATGTGACCGCATCAAACAGTCGGCCAGCGGCACCAAGAGGAGGGTCTTCATCATCGAGACCATGGGGGGCTACTGCGGTTACCTGGCCACTGTAGGGGGTCTGGCTGCGGGGGCGGACACCGTCTACATCCATGAGGAGCCGTTTGACATCCGAGACCTTCAGGTCAGAGAATCACTTGTCAACCACTTCATATCCTGGGGATTACCTGAACCATGTGATCAGTGCCAGGGGCCCACAGGTGATCCAGGTTCTGATTAATGATCCATGAACTGGATCAGTGACAGATCCAACACAGTTCAGGATCGAGACAAGTCTTATTGAATACGGTGGCGCGGTTACACATTTTTTAAAAAGAGTTTTAAAAGGGAGAGAATATAGTAAATATTTAATTTGTCTCCCTGACAACGCAGAAACAGGTTTAAAAAGTCTCATTTAATCTCGTTTAAAGAGATGAGACGAGACTTTATCGTCTCATGTGAGACGCTGAATGGCGCCATCTGGTGGCTGAAACGTGTCCCTGCACCCGTCCAGCAGATAAACTGGTGAGCGTTACTGGTTTCATCACATCACTTCTGGTTTGTTTTCTCAGGCCAACGTGGAGCATCTGACTGAGAAGATGAAGACCAGCATACAGAGAGGATTAGTGCTCAGGTGAGACACACACAGCCCATCTCTATCTATTCCTGATAGCATGCTAAATTAGCCTCACCTGAAATATAACCTTCACGCAGGTGCATCGCTCTTCTTCAAAGAGGCTCTTCTCAGTTGCCATCAGCTGTCCTTCTATGTCCACATTTGTCAAAAGCACCATGGGTTTAGGACATAAATCATGATTAAATGTAATTTGTCCCCAGGTGAAAGACTCAGGTAGAGCCAGATGGTTTGACCTTTAGAGCCGTTTGTGTTTCAGGAACGAGAACTGCAACAAGAACTTCACCACTGACTTCATCTACCAGCTGTACAGCGAGGAGGGCCGAGGCGTCTTTGACTGCAGGAAGAACATCCTGGGCCACATGCAGCAGGTCGGAGACGTGCGCGCACGCCACGGATATTCTCAAACGTGCCTTTTAAACGCCGGTTCTCCTCGCAGGGAGGAGCGCCGTCACCGTTCGACAGGAACTTCAGCACCAAGATTGCTGCCAAAGCCATCCAGTGGATCTCGCAGAAACTGACCGACTGCTACAAAGGCGGTAAGAGGAGTCGCCGTCTGCTGGGCCGCGCCGCCGGGCCTCCTCACTGACGCCGGCTTTGTGTGCAGGACGAGTGTTCGCCAACTCGGACGACTCGGCGTGCCTGCTGGGGATGCGCCGCCGAGCTCTGGTGTTCCAGCCCGTGTCGCAGCTCCGGGGCGAAACGGACTTTGTGTAGGAAATGAAAACACACGCCAAGCAAACACTGTTTTAACTGGAGCTGTCAGGAGTTGTGTTATTAAGAGAGTTTCTCCCATAATTATGAGAGTAGCTGATGAGTTTGTGTGAGACACTGGTAGCTCAGACAGTTAGGCACTGGGCTGGTGAGCAGAAGGTTCCTGGTTCAAGACCAGCACTGGGACATCTTGACTCCCATCTTCACACTCAGTATTTCAGATGCTTCATCTTGTCTTTAGCAAAAATGTGTAGATCTAAATTAAAACTCAATTTGCAACACTCTTCCTGCATTAGTGGCTTTTTAAGCCATCTTCCTAAGCATCTTCCAGCTTAAAAAGCGACAGCTGGACCTTCTGGGATGATGGGGGTCATGCTGGGGTCCACCTGTTGTGACACACAGTTGATGCTTCCCAGTTGTGACACACACAGATCCCGGCTGGACCTTCAATCACCTAAAGGGGGGGAACCTGCAGAGCCTCCAGGGTGACTTCATCACACTCTGAGCAGTGAGAGACGCTGGTCATGCTGGGGTGTCCCAAGGTGCTCTGTCCTGTCCTTCTGTCAGTGCTGGGTCTTGAACCAGGAGCCTTCTGTCTGAGCTAGTGCCAGCCCACCCACCTCCTGGTTCAATGGTCATCATTGCAGCCATATAGCGATAGTGCTGTTGAGGGTGGGCGGAGCTTAAAAAACCACCAATGCAGGAAGAGTGTTGCAAATAGTTTTAATTTAGAGCTACACGTACACATTTTTGCTAGCAACAAGACAAAGCATCTGAAATACTGAGTGTGAAATAACGGTCTTCAACTTCCTGTTTTCCTCCTCAGTCACAGGGTCCCCAGGGACCAGTGGTGGCTGAAGCTCCGCCCCGTGATGAAAATCCTGGCCAAGTACAAGACGAGCTACGACGTGTCCGACGCCGGTCAGCTGGAACACGTGGCGCACGTGCGACCCAAAGACAGCAAGGCCACCATCTGAAGAGGAGCTCCCCCCCCCCCCGACAGCGCCAGTGTCCCCGAACCAGCTGCAGATCATTAGATGTTACAGATTAGTCAGAAAAGAATCTTTATTTTAGGAAATGACAGAAGAAACTTGCCAGAATGTTGTTGCACAGAAGCAGAGCTGAGGTTGTGTTCTCGCTCCCATGATATTATTAGTAATATAAGAGTATTTAAAGTGAAAGTGTAGCTTATTTAAATATTTAGGGGATTGTAGCACAGCGAGCCGACGGTGGCTGATAGATTTAAGCACTTTGAACCACAGTAACGCTGCTGAGTGTTTATGGCAGAAGCTTCACGCCTCGGTTGTCGAGTCGCTCTGGTTGTGTGTCCTGCTCTGTGTCGTAACCTTGTCTCTGCCGCTGTGATCCATCCTGGGCTTTCGTACGTGGTGGCTTTCCACTACTTCCTGTGTGGGGCCGGTGCGGAGGACGGCTACAAGTTGTGTGCAACATTAACTTTGTGTGCAACATTAACTTTGTGTGCAACATTAACTTTGTGCGACGGCAGCGTGACGTGTTGTGGAGCCAAAAAAAAAAAGCTTTTACTGTGTAAACTGATTTCACCAACATCTGCTCAATTTTCAGAGATTTGGTTTCGCCTGAAACAAAAATTAAAGGGAAAAATGACGAGATTATGGGTACGCGGTTAGCCGATTCCTCTCTCCTTATGCTAAGCTAGTCACTGGTTAGTTGGCCCATGAACAATCAATGGAAGTGTGACAGACATAAGGATGCAGTTTTTGAGGTTGCACAGTTTAAAGGGCTGCGCAGCGACTCCGGCTTTCGTTCCGTTGCCTTCATGAGCTGCGTTAAAATCGCATCTCTGAGAAAATAAGTGTCGTTGTCAGTATTGTTAAGCTGTTGTTACTGTGCCATCATTGCTTGGAACAAAGTGCTGCATGTTCGTGGTGTTGATGATCTGGAGGATCTGCTAATAACCGAGGGGAGAAGACGTCCAATTATCCTGAATCTATACCGAGTCTCTGGCGTTCAGGGTTCAACATGCTGGAAAATGATATTAAATCTAACCTGAATCATGAATTTGTCTCTTGGTGGTTTGTAAACCTCTGAAATGTACTTCAGGAAACAAACTGGAGTAAAATTCGACCCGGACTAGATTTTCCATGATGTCGAGGCGTCTTTTTAATCCAAAAATACCTTCAAATTGGATTATTTGATAATCCAGGACGGATCTTTCTGAATGTCTTCGTTCTCTGGGCCCAGGACGGCGACGCCACACGTCTGCTGGCCGACACCCAGGTACCTGCAGACAGGAGAGCAGACGTCAGAGGGACAGGCGCGGCCCCGGGACAGGGACAGGCACGTCCCCGGGACAGGGACAGGCGCGACCCCGGGACAGGGACAGGCACGTCCCCGGGACAGGGACAGGCGCGACCCCGGGACAGGGACAGGCGCGTCCCCGGGACAGGCGCGTCCCCGGGACAGGCGCGTCCCCGGGACAGAACACATTGTACCTTTCTGCTGCCTCCACCAGGTTTCTGTGATTAACGGCGAAGAGTTTTTCTCTGTGTTGCTGCTTCATCTGGTCCGTGACTCCACTCAGGAAACGACTCATTCCTGCAACAAACACACACAACAACGGGGGGGGGGGGGGGGGGGGGGTTTACCACCTTCAACCAAAGATCCCCGTCCTTTTAAAACGAGCAATCGTCTGGCTTTAACCACACAAACGTCACCTTTGTCTGCGGGGGCCACAGGCGAGTCGACAGACGAGAAGACGGACAGTTTGGCCTCGTCCACATCCTGCTGGGTGAACTGTCCCGACTTGGCCCAGTCCACACTTTCACCAAACACTTTTAGGGTCTGCACCGAGTTTGGGTCCCTGTCAGAGGGAAATCAACCTTTCTCACTGGTATTTTTAATGGGACGATTCCTTTTTTTAAACTCTGCCAACTTAAAAGTCTTAAATGGGGTAAAACTGTGTGTGCGCCAGGAGGTCCAACCCACCTGTACGAGTAAAAGGAGAACAGCCCTCCGCCAACCATGGCCCCGCCCCCATAGGCTCCGCCCTTCTCCCGGATCGCACAATGCAGGAACTTTGCAGTCATCATTCTCGCCAACACACACAAACTGTTGGGATAAAGAGCCGTCGAGTTCAACAGGGGATCACGTGTATGTGGATCAGGTGGATCAGGTGGATCAGGGCCCGGTTACCTGGCGTAGTCCTGGTGGGAGAACGGTACTGCGCGGATGCACTTGCTAGTGAAGTTGACGGGAAAAGGCATCTGAAAGAAGGTTTTCATCTGACAGGGGTGGAAGTTCAGCTCCTGAGAGGCGACGGAGGAAGGGAAGGGCTGGTTAGTCGGAGTTCTGAGATGATCTCAGGACAAATGAAAAGAATGAAGCAGACTGACAGAGATGAGTTTCCTGGTTGGTCCAGACTCATTTAGAGGGTCGAGCGGTTTCTACAAGGAAGGAACATTAAAAAGAAGAAGACATGAAGCAGAGAAACAACAACGCCACTTGACTGACAGCTTGTTCTACCTCATTTATGTTACTTCTGATGGTTTTATGCTGCTTCCTGTTTTTAGAAACGGCCTCCAGGAAATTCTCCAGCTGCGCCGCTGCGTCACCCATCCTCTCCGGGGTCGCGTTGACGGCACACCTGAAACAGACGAGCGCGTCCGGTAAAAGACGCACGCGACACTGACGCAGGCGCGTTCACGGCTCTGGGCCGACCTCATGTTCTCGGGGTTGAAGAGGTGCTTTTTGATCCTGGGCAGAATCCGGATCACCTGGGTCAGGTCGGACATCTCTGCGATTCTCTTCGTGAACTTCACCTGGTTCAGTGAGGAGCAACGTCAAACACCAACGTATTCTGGCAGACGGCGAGCCACGAGGAGCCCAGCACCCACCTGCTCAATCCCCCCAAAGACCTCCTGCAGGTCTCCTGCCGGGGTCAGGTGGCGGCCTGCGCGGGTCATGGCGTACACGTGACCGGAGTAGGAGATGCCGTTGGCCAACTCCTGCGCGGCCATCATCACCAGCACTCGGAGCCGCTCCTCATCTTCGAGGCGGGGGCTAGGAGACAGGAGGTGAGACGTGAGACGGCGAGCTCTGAGCGTCTCCTGCTGGCGTCTGAGGACACACCTGTTGAAAATGTCGCTCCACAGCTGGAACATGTGAGGGAGGTTCCTCTCCAGGGAGGAGGAGGACAGGAGGATGCCCTGAAGGTGACAACACGTAGATTAATGAACATTTAACGTCCCGGAGGAGATCAGCAACACACACACACACACACACACACACACACGGCTGACCTGCTCGAACATGTCCAGCTGGGTGGAGTCAGGGATGACCTGGGTGGACACAGACATGCCTCCTGTCCTCAGCTCCATCTGCTGGGCCTGCTGCCTGTAGTCCAGAGCCCCACAGCCCATCCTGGCCACAAACACAAGCGGGATGTTCTACGTGGGGGGGGGGCGATCAGCCGCAGCCGTAGCATGTTCAGCGGTACTCACTTGGTAATGACGCTGCAGAAGAGCGGGACGTAGAGCCTGAGGTCCTCCGGCAGCGTGTTCAGGCTGCACATGGCTCTGAAGTACACCAGGCCGTTGGTGGGCTGCTCACAGTACTGGACGGGAACTCCTGCTGCAGGACAGGAGACAGAACATCTGCTCAACGCCTTTAACCAGGACACGTCACAGACCGCAGCGGCGCCGTCCTACCAGCAGAGCCCATCTGGACCGGCGTGATGGGGATCGTGGGGGTGATGTCGGATACTTGAAGTGCAGGTAAACAGGAAGCGTCCTGAGTTTGGCTCTGAGCAGCCAGCAGCTCCAGACCTTTGCAAGAGAAGCAACATCAGCTGTTGGCAGAGGGTCAAACTCTTCAAATCCACGACGAGCTGCTCTCTTTGGAGCCTTAAACATTAAAAAAGTCAAACTCAAGCCCGTGAGGTTTTTGCTACCTTTCTCGTAGATCTCCTTCCTGTCGGCGTCTGTCAGAGCCTGGACCTTTCCGCCAAGTTTCTCCTCTTCAGCCTTCACCTGCTTCTCCATGTAGGCCTCATCTGGCTTCATGGAGAGGGTCAATCTGTGAGTGTTCTCCTGGAGGGTGGAAGGTTGGAGGAGGCAGAGACAGGCCCAAATTAGGTGATGAGCAGTGTCAACAGGTCTATCGCTGCCCTTTGAACCCAAACACTTAACAAGAAGTCAGATAAATGGATCTTGGTGTCGTCGCTACTCCATTAACACTATTCCTGCCATGTGAGGAGCCAACAGCCTTTAAACAAACAAATAACTCAAATCTGGGGACGGTGACACCCTGCACTGATGGATCTGACCTCTGCCCTGACCGGTTCACTCACCTTAAAGTAGTGCCTGACTTTATCCTGCAGGAAAGCAGGGTTTTCTTTCAAAGCCCGTCTGAACTCCAAAACACTGGTGTTGATCTGCAGCAGCTCCACCGGGTCGCCGTCGTGGTTCCACGACGACGCGATGTACTAGAACATACAGGGAGCCCTCACACATGCTGCCACTCCGGGCTCCGTACACAGAAGCAGCCTGATGACGCGAGCAAAGATCAGATAAACTCACCGAGGCCAAAGACAGACCAAAGTTTGTGGACTGGTGTTTCATCTGAAGTTCTATCTTGTGGAGCAGAGCCTCGATTTGTTCCTCCTCAAATCCATTCCTGTGACAACAAATAGAGAGGGGCTGATTCCTGTTCAGCCGATCTACGTCTGGCGTTTGTAGCCGCCACGTCATCCACAGAATTAGCTGTTTTTTCTGACCTAAACCATGGAATAAATATTTGGAGCACAGCGACAGTGGGTCTCTTATTTAAGGGCTAAGAAAGGTCAGCATGAGGAGCGTTGGAGCGTACTCTATGATGTCATCGATAGTTTGGCTGATCAGGTGTTTCACCCTCTCGGTGTCCTCCTCTGCGATGCCCTGCAGTCCGATGCTGAAGGAGGCCTCTTTGGTGCTGCCGTCATACCTGGAAAAACACGTTTCAAAACAGTAGAATTCCCATAAGTGACGAACTAAATGATGGCCCCGACAGGTGTGATAGGCGTGCACACACCCCACCACAGAAGAGAAGTCCGTTCCGATCTTGGGCTCGATGAGAGCTTTGTAAAAAGGCGAGTTTGGTCCCGAGATCATCAGAGACGACAGCAGGCTGAGAGTGAAGCCTTCAAACGTGTCAGTGATGCTGCACAGAGAAACCAGGTGTTACCAAACCACCGAGCACGCCAGGTCCACCCAGAGGAGACGGCGGCGCCTTACTCTCCCAGCAGGTAGCTCACACACAGCGTGTTCTGCTTGGTCGGGTCCGGAGCCAGAGGGTCGGGGCTGCAGGTCACATGGTCCTCTCTCTGAGGAGAGGAAGGGAAGAGGAGGCACGAGGAGGCGTTTCCCTTAACTACAGACGAGTAATTACACGTGCTCCTAACTACAGCACACCTGGATGTGACGACTTATTCAGAAAGTGGATCAAAGATATTCAAGGATTTCACAGGAAGGTTCTTTAAGTTGGTCACAGCTGGAACATCTGTACCCAGTCAATACTGTAATGGTGTTGGGACACATCCTGACTGAGATGAGATGAACTTACAGGGCAGCTCCAGCGCGGCTGAGCAGGGACCTCCGTCTTTGGGTCGATGCATTCAAACCTGGACAGAGCTTCCTCCTCAATCTGCTTCAGATGTTGTTCCAGAGGTAAATCACCATAGGTGAAGAATCTAGGGAACACGTTCAGGACCCACTCAGCGTGTCCCCTTTTTAAAGATTGTGTGTTTGACCCTAACGCGCGTGTGTGTGTGTGTGTGTCTACCTGGCGTTGCTAGGGTGATAATGTGTGGCGTGAAACTGTCTCAGCTCCTCCCAGGTCAGGTCAGGGATGGCCAGAGGCTCCCCCCCCGACACCACGGAGTAGGTATGGTCCGGATACAGTTTGTTCTGGAGGTGCTGGGCATAAACTCGCTCGTTGTCCGACTGCAAAAATCAATTCAGAGGAATAAAATCAGAACTCGATTTGTGATACCGACAGGGAAAGAGTGCCGCTTCAGAACGGCGCGGTGACTTACGAAAGCTCCCTTCATCTCATTAAACACCACCCCTTTAAAGATGAGGGGGGTGTCGGCATCAGAGGGGTTTTCATTTTCCAGCCGCCAGCCTTCCTGCCTGAACAGACCAAAATCCAAAATAAACCCAAAGGCAGCGTCACGGAACCCTTCAGGCCACATCGGACCCATTTCCCACCTGAAATCCTGCTCTCGTAAACACGGGAAGAAAACTGCGTCCAGATAAACCGACAGAAGGTTCTGGAAGTCCTTCCCGTTTTGTGTTGAGAAGGGGTACATGGTGTAATCGCTGGCTGCTCAGACACACAAAACACACATCAGCCCAGTCCCGTTTCTAAACACTGAATCTTTAACCTTTATTTTCGGGACGGTTTAAATGAGAAGGTTCTCGCTCCGTACCTGTGAAGGCATTCATGAACGTGGACAGGGACCTGTTAAGCATCTTGAAAAACGGGTCCCTGCAGGGATAACGTGCGGACCCACACAGCACCGTGTGCTCCAGGATGTGTGGGACGCCTGTACTGTCCATGGGAGTCGTTCGGAACTGGACACTGGAGCATATGAGGCAGAGATTAGTCAAAGGGACAAACCAGAGGGTTGATGGCAGCCGCGTCTACCTGAAGAGGTTGTTGGAGTCATCTCTGGCTGCATGGAGGTACTGAGCTCCAGTTTTATCGTGCCTTAACTTCACAGCAGTCAGAAACAGATCAGGGACAGCTACGACCTGGAGATAAGACAACAGAGACCAACGTTCCAAACAGCGGACCCGAGTTCTTCTCTCAGGTTCACATAAAACACCAGGATTCCTCCAGAATCGGAAGTGCTGCGGCGTTCCCACCTCCTTCACCGTGAAACCGTGGATCTTCTCTCCGGGATGGTACTGAAGAGCCCTCTCCTTTGCTGAAGTGCCTTTCAGCCTCCAAGTGTGCTGGCGGCCATTTAATCTAGACAGAAATAAGATTTTGATTCAACTAGTGAGAGAGGGTTTTATTTTAAATCAAACACACATTTAGACACTCAGGCCTGGGAGGCAATGGGAATGTTTACTAGCAGTACCATGCATCACATCCTGCAGGACTATTATTCAAAATATGATGTTCAAACGTGTTCTTATGGCAACACACAGTCAGCTACAACCAGCTAATAAAGCTAAACTATGTTGGCTAGCTGGAGGCTAACATGAGCCATGATTAGGTGAAAACAAGCAAGATAACTCGGCTGTCAGCGAACTTTACCCAAGGCGCCGAAGTTTCTGGAGAGCCGTGGTCGTCGTCTGCCGAAACATTGTTCTGACGCGTCGCTACGTCCTTCGAATACGTCTAAAACACCGGTACAAAAGCTAAACATGTCATTCACATTCGGTCAAGGCGCCGCATTGTTCAGCTCTCGCATCCCCGGTTCAGCGTCCTTCCACGCCGTCCGCGAGGCTGTTGTCGTGCACGTGAATAATATCGCACATGCGCAGAGGGGAGATTTACCAAACATATCAAGGGCAAATTAACCCATCCATCCACAATGTAGATCTGCACAATCTCGCTGAGCAAAAGCCACGCCCACACCGGAAATACGACCTTGCTACATCCCTATGTCTGATTGGTCCTTGCGCGTATAAGAGTCTTTATTATTGGTCATACGTCAAATCAGCGCGTTGACTAAAACAATAATACGATTATAACATTTCTGGGACTGTATTTAAGATCAGTCACCCTTGCTAAGAAAAATGCTCAAAATTGAAGGCTGGCATCACTTTAATGTGTCATGATTGTTTGATCTTTTCTTTGTGGCCTTTGGCATCCTCCCTATTTTGTGTTTTTATGCCTTATTAACGTCAGTTTCACCCAATTTGTTCCCTGCACTTCTTTTTACATCAAAATATTCAAAGGTTACATAAAGTTTACGAAAGAGATCATTATTGTTGTAATTCAGTCTTACTTCCAGCAGAGGCCGCCACACAGCCATGATTAGTGAGCGTCTCAGACGATTTTGACATAATCTTTTTGTTCTGCGGACCGAAACTGGGAGAAAAGCAGAGAAATACAGACGTCCCAAATGTGTGTTATATTTTATTACAGAATTACTGTCTTTCATCTGGAGATCTCTATTCTACAGCTCACATTGTTTAGCATTTTATGATTATCGTTATCTGTCGATAGTGGGTTTAAACTTTTGATATGACACTTTCATTTTACCTTTTTACAACCCATGCAAGACAAAATGTTGTAATTGCATTGTTTGCTTTAAACCTAATCTGCCACTACATTACATCTAGGAACTCCGGTGGGACAAAATGAACTGCTGCATGCTTCATTATTATACTCACAAGCCCAGCCCGTAGTGATTAAAGACAGATTGATTTAGAAAAACAGTGCGTAAAAGAAATGTCAGGTGAAAGGATATGACGCCTGCATATTATCAGACTCAGAGGGGCTCAGTTATGCAGCCTCCTCCTAAATTATTAACCAGGCTTTAATATTGTGGAAAAACATGGCTTTAATTTAGTTTGAACACAGTAACGCTGCACTGGGCCGCCTGGATCAGGATGGATGGATGTTCACTGTGCTTTATGTTAGTCTGTCTCCACACTCGGATGAACAACAACTGTGGTGATAATTCAGAGTTCACTATAACTGCATCATGCAGTTCAGTTTCCAACCCCCGATTCCACAATTCTAGAAATATTGTTTCAATATTAAACTGCTCTGCCAGCTGAGTGTACAAGCAGAAACCCAAGCACCAATTATGCGGAAATAAAAGATGTTTTTCCCTCACAAAGCATCAAATATTCAAACTTCCTCAGCCAAGGAAATGAGGAAACTTCGCATCTAAATAGGCAGCAAAGCATCATAAATGTGAAAAAAACATATTACTTTTTAAACAAGCATGAGAGCAACACAGTAAATAAACCGGGGCAATATCACAGAGGTTATTAAGATAAATAGAGACTATAAACCTCGAGCAGCGCTGATGGGACCAGCAGCAGCAGCAGCAGCAACAGCAGCAGAGCAGAGCAGCAGCAGCAGAGCAGCAGCAGCAGCAGCAGCAGCAGCAGCATTAGCAGCATTAGCAGCAGCATTAGCAGCAGCAGCAGCAGCATTAGCAGCATTAGCAGCATTAGCAGCATTAGCAGCAGCAGCAGCAGCAGCAGCAGCAGCAGCAGCAGCAGAGCAGCAGCAACAGCAGCAGCAGCAGCAGCAACAGCAGCAGCAGCATTAGCAGCATTAGCAGCATTAGCAGCAGCAGCAGCAGCAGCAGCAGCAACAGCAGCAGAGCAGCAGCAACAGCAGCAGCAGCAGCAGCAGCAGCAGAGCAACAGCAGCAGCAACAGCAGCAGCAGCAGCAGCAGCAGCAGCAGCACAGCAGCAGAGCAGCAGCAGCAGAGCAGCAGCAGCAGCAGCAGCAGCAGCAGCATTAGCAGCATTAGCAGCAGCATTAGCAGCAGCAGCAGCAGCATTAGCAGCATTAGCAGCATTAGCAGCATTAGCAGCAGCAGCAGCAGCAGCAGCAGCAGCAGCAGCAGCAGAGCAGCAGCAACAGCAGCAGCAGCAGCAGCAACAGCAGCAGCAGCATTAGCAGCATTAGCAGCATTAGCAGCAGCAGCAGCAGCAGCAGCAACAGCAGCAGCAGCAGCAGCAACAGCAGCAGCAGCAGCAGCAGCAGCAGAGCAACAGCAGCAGCAACAGCAGCAGCAGCAGCAGCAGCAACAGCAGCAGAGCAGCAGCAGCAGCAGCAACAGCAGCAGCAGCAGCAGCAGCAGCAGCAGCAGCAGCAGCAACAGCAGCAGCAGAGCAACAGCAGCAGCAACAGCAGCAGCAGCAGCAGCAGAGCAGCAGCAGCAGGGTCACCTCGGGTGTCCTCCCTGATGTGTGGAACAGCTTCCAGCAGCAGCAGAAGACCTTGATGACAAGGCTGCAGCGGCGTCCCCCGATGTGGTTTCCAGCCGCAGCTGCATGGTCCTTATAAAAACCTTGCACACACAAGGCGCTGTGACAAAGAGCTTTAAATGTGTCCAGATGTGATCAGAATTTGATTTTATAACATCTGTGTTTGAGAAAAGGCCAAAGGGAACAATCCTGGAGCCTCATCAGCCAGATGATAATCTGGGTTCTATAAACTGAAACACCTGTAATGTCTCAACTCCAGCTAACGTCTGCTGGCGTCCCTCAGGGTTGGGGATCAGAACCAGCTGCTCGGGCAGAGGACCTGCGCCCAGAAACACCAGGACGACCCCCTGCTGGGACTGAAGCGGGACAACATTTGTCTCCGTCGGGGTCAGAACGCCCGTGAGCTTCAGCAGTTTTGTCATGAAGTCTTCTTCTTTTTTTAATCAATTTAACTTGTTGGACTTTTAGAGATTTACAAGGATGTCTGTGGTGACATCATAAGTCCAGGGCACATAAACTGTACTGTAAATTCCTGTTAAATCAATCAAGAGCCGGGCGGTTAAATCATATTCAGCGGCGATAAAAATTCAGCTGAGTGTTGGAGCAGAACACATAAATTGGAGTGTTGCTGGCTCCAGGTTCCAGCTCTTTGCTCGGCTGATTCTCCTCTGTGTATTTATTTATGTTAATCAGTGCATTCATTTCCTCCCGTTTGGAATATTCTAATGTTTCCTCTCCGGACTAAAGGAATCCTCACTGCTTTTCAAAATGCTGCTAACTGGATCCAGCAGATCATTGTGGTCTCATTGTGGTCCCCTCTCCTCTCCTCTCCTCTCCCCTCCTCTCCTCTCCTCTCCCCCCCCCCCCCCATCAGCAGGAGGGTCCCCCTACATGAACCTGGACCTGCTCAAGGTTTCTTCCTGTTAAAGGGGAGTTTTTCCTGCCACTGTTGCTTGTCTGGGGTCCGGCCCTGGGATTCTGGAAAGCGCCTTGAAACAGTTTTGATTGTAAAAGACGCTATATAAATAAAGATTGATTGATTGATTGAGTGATTGATCGATTCTTCCTGTTTTACTGATATTCCGATTCGATCTTTTGGATTTTCCCCGCGACTGTGCAGCATTTTTAAGCGCACTTTCTCCACTGCCTCGGCTGTTTGCAAAGCACGGAGCTCCACCCTACGGGAGGTGAGGGAGCGCTTTCACGCCACGCACCCGCCTCATTAATCTGATGGCGTTTGCTGTTGGAGCATCAGGGCCCATCAATCAAAATTAGAGCGACTTCAGAGGAATGTGAGCTGCAAGCTGAGTTTTTAAAGTTTGGTTTGTCAAAACTGAGCTCCCCAGAAGCGTCGGATGACAGAACTGTCAAGCAGGGACGATGAGGACAGAATTCGGGGGAGACAAAGGGAAGACTTGGACAGAGCTGATCTTCCACGGTAGGAATCTAAATGTCGCTGGTTTGTCTCGCGCTGAGCTTGCTGCAGACGCAAACCCGCTGGCTGGCATTTCCTCCTGCGCCGGTCAGTTATTGGAGCCGTTATATCAGCGCGGCGTCCTCCCACACCAGGCCGCCACCGTCCCGTTATCACCCTCCTCCCAAAGGGCAGATAAAGGTTGACTTTTTCCCGACAGAAATAATCGCAGGCATTTGGGGGAAGAACCGCTCCTGTCCTCCCGCTGACTTTCAGCTTTTACAGCCCAGAACGTTCTCATCGATAAATGCAATAAAACATATATTACAGCATAATACAGCCCATAATATGAAAGCCGAGCATGTCATCCATTAGTACAGGTGCTCCACAATCAATAAACAGCAACATGGGGGTTGACGGCTGATGCCTGCACGTTGTGTCGTCCCCAGCAGGTTTGAGCAGGAGTCTCCTCACAGATGTGCTGCGCGCAGAGGTTATCGGGGGGCGTTTGCTGCTAAAATGGTGAAAAGCTGTGATTCAGACGCTAATTAATACGGGTATGATGTGAAATATTGAGCATCGGCCCCGCGAGGCGCCTCGCTCGGCCACTGCTCCATCCGATACGGCTCCGCTCTTTTTCCAAAGAAATGTCAATTTCTCCCCAGACTGTTTCATTAGCGCACATTTTAGATGGATATTTGTTCCTGGGTCTGCACCCCCAGACCCCCCCCCCCCCACACACACACACACACCTCTGGGGCCAATTACCATGCTGAAGCAGAAATAAGCGAAGAGAAACACGGTGGAAAAACAGCATTTACTTCAAACCCCTGCACTTAATTCCAAGATGTGTCTGTGATGTGCAGCTAAACGAGGCTGATTTTCCGTCTGCAGGATTGTTCAGGCTGGTTGACGGGAGGCTGCAGACGACGAGGCGAAAACTGCTGTCTGAGCTCTGCTTTAGAAGGATGCAGGAGCATACATCAAGTGAGGAGGCCTCCACGGGGACGGGAGAACACACTTTTATACCTTTATGCTTCCTAAAGCTCACCAGGGACCAAAAACCACGGAACATAATAAAAATGTAAAAAAGAAACCAAAAAATAAAAAACAAAGGCAGCTCAGAGAAGTTCAGATCATACAAACAAAGAGGATCATCACATCATGAGCTCTCTAATTTAACTGTTTAATACACACACACACACACACACACACACACACACACACACACACACACACACACACAACACACACACACACACACATCTGAGCATATTGGTAGATTGGGGACGCCGTCTGTACATGAAAAAGGAAATCAATAACAAGAGGCCAGTGGCTTTAAAACATCTTGTTCAGGTGTTGTGACTCCGGTATCGAGCTGTTTGCTGGCTGCTAATTGTTCTTTCATGTGTGTGTGTGTGTGTGTGTGTGTGTGTGTGTTACTCAGATGAGTGTTACAGCAGACTCATTTCTAAGGATGCTGTTGGATTTAGACCACTTTAACCATCCATTAAGGTCATCTTAACGAGGAATGCAGGTTCCAGTTAAGGGGGATTTGAAGAACGTTTGTTCTATTAGAGCTCCGTCCTGAGCCTGTACACACTCACACACTCATCGTTATACTTGTACCTTTGTGAGGACGTTCACAGACATGACACATTCCCTTGGCTGCCCCTGACACCGACCCGAACCATCAAAACAACCCTGATCCGAACACAAGCTCAACCTTAAAACCTTCCCCAACCTGTCCTCCTTACCAGTGGAACGTTTCCATTCCACAACAGGAGCAGAAATAAAAGGGAAATGAGCAGGAGGAGCCACCACATCTGTCTGTAGCCGCATGTAATTAACATCTGGGGGGGTTCAGGTGAGGCTCGCAGGGTCGAGGTCGGATCAATCGTAATAAAAAAGTCAATGAAGTCTAAAACCTGCAGATAATTTGATTAATGTGTGAAACGCCGCTGCCTGTGTGTGTAACCATGTGAAGGACGTTCTCCCAGAGACGTGGAGAATGAATGAAAGCTCATAACTCGCTCTGAGCAGCATGTGGGAGGCTTCTTTTTTCTGTTTGAGGAGCTTTTCCCAGCAGCCTTGGCTGCGACCTCCAGAGAGAGCAGATAATAACTAACCCACAGCAATATCTCAGCTTTCTGCATTCACTTTCAAGCTTGTGCTCCAGTAGCTCTGTGCCTGTGTGTGTGTGTGTGTGTGTAGCCAGTCCGTTTAGTCTCCATGTCTGACCCTACTCAGCACCACACACACATCTGCATTATTCCTGCGAGCCGTCCGGCCCGGAGAGCCTGTGTTTCTCTCCGAGAGGATCGCGCTCAGAGATCAACCTCCACTGTTGCTCTTTCAGATCCATTTTCTCTTTGATTCCTGCAGCTTTCGGATGCATTTACTGCCTTTTTTCAAACCTTTTTCACACTCTGAAGACAGAAACTCTACATCTTTCCTTTCCACAGCGCAGAAAGGTTCTGGGTACTACGAGTCCAGTCCCGGGACCTATTCCTCTGGGCTAAAAGGGTTCTGGTCTGGTTCTGGTTGCACATTGCTACTGCAGGTTCTGACCAGGAACCCTCTGCCTTCTGAACTGCTTCTGAAGTTGTAGATATAAAATCAGGATGAATTCGTTAAAACTCTGAAAACCAAATCAGCCTGTTTAACGTGATCTGGGTCAGAGGCAACTTTTGGTTCCAGGTGGAGATTCTAAAGATGGATTTTTCTTTGCCTTGAAGATGTTTCCTGTTGTTGAACCCTCACCTTCAGGATGAAGTGATATCTTTATTTAATTAAGCAAACAAACCTCAGAACACTCAGAATTGATTCTGCCCCCCCCCCCCCCCCACACACACACACACACACACACTCAGTCCTTTCTTCTTTTGAATTTAATGATGTGTTTTTTCCTCTTGGCTTTGTTCTGGTGGAGTTCTTTGACAGGGCTGGAGTCGCATCCATGTTTGATGTGACATCATCTCACCTCAGGTTCGTCTGCCGCTGCTGTCAAGCGACCACACGGGTGTCATGGAGCTGTAAACGGTTGGTTTTCTCTTAAAGCTGCTCACAACCACGAGGTTGACGAACTCGACGCTAATGAAACTTTTGGAAACAGGCTGACTGACAGGTGTTTGCAAATGAGCCGCCTGCTTCCACCTGATGCTCCCTCCTCACATCTGCCAGCCGGTTTCTGTGTCACACTTTTGAAGTTGTGGCGTAGAATATTGGATTTTTGTGAATTAGTTTTTCTTCTCGCCGTAATGACGACGCTTTGGCATGCATCGCTCATCAAAGGCAACCTGGGAAACGTCTCTGACGCAGCCTGCGTGTTGTCAAATCTTTAAATTATGCATCGGGATTTCAACAAGATGATACGGTTTGACAATGAAGAGGAGGGGGCAGAAAAGAGGACTGGGGTGGCTCCGTGTGTGTGTGTGTGTGTGTGTGTGTGTGTGTGTTGGGGTATCCACCAAATACATTTCAAAACATTCATGCATGTTTAATAAGATGGATTCTGAGACTTCACACAGCAGCAGACTCCCATAAATGGTGTTAGCGCCATCGTGTGTGTCTCCTCCTCTGGAAGACCGACGAGGAAAAAAACCCCCCAACCAGAGAATTCCAACATCAAAATCCCAGCAAACATGCTCAGACTTTTCCCCCTTCAGTGACTTTTTACTCCAGGCTTGAGTGATCTTTAGGATCCAGTTTGGCCTTTCCCAAAACTGCAGTCGTTTCAATTTAAACAGCTTTTTGGAGCTAAAGTCATTAAAAGCAACCATCAGGTTCAGCATCTGATTGTTCTCCCTCACTGCAACGTCCTGCCGGGGGGTCACAGAGCAGCGGCGCCGCTCTGTTCCATACTTTTCTCCCAACTTTTCAGTCAAATATTCATCAAACGGCACATTTCTCCTTTCTGTGTCATCAAATCGGAGCTTTTTTCTAATTGCCGTCTCTCCGCCGTCGTCAGAAAATTTGTCAGTGAAAAGATTCAATAATGAAAGAGACCCCAGGGGTCCAGGTGCTGCAGCAGAGGGAAGCGGGGGGGGGGATGTAAAGCCTCATAGGCTCTCCTCCAACAGGGCGGTAAAAAGAAGAAACGCCCCTTTTAATAAAAGTGCCTGACACGCACGGGCTTCCATTCACATGCATATTCTCTTCTGGGGGGAAACGAGGAGGTGGTGTGATTGGTGGGAGCTCACAGATCAATTATTCTGCTGCTTCTGTCAACAGGTATCACACATGTGAGAGATAAAGCAGTAAACAGTGAACAGCAGGGTGGCGGAAAGGTCACTTTTACTAGATGTTGCCTATTTAGGCATCCTGAGCACATCTGGCGCAGCGCTAGCACTCGTGTAGCCGCTACAGTGGTCTACTATCAGTTTAATCAGCCTCAGCCACCAGGGTGTTTGGTATTTACAGTTGTTGACCCTCACCTCAGATGTGTGGTTGCAGGTTTTGAGTGTGTGTGTGTGTGTGTGTGTGTGGGGGGGGGGACCAGAACGCAGCTTTCTGTGAGCAGCTGTCTGCTGCTGCTGGGGAGATTCAGGGTGGTGAAGAGTGTAATTTTATCTTCGCTGCCTCTAATTAATGATCACCTTTACAACTCGAACATTCCTGAATTCTCTTCCTGTAATAGACTCCGCGGGTCAGAGCGAGCTCGGAGCGGATCGCACGTCGCACCCTTTAAATAACGCGGCAGAAAATTACCCTTTTCATACACGATTGAACAACATAATGGCGAAATGACGAGTGGTTACCAGCCGAAGTGGTTTGCTCGGAGAAGATCGTGTACCAGCTGTGGTTAAAATAAGTAAAACGGGTGATTTATGGCTTCTGGGACACTTTCTCTGTCTTTTTGGGTTTCTCCCAGGAGTAAGTGAGCGTTCAGGTTTGCATCTGCAGATGGAATCCTGGAGCTTCTGGGCATCAGCGAGCCTCCTGTCGTCCACCTGTGGCCACCTGCTTCGCCTGAGCCTCTGGTGGCCGTTGGCCTCCAGTCAAAAAGGATGGGGAGATTAGTGGCGGACGCTGACCTGGACACTCAGGTAACGAACAGAGGCATAATTATCCCGGAGAATGTTTACTAGCCCCTGGGCTGGCAGGCACGTGTGTGTGTGTGTGTGTGTGTGTGTGTGTGTGGGGAAGGGGGGGGGGGGGGGGGGGGGTGAGCTGATCTGACAAATGAAGCTTCTTTTTCACAGCTTTCAGTCATAAATGAACAAATGAACTCTGCGATGCTTCAGCATCAGAAATCTAATATTAATCTGAGCATATAAACCGAAGGATATCAAAGAAAACCAGCTGGGAACGGTTTCAGGTGACGGGTGATTTATTTAAATATGTTTTCTGGAGGTTAAAATGACTTTTTTCCCCCCCGGTCTGTTCTGACATCCCACATTTCCCCTTTTTTGGCTCATCAATCACTTGTTTTTTGTTGCACGGAGCACTTTGGAAAGAAAACAATTACTCAGACTGTGTGACAGTCGTGTCTGCCGAGTGCCTCGCTTCCTCTGAAAGTGCGCCAGGTTTTTGATGCTTCTTTCCCCGCTCCCCCCACCGCGACCACCCCCTCCCGCTCTCCCGTCTCATGGAGACGTTGGCCGGCTATCGCTGTTGGCCAGTAGAGCCGCTGTTTGAGATGTGCACCCTGTTCTTCAGTCTGAAGGGAAATGTGACAGTCTTATCTCCCCTGAGGCTCGCTCACCTGGAAAAAGGGAAATAAAATTTAAAAAAAGAAGGCCTCAGCTTCAGTGAGCAGCTGAAACCGACTCTGGGAAAAGAGAGGAATTTGTTTCATTGGGAATTGTTTGTACTCGGAAAAGTGTCCCAGAAGAAGATAAAACAGACACTGCAGCGCTCCGAATACCACAAACGACACATTCAAGCGTTGCATTCATTTCTGAGACTTTCAAAGGCTGTAACAATAAATGAAAACTAGAAGACAAATGAAAGATAATCTCGTTATTTGAGTTTGATGTGGAAATTTTGTCAAAATGGTGAAACATCCTCAACATTTACTCTGGTTGGACAGAAGGATTATGGGTAACAGGTGTTATTGCAGTCCTACACTAAAACAATAGCAATCGAGGTTGTTCCCATCAACTAAAACCTCCTTTCCAGCTTGTTAGACTCAACCAGCTAATGAGGCAAATATCGGCCTCTTTAACTGTTCGGCTGCGTTCAAGAGCGACTCAAGTTCACCGCGTTTTCACTAAAAGCTGCTTCCTGCGGTGCTCCTAAATGATGCCAGGCGAGGCAACGAAAACAGCAAAGTCGCTAATGAGCGATCGATGAGAAACTAATGAGCTGGAAGTCGGTAAAGCTGCAGGGAAAAGCAGATCCAGGTGATGATCCTCTGCTCGTACGACCAACCAGCTGATCCACAGGCTGAGGCTCCACTCATTTAAAACCACCTGAATTGATGGAGATCGTAAATTTGGGAACAAAGCGGAACTTTTCGCAGCTGGAGGCGCAACGGTGCCTCCATCTGGGGAAGATCTCCGAGGGTTGTCGAGGGTTTGGGAGAATCTGCATCCATCCTTCCATCTGAGCATTTTATAGAGGTAGCACAATCAAATCTTTCATTAACACCTTGTCCCTCCTGGTTTCCATGGAAACAAGCTCAGAAAGTGCGCACATGCATCTTGAAGAAACAGTGTGTCTTTCCCCCTCCTGAACAAGAGCGCTCGCTTCATGCGAGGAACGGGTTTTGGATGATTGCTTATTATTTTCCTGTTGTGCATGTGCACAACGTGTTTGTGGAGCTGAGCAAACACTGTGGAACGCTGCTGTTCGCACACGTGTGAGCGTGCAGTTGTGCGTTTCACACGTGTGACAGGAACTGACGAGTGCAGTGCAGTTTCTGTTCCTCGCATATTGCAATTATGTTCTGGCATTTAGGCGAAAAGCAACTGTTGCTTTTGCACTGGAAGCGTTGAAAACTTCAGTCTGAACTCACACACACACACACACGCACGCACGCACACACACACACACACACACACACCACAACATCCTGCAGTATCTCGCGCTGCAGATGCAAACAGCTCTTTTACTCCTGTGCCATGTCGGTCTTCAAAAGGAGAAAAGGAAAATTCATTTGAGGGACGGGAGGGACGGGAGGGACGGGAGGGACGGGAGTCCACGCTGGACGTGCGTTTGATTAGTCAGCCAGCGCAGACACACACAAATACACACAGACTCTATTATGTCCAGTCGAGGGCTGAAACAAGAGCAGAAAAACACAAGCCAGAGGTTGATGAAACCTGAGGACTTTTGACTCCTATTTCCATCAGTGGCAGCTTTGAGCTCACACACACACACACACACACACACACACACACACACACACACACACACACACACACACACACACTTTTCTTCGTGCTCTCTTTTCTCATTTGTCCTCCTCTTCATGTTTCATCTCCAGTTCCGTGTTTTTCTTTCAATGTTGCTGGTTTCTAAATCGACATTGTGTCCTAAGTCTGGTTTTGATCATATTCAGGACATGATCTCATCATTATCCTTGTTTCCTGTCATTCTGCCCCTTTCATCCTCCTCATCCTCCACGTCTGTAGTTTCTGTCCCGTGAACAGTTGAAGATGGTTCCACTTTGGACGGCTGAGCTTTTCCTCTTCTCCCTCTGATTGTGTTTGATGGCTGAAAGGACCACTCAGACTTTTACTTTCATCACTACATCATCATAAATGGAGACACAGAGCCAGCAGTGAAGTGCAGAATGCTGAACATTTGTCCTTGAAACGAATTACTGATGAAAGTGTCTTGTTATTTTCGTGTTTCTTTCAGAGTTTGGGAGTTTTGGGAAATCTTCACTCTTCATGCTGACCACATGCTGCAGGCAAACGCCACAGTTCCACCGGAGAACCCATGTCTGTTAGAGTTGCAGGTCAACAATAAAGAGAAGAAGATTCAACATCTTACTGTACATCTCTGAGTTTAATCACCATCATCACATCATCTTCTGAGATCACTGCCATTAAAAGCAGCCACAGACACATCTGGTCTTGTGCCTGTGCAGATGTTGCTGCTGCTTGTTCCCTTCACATCTCCTCTGCAGATATGAGAGGCTGTTTCACATCACATCAGGATTTAACGTCTGGAATCTTTGTTGCTGTTTCTCTGCTGCAAATCCTTTCATTCCACATTCAACTCTTTTCTATTTATTTTTCTTTCTTCAGGCAAAATCACAATTTCCTTTTGTTTCAGTTTTACTTATGTATTTTTATCCACTGGTTTGTCCTGACTCTCACCTGAACCTCAGAACCAAGTCTTAAATCCTTTAAACACACCTTTAAATGGACGAGTACTAAAATGTCTTCATTTTGCTGCTGGTCCTCTCTCCATGACATAAGCGCGCGCACACACACACACACGACACACACACAAACTTGGCTGCCATTGAATTAGATTTTTTGGTAGATTAATGGTAGATTAATTCAGTTTTGATAGATGTCGATTTGTCCCCCAAACTCTGGGTTCAGCGCAGGCAGAGCTGTGGTGTTCATAAAAAGGATGGATGGTCTGTTTCCACTCTGCTCTCTATCTGGAGATGGAGGCTCACTCTTAAATACGCTGGTGCTGTTAGTTCAGGAGCTTTTCCTCATTTGTCTTTCTGATTTTAACCACAGGTTTCTTCCCTTTTCGAATCAGAGTCATTTGTATTCTCTCTGTCTTCTCTTCCCTTCTTCTCCTCTCTCCCATGTTCCTCAGTTCACTTTCAGGAGATTCGTTTTCTATTGTGCGACGTCCCCCTCTCATTTTTGTCCTTAAGTTCTCTCATTCTGTTTAATCATGCGCTCTCTCTGACTCAGTTTTCCCTTCCACATCTGACTCATTCCCCCTCTTTATTTTAATCTCTCTCCATCTATTCCCCTGCTCCTTTCTGTCTGAATCCATCTATTTCTGTCTGAGTCCTTCATCTGCTCTGTCACCTTCTTCTTTCTCCTCCTCTGTCTTCTCTTTCTCACTCTCTTGGTCTGCAGTCAAACATCTCTACCAGTGCAGCTCTAAATCCTCCGCTTCCCTTTGACCCCCCCCCCCCCACACACACATCCTTGCACTTCTATCTTTGTGAGGACTTTCATAGAAATCAGTACCTTAACACAAGCGAGGACCAGGACCAGCCCAAATGCCCACCCTTCCCAAAAATGTCCTCACTTTGTTAGTACTGTGGTCACACGCCCACACACCTCTGAATTAGTCTTGGTTGCCCGTAGCAACTTCCATCTTAATAAGTGTGTTGTTTATGGGTCTATAAGCAAAATGTTGCCTGCACAGTTCATTACTGCTGAGTGGGGGACAAAACGTCCCAGGAGGTGCGTGGCGCGCAAACACACACACACACACACACACACACACACACACACACACACACACACAAACGAGTACTGAATATTATGTTAACACTTGATGGAAGGTTATGCTGCTGCAGGAGAAACAGTACGTGACACTAGAACATTTTTGGATATGAACTGGGAAACAGATGTCGTGCACAGACAAACACACACACACGCACACGTGCACCGCTGCAATACTGTATACCTGTGATGTCGGGAGGTTTATGAACCCACATGGACAAACAAAAATCTGTTCCTTCCTCTAGTTTTTTTTTTTGTTCTTCAAAATTAATCTATATTCATAGAAAAAAAAATTAAATATATAAGTAAATGTTGACGTGGATTCTAGAAGTTGTCTCTGGTAAACAAAACAAATAAACAGACTTACGTTGTTAATAGATCCCAACTCAGTTGTTAATATATCCCAACTCAGTTGTTAACATATCCTAACTCAGTTGTTAACATATCCTAACTCAGTTGTTAATATAGCCTAACTCAGTTGTTAACATATCCTAACTCAGTTGTTAACATATTCTAACTCAGTTTTTAACATATCCTAACTCAGTTGTTAACATATCCTAACTCAGTTGTTAATATATCCTAACTCAGTTGTTAACGTATCCTAACTCAGTTGTTAACATATTCTAACTCAGTTTTTAACATATCCTAACTCAGTTTTTAACGTATCCTAACTCAGTTGTTAATATATCCTAACTCAGTTTTTAACATATCCTAACTCAGTTGTTAACATATCCTAACTCAGTTGTTAACGTATCCTAACTCAGTTGTTAATATATCCCAACTCAGTTGTTAACATATCCTAACTCAGTTGTTAACATATCCTAACTCAGTTGTTAACGTATCCTAACTCAGTTGTTAATAGATCCCAACTCAGTTGTTAATATATCCCAACTCAGTTGTTAATATATCCTAACTCAGTTGTTAATATATCCTAACTCAGTTGTTAACATATTCTAACTCAGTTGTTAACATATCCTAACTAAGTTGTTAACATATCCTAACTCAGTTTTTAACATATCCTAACTCAGTTGTTAACATATTCTAACTCAGTTGTTAACATATCCTAACTCAGTTGTTAATATATCCCAGTTCAACAGTATGAAAAAGGGGATTTGAGAAATAATCTCTAAATATATCTGCAGCAGACTGGAAATACTTCAGCAGTCAGAGAGAAATCAGTTGTTCCTCAGCAGCCACGTCAGTTCCCTCACGCTCCTGAAACAAACGTAGATATTTTGTGAAGCATATTTCAGCATTGTCACATTTACGTACATCTGTGGCCACCTGAACTGATTATCACCTATAAATCCAACATTTTTACATGTTGTTTACATGTTGTTGGGTTTTCTACTGTAAACTACTACATTTATAGAAATTATGATTTTACTCACATTTGGCTGCTTCGCTGCTGCTTATGAGGACAGGAAAAACGAGTCTGTAGGTGTTTGTGGTGGAGTGTTGGCAGCCACACATTTGTCCATCTACTCTTTTCTTCCTCATTTGTGCTGATTTTTTCATGAAAATGTGGTAAAATTAAAAATGAATTTCCAGCAGGAACAACAATCTGTTCATCCATAAAAAGGTTGCTCAAAGTTGTTTGTGCCTCGCGTGTAAATAATGATTATTTTTTAACTCATGACAGACAAAAATTTCCTCTGTAACTTTGTAAATAATATTAGCTAGATGAAGTATTTCAATATTGAGAGAGTCCCTCTGGGCAATGCAAGATTGAGGGATTTGGATAAAAACAGTTGCTTCAAAACTGACAAACGCACGATTGGAGCTTCCCACTGCTGGATTTGTTTAGGTGAGGAAGGCTGGAAGGTTTTCATTTAATTATCGATTTCCAGTTATTTTTGTTTCTGCCAAGAGGAAAACGCTGTGATTCCTAAAATGTTGATTCAGTTTTAGCCGAAGCAGGTGTGGCATCGGGACAGGTAGAAGCAGAACGAGTCTCCTCTCCACTGTGATGTTCCTGCTGCTGCCAGGAGGAGGAGGAGGAGGAGGAGGAGGAGGAAGAGGAGGAGGAGGAGGAGGAGGAGGAGGAGGGGAAGGCTGAAGATGTATTCTTATGTTCTGTATGTATTGAGATTAGTTATTACGCAACAAAACCACTGAAATGCCTTGTTGATTCCAGAGGTCAGACTACTGGTGGAACCACAGTCAACCTGTTGTCCATTGTGCTAATTCTCTGCTAACTCACCTGGAAAATGCTCACTGACGAAACATGGAAATGTTAAAACTGGAACAATCAGCTATTATTCTGCCCGCAGAATCCTGTTAAACATGTCCCACGTTGTTGGTTTTGTTTGGAATAATCTCAAATGTTGACCTCATGCCAAAGGAGATTATCACGACAATCGTTCTAATGCTTTTCTGGTGCATCAGCATTTCTGTGTGTGTGTGTGTGAGACTGTGTGTGTGTGTGTGACTGTGTGTGAGACTGTGTGTGCTGGATTAACCCCAATCATGTTACATTACCCATCAGCTGAGGGCAGCATGATGTGATATCTGCCTCAGCTGTACGAGGAGGCAGGTGAGCGCCGCGATCGACCTCATTCACAATTCTAATCACACGCTCACGCGGCTGCGCGTGCTCAGGCTGCAGCCCGCGGCTAACAGACAAGGCTTGTGATGGGAAGTGACAGGAGGTCGAACACAGGGAAGGACCTGTCTGTCTTTAACACTCTAACGAAAGGCAAGCTAATGATGCCACAGCGGTGCACGTATCCCATCATGCACTCCTGCGGCGCACAACGAGACTGCGACTCTCTTTTTTGGAGTCGACTAAAACTGTGCGCACTTTTATTTCTTCGTAATTTACAAGTAATCCAACCACTAACTAATGTGCCTCCAGATTAGAAACATTCCCAGTGCTGGAATTCCATCCACATCCTGCTTCCCTTTGATTTACATATCAAAGATTATATTTATTTATTTATTTTTAGCCTCAACCATAGCTGTGTTAGCCTCACACCATTCCCCTGCTGCAGCTGGAGCTCTACCCCCCCGTCAGGGTTAGACTTTTAGCTAACTTTAGCTAACTAACTAACAGGAGAGTAATTGATAATTATTAACATTTCAGCCTGATTTGTGTGAAGCAACCACAAAAGAAGACGAAGAGACAACAGTCGAGATACAACTGGTGCTTTAACACATAGAAATTGCCAGTTGTTTTCCTTCACCTTCACGGGCCCGTTAGCATGACGGAACATGTTAGCTCTGGTTAGCCCAACTCTCCTGACGGTTACACTTTAGCTAGCCTATCTATTAGCTCAGCCATTGGAGGCTGGAGCTGAATAATGACTGTTATTTGGAGCTGTGATGCATTATCTGACTTCTGGAGAGGTCAGAGCGGGTCCCTGCTCCCAGCATCCTGTTTGCACGGACGGTCGTAAAACACCATAAAACATCAGCCTGTGCATTTTTACAGCCTCAGTCTAGAACCTACGTCAGTAACAACAAAATAAACATATAAAAGTCACAAAGAAGTCAAATTCAATCTAACGGACAGCATTTTTTTTGTGTGTTTCTCCTTCCATTAAGTCACTTTAGACTAAACGAGGCTGTGAGGCAGAAGGTACCATGTTCATTAACTGGCTATTACCGAGTTATTACCGTTAAATAAAACACAGATGTGCCTCCCTGCTGCGATTGTGCGGGAGATCAGTCGGGACCTGAGTGACAAGCGGAGATGTGACGGTTGCTTTCACTCCGAGACGCGAAGAGACGTGCCGCAGCGCAGCGTCTGCTCCCCCAAATCTGCTCCTATTTCTTTTTAAAGATCGGACTGGCGAGAAGCAGGACGCCATGGCAACAACTCTTGACTATTATCACCCTCGTGGGTATTGTCTAATCCTCCCCGATGAAAAGCTGCTGCTTCTTTTTCCTTCTGTATTTCTGATTTCCTGCCACGCAGATGCACATCAGCAGAGGAGCTTTAAGAGGTTCCAGGAGAACCATCTCCCTTGTGAGGAGGGAACAAGTCCGTGAATGAAGGTTTCGTCCTGCAGACAGAAACGGGGGCTTTAAGGACCACAGCAGTGAGGCTGTGAGCCTCCGAAATATTCAGATATCATACAGAGCAAGTTGGTGGTGTGAGGAGAAGCTGTGCAGGAGTTGGGAGGAGGCGAGGCGCTCTCCTGGGTCCAGCTGGTTCCTCTCCCGTGACCTTACTGGAACCAGAAGCCTCACCAGTAGCTCCTCGCCAGAAGCAAGGCTCTTTAGGCTCACATGTGATGTCACCGCTGGTCCAGTCTGGCTTTTCCGTTCGGAGCGGCACCCTTTCGCGCCCACTCGTCGTCCAATCAGAGGAGCTTTGCCCCGTCTTCCGAGCCGCAGCCGCCCCTTTAATTAACCTTAATCTCTTCTAACCTTGAGCAAATTGTCGTGCTGTGCACAAATAATGGCGGAGGTAATTGGTCTTGGGTGTGAACGTGATTGTTCCTGGTGGTTCTTCTCTGTTTTTCAGTCCCTAATGAAGTGCGAGAGACGCTGTCAGCCCCCCTGTGGGTGGGTGGGGGGGGGGGGCAGAGTGATGGTTGGACCTCTGCTTGAATCAGCTTTATTGGTGTCTTAATTTCTACGTTTCAAAGCTGGTCAGCTGGAGCTGCTGCTGCATCCGGGCTGGAGGTTGAGCTCTACCTCTGGGCTGCAGCTGGGGCTTCACCTCCATTACTGCTACGCTGAAAGAGGCCATCAAACTGGACTACTGCAGACACACAAATCAGCACCAAACATAATAATCTCGACATTATTGACTTTTTTTTCATTTCCCAAACACGCAACTTTCCCTGATGAGTTTTGTGCACGACACACATTCTTCATCTGACTGTTCGCTCTGTTGCTCTTGGTAACGGAGGACTTTTTCATGTTTGCTACAGTGTTGGATCAAAGTCAAGCACAAAAGCCCTGCTGTGTGTGTGTGTGTGTGTGAGGGTGTGTGAGCGAGCTCTGGTGTGTGTGTGTGCACATGTGTGCAGGGTGGGGGTAGCTGTAGAGGGTGAGACAAGAAAGCGAGGGCATCCCCCCTTTCAGAGTCACCCAATCAGTCTGACACACACATCTCCAAGGATACACACGATGAGATCATCCCCGATGAGATCATCCCAGCTCTCGCTCGCTCGCTCTCTCTCTCTTTCCTCTTTCTTTTTGCCTCTTTCTTCGACTTATTTTTATTTTGGAGTCACTAATTTTTAAGCATTTTACCCCCCCAACACTTGTTTCACTTCCAGATAAATGTTTCATCCCCAAAAATGAGGGAACAACCTTTGCAATCTGCCTCTTTTGCTTCTTTAGAACAACAAACAGAAGCAGATGAGATGGAGCCTGAAATATTCATGGTAAAATAACTGAATGAAAGCGCGAAAATAAAAAGGCATATTTGTGGTTTTCTGTCTTGCTGCAGCTCAGCGGCTGACACGAAGCAGCTCGTCACACACCAAAGACACATTTTAACAACAAGGAGCATCAAACAATAATAAAGGCATCCTATAATATTCAGGATGCAAAGCCTTGATTTTGTGAGTAAATGTTGGTTCTGCAGGTTTTTTCTTCATCTCTTCATCACGCAAATTAGCTTTAGCTCTGAAACTAAACCAGCCATGAAAGAAAGAGACAGGAGACGTAGACCAGGTCCAGGACGTAGACCAGGTCCAGGACGTCCCACCCAGCAGTCTGAAGCCCACCCAGGAGGCCCGACTTTGGCCCAGGATTGTGGCTCATGTGGTGTCGGGGCGGATTTCAGGTGAATCTGTAGCATGAAACCATGAAATCTTCATCATTTCTAGGAGAAACCTCTCATCAGGTGTCATTTAGGGGCCGTTTTTTTGGACCTCCTCTCCTCTAATTAGAATCTGACTCTTCGATTTCCCCAAATGTTCTTACAATCTGGCTGATTTCATCATCTCTTCATCGTTTTCGTGCTCGTCGGCGTCCGTTTTCAGGACTTTTCGGTGCCTGTTAGCCACGAGCGCGCTGACCAGACTCTCCCAGTAACCCAGCGGCTCCCAGTAACGTCTCCATGGCTGCACAACCGTCCCAATTAAAGGCATAAATGCTCCTCCTTTGCCCACAGCAGAAGGTGCTTGTTGCGTTTGTCTCAGCTGAGCCTCCAGAAGGGAACGATGAGGAAACATGAAGGAAAAGCTCCAGCCGGCAGACGCGTTCCTCCCGGAGCGGCGGCTTCCCGAGAGCTCCATCATTTACATGTTGTTTTGATGAAAGGATTCACTTCTCTCTTCTTCTCTGGCTTCAGTGGGACATGAAGGTTCTTTTCTCTGTGTCTCTCTTCTGAAACCGGACAAAGTTCGATCCAAACCGGATCGGAACACGAGGAGCAGCGAGATGAAGCATCAGTGTTTCAGTCACGACTGTGATATTTCTATTCCCTGACCTTTAGATTGTTTAGAGTTCTTTTGATTAATGTCATCGTTCTGAGACATCGTGGGTTTAATTCTAATTTGAAAAAACACACAAACGTCCATAAATAGTCGTTTGAAGCCTCAGCTCATTAAAGTGTCGTGTTTTTCTGGTTGGTTTTTGGCTCCGTTCACACCAGTTTGTCCCTCAGAACCAGGAGAATCCAGAAATCTGGATATGTTCAGGTCTCTAACAGCTGATTCATTTTAAAATAACTAGTTTCTGGTTAAATCTCTATTATTTGCCGTCATGTTTTTCTCTGTTTTGGCTGTTTACGAGCAACAGGAGCTAATCTGCGCTCCAGAGCCGACCGTTGATGAGACGAGCACCAAAACGGCTCAACAAACGAAGCAGACAAGTTCCAAATCAGGAGTTTGCAATTATCTCTGATGGAATGTTTATTGAAGACCAACTATCCTAAATATTTAAGCTATCAAAATTCCATTTGCTTGTTTTGTGATTAAAAATGTTTCCAAAATACCCAAACAGGCCATAATTTTCCCACTTTGACAAATTTGCCCCAATGAGTAAACATTTATTTTCATACTTGACTCTAACGACCTATTGGTTATTCCTTAATGGTGCCACATTTTTCTAATTGGATGAACTGCTAATTAATTAGTAATTACATGCTAATGGCTGCAATGGCTTGAGCACGCCGCCGTTTAGCAGCTAACAAATGCTTATTAAGCAGGTCTGACGTTTGCACTCAGCAGCACCTCTGAAACTTAAATATGTGACTGATCTCATGTTCGTTTTACTGAAATGTATAAACGATCGTCATGGAAACCGGGGGATGGGGGGGGGGGGGGGAGTCAGAAATTCAGTGGTGTTACCTGATGTCAGGAAATAATTGTTCCTAATGGCAGCGCTTCAATTCCAGCCCTGAAATCTCATCACATGGAATGAAGCCATCTCAAAAGTGGAGATCATTTAGTTTAGATCATTTAGTTTAGATCATTTAGTTTAGATCATTTAGTTTAGATCATTTAGCCTCTGTGAAATTCACCTTTGGCCTGAGCTCGTTTGTCTGTGTAGCCGTCTGACGAACATTAAAGATTTAGAGGCACGGCGTTCAAAGTTTTACGGCTTCTCTGCAACTTTTCCGGGAGATTTCCAAAGTGACTTTAAACCATTTTGATAGGACTGGTGACATAAAGCTCAAGGACACGGGCGCACCTACGAACAGTTTGACACTATTTTGATCAAAAGCAGCAACTTTTGAAAGTGCATAATCAACTAAAAGGAATTATTTATACAAAATGACACCCGGGCTGCAGCATCTCGTCGCTTTCAAAGCAGCTTTTGATTTTCCAAATCAAGTGTTGTCATTTTCCGTGCCGTCTGTGCCCGTGGACCCTTATACATATACGCTCACGCTTGGCGCCCAGAGACGCCTGTGGCTCGCCACGTTGCCATGGCAACGGCGAGATGCACTCAGGCTTGCTTCCACGCAGCTGGGACCCATGCTGTGCTGCACCCTCAGGGGGAATGCTGGGAAAGTGAAGTGGAGGGTCAGGGGTGGAGGACACAGCATCCGGGGATTAACGGAGTCCTCTGAACGGTCCCGAGTGTGGACGGAGGAGCCACGCTGACGAAAACAAAGCCGCACACACAAAGAGACTGTCGGAGACGTCGAATTCAAACATGGAAACTGAGAAACCAGCGAGAAACCGTGAGTGTGTGGGAGGCCTGTGAGGACCCATATGGAATTTACGCATCAAGCAGCTGGAGAATGAGCTTCTAACACCTGCCAAGCAAATATCAGATCAAAACTCCTTTATTGCATGTTTGGGTTGGGCTTTTTCCCAGCAGCTCCGGCTGAAACGTCCTCCCGGATGGTTCTGCCACTAAGCGGCCTTTTAAGAGTGTATTAGGAAGCCCCCAACACCCCCTCCACGGTTCGCTTATCTAAATATCAATGTTAAAATGTTGCATCTGATAATGAACCCTTTGAAATGTAAAGCCTATTAGAAAATGCTCAAAATGAGAAGCTCTGTGGGGAGAACCGCTGGTGATTCTCTGCAGACGTGTGGAACACCTGCGGCTCTTTTATACTCCAAATCTTTCCTGGTTCTGCCCTTTTCCCGGTTGCCAGAGGGACGGTCACGTATCAATGTTTGGTCGCAGCTCTTTGTGTCGTTTCCAGACTCTCAAGGTCAGAGTGAACGCAGGAATAAAACTTCCTCCTCTTCGGGATCTAATGAAGGAGGACGTGAAGTTATGCCACTTCCAGAAAATCCACAACAACAGTCAGTAAGTGAATAAATGCTGCCTGGATGTCAGTCAAGAGCAGTTTTATTTAAAGGAAAAAGAGCTGTTTTGTTCCTGTTAATGAGAATTTTCTGTTGCAGCACTGTGAATCTTAACAAGCAACTTTAATGGCGTTAGTTTTTCCCTCTGGAACAAAGTGATTTTTTAATTAAGGGTGAAAAAATAACCGAATCAAACCTGTCAAGGTTAATCAAAGACTACAGGGGCAGATGCCGTTCTAAGAGGAGCTGAGACTGTGGAGGAGTAACTTTTCTTCGGCTGCAACTTTTCTGCTTCCTGTACCAAGTGTGTTGTTAGTTGCCTTCACACACTTGTCACTCATCTTGATGAGCTGTCATCCAGCCCGAGGCTGAGCTAACTGGCATCCGCGGAGCCTCCGCAGGCGTCGAGGAAGCAGACGTCGGAACGCCGTGACAAAAAGCCAACACTGATGTTTACTTTTGAACATTTGCCATCCTGCACCGAGCTCGCTGCAGGTCAGCGGAAGGGCAGTAACTCAAGAGCAACAACCGCCTTTATTTTCTCACCTTTTCTTTTCCTTTAACAGCCTTTTATTGGGGAAAAGCCACTCAAACGGACCCAGGGTGCAAGACAATCCAGGTGGAAGCGGCGTGTCAGTTACCAGCAGCGGGCGCTCGTATCGATCCCAACAGGTAACTAAATCTACCTGTCACAGCGGCTCCTTCAGCTCGCCGCTCGTATTTCTCCGCTGCTGACGTGCAGCAACCGCCACGAGTTAGCGAGGCGGCCACGTCGGGGTAACAAGCCCGTTGTTTAGCCGACGTGTCACATGAATCAGGCCGATGGTATGATGGCCTTTTCTGCCGCAGCGGCCTCGTAAACACCAAGGTCGGCAGCAACGCTGGATAGAGACATAAATGGGTCATATATATTGTAACAAGGCTGGGGGGGGTCAGCGCACATGTGACCTTGAGCGTAACCTTGCTTGCACTCCCCCTCAGAGGACTCGTTCTCCCAAAGTCCTTTATTGCTCATTTCTATGGCAACGCTCGACTCAGTGGGGTGTCTTAATAGTTATTAGCCGAGTTGCTCTTATGGAAAGAGAAGGAAAAAAAAAACAGAGTGGGGCCTCGTTCCTTTTTTTTTATGGCGACTGGAGCGCCGGGCGCCCGAGTTTTTCCCAGGGGCATTTGACTCTGTGTGTCTCTCTCCCTAACACACACCC
>NC_079534.1:4414395-4501895 GCF_003711565.1 Takifugu flavidus | reverse complement strand
CTGGAGCAGCAAAAAGAGCTCGCATCGCTGTTATATAATTAGTGTGTCAAGCAGCGGAGCCAGAGGCTGGAAATAGTGGCTCTGCCCTGCCTGGAGAGCTGGGGGGGTCAGATGTGATGGAGGGGGGGGAGTCCAAGGCCCGCTGCAGCAGCAGTCTAATAGTGCCAGTCAAGAATTAGTGGCGGCGGGCGGCCACACGCAGGGCGTAATCCCTGACACAGTTGGCGGCGCTCTGCTGACACAACATCCAGGAAAGTGCTGATGTGGCCACTTCGGGACGCTCTCCTCGGTGGCCCGCTTGATAGATTAGGTCCACCGGCGCCGTGATGGGACGGCCATTTGTCACGTCCTGCGTCCGGCGGGCTCATCGCATGATGCCCGTTTAAACTCAGGCTAATGTTTGGGTTAGACTCTGTCCATTTGATTTGGACCTCAACCAGAACGTTTCATCAAGCTCAGAACTCTTCTCCGCCCCGTTAGAGTCTCAAATCTCATGAATTCACTTTGGCCGACACGGGAGCGAAAACAGAACCAGTCGAGAAGCAGCTCTTCCAGTCAGAGGCATCACTTTTATTTCACGCCTCCGCAGGTTCCGACGCTGAAATTAAATCCCGAGAGAGCTTGAATAGATATAATCACATCAGCGCGCAGAAGGTGGAGACTGGCAAAGTGAGCAGGTCTGAAATTTGATTTCTCCGCCGTCCTTCTGCAACTTTCCCTGGTAAAGTGCCCTCAGAATTCCCCCTCCATGAATTGACACTCGCATCAGCGTAATCAGTCCGGTATGGGAAATTCAGACGAACTCCAGGTTGCTTTGTGGGGCACCAGGGAGCCTCTCCCAGGAGGGATCTTCGGAGAAATGATGTCTGCTGTGATTGAGGCTCAGATCTGAGCTCCTCCACTTCAGGCTGAGAGCAAACAGCATCAGGAATGAACGAGATCATTGTTCGTGGGATCGTCTGTCTACAGGAGACGTTGATAGAGATGTCTTTTCATCTTGATTAAGCATGACCCATTTTTACACACCAACCCCCCCGAACCAGTGCACGCACACACACACACACACACACACACACACACACACACACACACACACACACACACACACACACACACACACACACAGAGCCTGACCCAAATGTCTCAACACTCAAATATTCAAGGTTTTGAGGACCAGGGTCCTCTCTTCCCAACCCTAACCCTTTCCAAAAATGTCCTCACTTTGCTAGTAGAATAAGTATTTGGTCCCCAGTATGTAGTACAATCACACACACACATACACACACACACACACACACACACACACACACACATCCCTTGTCTACAGTTGTTACAGTGTTTACATTGTTTACTTTTTGTATTGGAGAAGATTTTGAATTTGAATCACACACACACCACACACACACACACACGCACACACACACGTCCCTTGTCTACAGTTGTTACAGTGTTTACATTGTTTACTTTTTGTATTGGAGAAGATTTTGAATTTGAATCACACACACACACACACACACACACACACACACACACACACACACACACACACCACACACACACACACACACACACACACGCACACACACACGCGTGAGAAACCCTCCTGGTAACTCTATTGGCTTTATGAAGCAATTTCCCGGTCTTCACATGGGTTGAAGAACAGCATCAATCAACAGCAGCATCCCAAGCACATGGGAGGATCTTCATGATTAGCACGCTCGACGAGCCCCCAGTTCATCCCGAGGCGGTTTCATCAGGGGCGGTGCACCCAGGGGGGCGGGGCCTTGACACGGGCGCACAGGTGACTTGTTGTTCTAAATGAGCAAACATGCAGGCTGAAGCTAAGCTAACATTACCTGGCCTCTATTAGAGCCTCAGATTGTGAATCCGGGAAGGTTCCGTGTTGGAGCGGCGCAGCAGACAGAGGGGGGCAGAACAGACACCAGGACCTTCACCTTAACCCTTTTTCCCGGCAGCCTTCAGAACGACTCCACAGCGTTTTGATCCGTGATGGATGCAGCGAGCGGAGAGGCGCTGGAGAGGCAGAGCTGGGAGTGGAGCAGGAGTAATAATGAGCGCATTTTTGGCTGCTAGTTACGCGTTTGTGCTGCAGAAGCTGAACAGCTGCACATCTTTATGCCTGTGATTTAAAACCCTTTCATCCTCAACGCTCACAATTCTGTTGTTGTGACACTGGAACCGTAAAACACACTAATTACAGCTTTATTAACAGACTTTTACCATCAAACATCTCTGACTTGGTGATTCCAGCTCCATCAGCTTATGAAAACATTTGTGGCGTTTCTGGTGTAATTATCTCAACTAAAACGAGGGATTTTATTGACACCAGCTTCTGGTTTAGAATTCACTTTGATTTGTGTGGGTTGATCATGTCAGCTCGAGCCTCCAGAGGGAAGGACTCGGGGGGGGGGGGGGCGTTTCTGAGGGTTTAAACCCATGAATTCACCACATTTGTGTGCGTTTAAGACGTTCTGGCTCCGTCAGTCTGCGGAAAAGCTTCATTTTCTCCCTCTCAAGGTCTCCCGGATCGGTCACTCAGATGTTTGGCAGCGACGTGTCGCCTCTGAATGATGGGGACAAACTTCTTTACAGCTTTTGTTTCGCACCGACGAGCTGCTGACGGGGACACAAAGAAATTAAAAAGCTGAACGACTGCGAGGGAAGAAAGAGCTGACAGACTCGCAGGTAAACAGGCGGAACACAGCCGGTCCCATCGGGGCGGCCTCGTGTCACCTTGGTGGAGTTGGAGGGGCCACGACTGTTGCTGGTAAAGATATTGGACGTGAACCAGCACCCAGGACGCGGTTGGACCAGCTGTCCTGACTTCTGCCTGTTTTGAATGACCGACTGTCCGGACGCTCTCTCCAGTGATGAATGTTCCTTTTCAGATGTTTTTCACCAACCTTTCATCTCGCTGAGCGATGAGGTTCAGCCACCAACACATTTACCCCATTTTAGGCTGTTTTATGACTGGTCTGTGACGGAAGGTGACCTTGAGTTCCGTGAAAGGCGCCGTTAAATCAATTATAAAGGACGGCGGCTGACGCCTCAGATCGGCCTCCTGGAATATAAAGAAATAAAGCAGATTGATGGCTCAGCGGGAGGCCTTTACCGCCAGGTGAGCTGGGCGGGTCCGCCAGGTTTTAATCACCTCAGCTGTTCATCATCAGCGGTGGAACTCGGGCAGATTAGAAACATCTGCCTCATCGTCGCCATTAGCGACACAAACCTGCGGAAGGCTGCTTCAGACATTTAAAGCTAGAAAAAAAAAGAAAAGGCACGAGGAGGAGATCAAATGGCACGTGCTTCGTTAAACCAGGTTTCTAATAATTATGGAGTCTGATGATGCCCAGGAAGCAGCAAGGCCGATGGAGCCGATCGCAGGGTTCGAACCTGCTGCTCTTGATTAGCGAGAGGGCTCAGGTGCAGCAAAGTTCGGGCGGAATCTGTGTCAGACGACGCCGACGGGGAGGTTGGGTCCCGATCACGCCACAATTAAAGGCACGGCTGCTTCTAATGGGCTGGATAATCATACATCCACCCGTTAAAAACACCATTTAGCTTCTCTCCCCAAACAAAGTGCGTCTGTTCCGAGCAGAGATATGTTATAATTATCAGCTGCTTCCATTAACGCGTCTGACTGAAGCTTAATTGTTGTTGGTTCCCACTTGTTTCACGTCCCGTCGGCAGCATGTAATCAGGACTCGTGATCTTTGTTATCTTTCCCTTTAAAAACAAGTTGTTTGTCGGCACGTCGTCATCTTTCACCTCCGCCATCATCCGGAGCATCTGTGGCCTTTAAACATCCACCAGGCTGAAACCTTCATTTGTGGGGCTTTTCTGAAGGACGTTGGTCACGTGGTGACAAAGACGACCAGAGATTGAAGAAGAGGACTCCAAAAAGGCACCTGGACGGCTCTAAAGGATTCAAGAGAGTAAAATAATCCCTATATCAAAAAATCTGTCAGATGCACGAAGACGGTGCAGTGCGCTCAAATTTAGCTGTCTGGGAGGTCTTTAATTTATCGTTGCCATCTCCAGATAAATCACGCGCGCAGACACACACCTCCAATCTGCTCCGCCATCATAACCTGATGTCTGGTCCTCGGTGGGCAGAGCAGTTAGGGGATTAAGTGCCTCACTTAAGAGCGCCGCAGCTGCTGGAAAAAAGTGCTGCTCTTTTATTTTCATCACGCCGTTGCCTCCTGCGGGCCTGGTTATCGATTCAACAAGCGTCTCTGCGGAGCCGATGTGTCATTTAGGATTAGAAGTGACGACGCGAACCGAGCAGAGAGTTTAGGTGGAATCGTGGAGGCGGAACATGCAGATCTCCAACGGGGAGTTTGTTCACCAACAGGTCGGCGGGTGGAGGGTTCTCCCTGGGTTCTGAAGGTGCCGCTCCGTTCCTGCACGGGCCAACACGCGGAGCGACTCAACAAGTGTTGGCGTTTTTCATGGCGCTCCCTAACCGCCCCCCCCACCTTCCCTCTGCCCCCTGAGTGCAGACTGGATGTAACATGGACCATTAGCTAAAGAATGTTGAACATAACCATCCCGCTTGTGCCCAGCCAGGCGAATCAAATAACTCTTTTTACAAGCGCTGCTTCACAACACGCCGTGCGCTCCGGCTCGCCGCCAGCCCGCTGTTGATTCTGCCGCGGCCTCTAGCGCGGGAGCACGCTAACCTTGATTTACGCCATCATACTGGAATTCCTTTCCACGCGAGTGGCGCATATGAAAAACGCTGATGGATGTCTTCGGAGAGGGTTCTTGACTGATAAGAGCCTATTTGCGATGGGGATCAAGGAGGCACGCTGATTAATCTCAGCCGTGCGGAGGAAAACCTGAGAGAGTTCTCGTGAAAGACATTTAAATATTGAGCTAAACCTCGAGGAAACTCAATTTGATTAGCTAAAATTACAGGCTGAACAATAACGCAGCCGTGCATCTGACAGCTAAGTGTAGCTGATGCTGCAGGTGTCATTTCAGTGGATAACGAGCTTGACTAGCCTAGCTTGACTGTCAGCGCTGCAACCAGCTTCATGACCTCATAAACTGGGAGGGAAAAGGGGCTCAGGAACATTAAATCCAGCGTTGGGGTTGGTGTTGTCCTCAGTTTTTACTGCCATTAAAAGTCATCACAGAAGAAGTGAAAGAAAACTTTGGATGGAAACATCCTGTTGCTTCCTGTTTGTAAAAAAATCTTTGATTGTGTCTGATAGATTTTCCTCAAATGAGCCGAGACTCTGCTGCTCTGCCCCCATGTGGACAATCTGGAAATTCGTCGTAGGTTTTAGCTGGGAATCGTCCGTCGATCCCGTAAAATCTGCAGTAAATACCGTCGACTTGCACAGGAAATAAAAACAGCAAACAGAAACTAGGTTAAGAGCATTTAGAACAGCGTGTTTGTTGTAAATCACAAGTGTCACAAGACAGAATCTCACCGCTGGATGTTGATTTTCTGTCACATGTTGGCTGTAAAACTCACCTGGTGCCTCAGGTGTTTGCTCAGAAGCAGGTCTGACTGTACCAACCCGACTGTAGTCAGGATCAGATGTGTTTCCCTTTAGTTTCTCACCACCCAACGACACTCCTGGGTTGTGGGGGGGTGCAGGATTCAGGTAGAACAGAGCCTCCTGCCTGCCTGAGCAGCAGATTCTGGCTCCAGTCTAAAGCCTCAGGAAGCCCAGCAGGGGACGTTGGCAGCGTCCCCCTTTAGTCCTACCTGCAGTGTGGGGGTCAGGGCTAATCCAGGGGGCCTTGTTCCATACAAAAGCTCCTTTTTGGCCGCAGCTCTGTCGGGGAGCCGGTTGAGGAGCTCACCTGTGGGTGAGCCTGGTGCCTCCTGCAGGGATTACACACCACATCACACCCGGAGAGGCCCCCTGGATCAGGCTCAGGAGCTCTGGGGCTAAAGATGTTTGGACCGCTGCACAGGCTGATAATTCCTGGATGGAGCGGAGCAAACGGGAGCAACTTTAAGTGGCGAAATTCACTCCTGGATGTCAGCAAGTTTCCACAAACGCGACTCCAGGGACATTTGCAGGTGGGTGGGGGGGAACCTTGACCTCTGAGCTGCAAATGTCCCATTTGTGTTGCTCATCGGATGCTGCTCCAGGGGCAGGTAACCACCGATCACCCCCCCCCCCCCCCCCCCCCCCCCCCCCCTTGGGGTCGCTCCCGTTCTCCTGCTGGTTCTCGTGGGCCCAGATCTCAGACAGGAATGAATGACATTTGCAGTTTGTCCAGCCTCAAACTTCACATCCGCTGGTCGGAGTCTGACTCTCACGTGCACACTAACACACCTTCACATGCCAACAATATGTGCGCATCCTCAAACACACACACACACACACACACACACGCACACACACTCCATGGACTCCCTGAGAGGCCTTTTACCTGAAGCACCATCTTGTTTTAAAAGGAGGAACCTTTTGTCAACAGTGTGTGTTTGTGCACCGTGCACGGCCTCTGTGAGTTTCAAAGGGCCGTCAAACATTCCTGTGAGCTCAGGCGCACAGATGCTCCGGGGGGGGGGGGGGGGGGGTCGCGTCTCAGGCCTCAAAGCTCTTTGCCACTTGGAAATAATTCAAACAAGCTGGAGCTGAAATGATGTTTTCTATATTTGTGGTGGAGGATAATGATGCCATTATTGGCTCCCTCCGACGCAGTAACGATCTATTTCCATCAGCCTTTGGCTTGGCTGTTGCTGCCTGGCGTTGCTCCGCATCAGCGCCGGAGCGCCCGACACACACACACACACACACACACACACACACACACACACACGTGATAACCGTGTTTGTTGAGCAGGTGAAGTGAAAACCGCCACCAGTGCAGGAGCCAACGGCGAGTTTTCCTCCGAGAGGCCAAACACGCTTTTAGGTGAAGGGTGTCCTGGTTGGGTTCTGACCCACCTGGGTCTGGGTGGGGACGCTGAGGGTGAGAGGCGCCGCCGGGGACCACTTCTCACGGAGGGGAGCCACTCCAGCGGTGAAAGAAGCCGTCCCGTGGCGGGAATCACATCTGCCGAGAGATCCGAGCAAATCAAAGGAACAAGCGGTTCTCCGGCCCAACTGGAATAAGTAAATCCGGACTCGAAGAACGGGTCCCCGGAGGAAGAACGGGTCTCTTAGCTGGGTGGTAACCTGGTGGCCTCGGAAACGGAGGCTGCAGGATGGACGCTTATGCTGTCCGCAGGGTCAAAGGTCATCACTGCCTGGTAGTTGAGTTGAATCGGCTCTGCGGGTATTTGGGGAGGAGTAAGCGGGAATAAACGGGTTCGGAGCCACCTGTCCAATAACAGCAGCGATTCCTCTTCAGCGATGGAAGCAGGTTAGGAAATTTCCCAGAGGAACCCTGATAAAAGTGAGCAAAGCTAAGATAAGGGGACTCCCCTCCGTGCTGCTGGAGTAAAGGGAATCCTGGAGGTAACGGTACAGAACCGCAGCTCGTTCCCTCTCGAAGGCTCACGCTTCCGTCGCCGAGTATTTGTGGTCAGCTATCAAAAATAACGACAGTTCTCTCAAAACTCTGCTGATTTCAACGTGAAAACTAAAATGTATATCACAGTTACCACGGCAACAGAAAGACCCAGCACGTATGCTTCAGGTCTGGGACCTGGAACCCGAGCTTCATGTTTAATGGGTGATGCAATGGACGGAAAAGACAATTCCCTGGCCATGAAGCGCACACACACACACACACACACACACACACACACACACACACACACACACACACACACATTCATAGCACTCTGTGCTTTGCCTGGATACATAATAGTACGACACTGACATTTCCCCTCAGCCATTTCACACACGCATCCACAAAACAATGCAAACAAAAGCAGTGTATCCTTGAGGCCGCGCCAGCATCACACTCCGCTTTCCCCCCTTAAAATCTCCATTTGAATGTTGACTGGGAGGCACAATTCTCTGCCGCGGACCATTGTGTTTGCCGCGCACGCTGGCGCCGAATGCAGAGAGGTCGGCTTTGTTGCCTCGTGTTTTCTCTCCGCCGGATTCTTCAAAACGTTGAGAGCTGTTTATTAACGTGACAATGATCAATAATGACTGATGTTGTAATTACAGGCCAATCGCGGCGCCGTTTGACGTTGAATTTTAAGTAGGCCGAGAGGGGGAAAAAAAGCCAAAAGCTACTCAATCAAGAGCATGTTCGTCTCCAGCAGCATTTCTTTGTCTAATTAATCTTCCTTTCGAGGACAGCGCCGTCTCACTAATGCACTTTTATCATTGTTCGCACTTTTCTGCCTCAAACACAAACATCCACTCAGACGCTCGCCGCTGCACCTGAAGGCAGCGCGGCGTGTTTGCTCTGCGCGGGCTGGTGGGCCAGTGAATAATGCATGTTGTTCTGGTTTCATTTCTCCTCTCCCACTTATTTTAGTTGTCTTTTCTCTTTACGAAGCGTGCCGTCTGTCAGCGTTGCGTTCAAGGACGGTCCTCATAAGCCTGGTCCCGCAGGAATTCGTCCTCTTAAACACCGTCGCCGAGCTGAACACCCTTCAGATTTTGATTCTGTGCCTCCCAAAGAGATCCAGTGCCACATTCTCGAAGCACAACCATCAATGTTTGATTATTTTAAGGAAATAAAAGTTTCAGCTGATGAAGCCTCATCGGAGCCGAGGAGACACTGAGTGGACTGTCCTCAAACACGGAGGTGGGAAAATAGGAGACATCTCTTCACGTCTTTTCCGAGTATTTTAGTAGGAATAATAAAACAGGCTAGTAAATAAACATAGCATGCAAATAGGCTGCAGCGCAGCCATAAATAAATCATTTTAAAGCTGTGCTCTTTGCGTTTTGAGCCACTCCTGAGCCGCAGGTCCAACACGGGAAGGTTATCTTTACATTAGGTCTCATGGTAAAGACGCTGCCCTGCAGCTTAATGAGGCTGCGCTCCAGACCAGCTGAGCAGCAGTAGGTTGGACCTGGACCCGGTTTCTGATCCTTCTGCTGGTCTGAGGGAGGCACCACTGCAGCACTGCCCAATAACGACTGCTGCTATGGCAGATTTATGCCTTAAGAGGAGGGAAAGGTCAAACTTTAAATGTGAATAAAGACCAATGTTCAAAGTTGCATCATTATTTCATTGTTTCTGCTGTGTTGGACACGGAAAACAAATGGAATTCCAGTGACTGAGACCTTGATCTACAACGTCTCTATAGCTTAAAAACAGCTTTAAAAATATCTGGGGACGCTGGGAGTGATTAACAGGAGTAAAAATAGCCAATCGTGTTGGCATATCTGCTCAAGGCGACTCAGACAGCCTTCCACCACAAGAGCTGCATCAAAACGCTGGTGGTTTGGGGACCGGAGACTCTTTCATACCGATGTGCAGATTAGAAACACACACGTCAAAAAGCAATTCCAGATATTTCCATATCTGATTCGAGGCCTGTTCTCCCTTTCTGACAAATGTTTTTTGAGCTGCTGAAGGACAAGTCCTGGTCGGGATGGTGCGTTTCAAAGTCAGCCGCAGCAACAGAGCTGAGCAGGAAACAGCTGGAGTCTCCCAACGATCTCCACGTCTTCATTAGAAGGGATTCATCAGCAGATGAGATGCAGGTGTCACAGCGGAATCAAGGCGAGATGCCGCGTTCAGGCTTTAAAATGTGCTGAGGAGAAGATCCCTCTCTGATTCCACCGGCTTGCTAATTGCACATGTCACATGTCTGGCAGCGAACAGGCACTTTATCAGAGTGTTTGTGCCTGAAACGGCTTCCTGCTGCTGAGACAAACAGCCCCGAGGAACAGGAGCCCACTGACTTAAGCAGAAACACAGTTCTCCTGTTATTAAGGAACTGAATCCTTTGTTAGCATCCAAATGCTTGTTTTTGCTTTTGTGCCTTCGGAGCGGCTGATGTGTGACGTCTCAGCGAGGGTGGAGGGCAACAGAGGAGGAGACGTTCTGAGCTGAGTGAGGAAACATCTGAGCTTCTCACCTTCACCTGCGTGAAAACAAGCTCCAGCCAGGGGATCTGATGATTGTTCCCTCTCGTGATCTGCTGTGAGCTAACGTCTCGTGATCCAGATGGGTCACCAAAACCACCGTTATTCATTTTTTAAGAATGTTGTATCAGCTGCAGAGTAGCATTGTGGACAGAAACAGATGGAAGGAAGAATTTTAATTCAGTGCACATTATTGGACTCAGTCAGGTCTTTTAAGAACTTTCAGCTTGTTTTTAAACAGGCTTTGGAGAGAACGGGCTTCCTCTTCTTAATCGGATCACTTCTGTTTTTCACATTTTAATATGTTGAAAGCAAAGAGGAGAATTTCAGCTGATTTGGGCCTGATGTTTTGATATCTGATGGGTGCTCCAGGTGCAGCAGGATGAGCCTCTGAAGGAGATAAACACGTCCACCTGCACATTAGTCTAGTCTCCAGGAGCTGCCGTGTGTCAGGGAAGGCTGGCCGTCGCTCCCAGCATCACCAGGAAAAGCCCAGAATGTGGAGTTTTCTCCAAGCCGTGGTTCTAACGCAGCAGGTGTGCAGCCCAGCTGTGGTTCCTAACGTTCTCACAGCCAAGAGAACAAGATTAATCCAGAAGATTGATCATTTTAGACAGTATAACAGCCCATAAAGCCAGAAGAGAGCTAGTGGATTTGATTCTGTCAAGTCAGTGGAGGGAACGAGGAGGAACATCTGAACCTGCAGCTCTGACTGGTGGTTTCATCAGCTTCTCCACTCACAGGTGTGATGCACCTGGACACAAGCTGTGAAGAATCTGGGATGATTCTATGGATTCTATAGTTCTGCATTTCTGGCTATTTATAAAACATTTACCCACCTGCCCCCAGTTATTTCCAATAAGTGGGAGGTGCGCCCACCACCAGTAATCTCATCCATAAATCTTTTTTTAAAAATGTAAACGCATCATTGATTGAGCAGAAGAGGCTGCTGATGACCCTCAGCTGTTATTGATCAGAGCCAATAGTGACCTCTGACCCCCGGTGCTTCATCAAAATCCCTCAGAGCGCCCGTCGGCAGATCGAAGTGAGCACAAGCGCATTGATCTGCCGCAGTTCTGTCTTTCCTTTAGATCACAAAGGAACCAGGCCACCGTTGCTGCTGTTTCAGAACCATTTTTCTACCTGTTTCCTCACTTTTGCTTCACCAAATGAAGATTGTGAGATCATCTTCAGGCCACCTTAAGTGTGCCCTCTCCTGCCAATGTCCTCCAGTCCAGAACTAACCACCTGTCTGTATGTTCTCTGGTTCTGAGGAGTCAAATAAAAACATGGGCTGAATGGGAACTTGAGCCGTTATGGACTGCGTGAAGGCCAGTTGGCTCACTGATCAGGTGGCGGAGAGCTTGGCGTCTTCGTGTGAAACCAAATGAGAGCTCGCATTTATACGCGCGTGCCAACGCCACCACTTCCTCTCACGCAAGTGTTGTGTCCCCACTTCAACCCGTTTAAGGAAATAAGCCTTTATTTGAGAGCGGCTGACGTCTCAAAGCTGACAGGCTGCACGTCGGTGCTGGATCGCCTGGTGAGCCGGCTCTGTGAGGGAGGCTGCAGATGCTGCATGGGGAGCTGCAGGATTATGTCGCTCCCCAGCGTGGCGCCGGCTCCATTGAGTCGGCCTTACATCATCGGGGAAGTGTCGCACCTCGGACTTGTGGTTGCCGTGGCGACGGCAAGCGCTCACGCCGAACCCTGAACTCCAGATCTGTTCCAGTGAAGTTGGAAGCGTTAACAGGATGTATTCCTACAGTCGCACGCACGGCTGAAAGTGTTTTCCTGGTGGGGCTCATGTGTTGATGGGAACAGTGAGTCGTGTGTTTCCAGGCGAGTAACTCAGAAAGTGTGTTTGCACAAACGTCACTTGTGCCTCAGGTCAAAACATCGCGGGCGAAACAGCAGATGAAATCGCTTTAACATACGCCGTGAGCCTGTTTACTGGGACAAAACATTGTTCTGGGAGCATTAGCATAGAATATAATCGGCTTAAACCTGAAATACGGCCCAGTGTCTCAAAGCCTCCACCAGTTTAACACCAGTTTAAAATGTAGATATAAAAACCCAGAGATGGTCCAGCACGATACCACGATTTATCAAAACTAATAAAAGTTGAATGCTAAATACACTCCTGTGGGCTGAACGCCAACGAGACGATGTGAAACTCCATAAAGATGATAAAATGTATGATTTGACGATATAATACCCATAAAAAGAAATGTTTATTACCCCCCCCCCCCCCCCCCCCCCCCCCGCCCACCCTCCGACAGGAATGCCGGCGTTGGTCTTGTTTGGAAGGAGAAATGAGCAGCGATGATCCTCCCGTTGGTTTACGGCTCCATCACAGTCACCTGACAGCCGTCATCCTCTTTAAACAAAGACAGATGCTTCCTGGGAAAATAATGACCTTCCTCTCCTTCCATTAGGCAACATTATATTATCAGCGCTTTGGCTCCAACCCGATGGAGGGAAAGGCTTTGATGTGGCAGTGGCGATAGTTGCGCGTTTGGGCCAGAACAGGAGGATTTTTTAGCTAAATCTCAACAGAATACAAAGGGAATTCACGAGACTAAACAGGACAGTAGAATGGACTTCAAGAGGTGCAACAGATGGACAAATATGTAAAATATTGGCTCACAAATGTTCTGGTTTCCAGTAAAAAGTTTCAGAGATGACTCAGCAAAACGGCGGCTCGACTCTCTTTGAAACGGTTTTTATTGAAAACTCTGATAAAGGTCACGTTTCCTCAGCTCGGGATCATCTTACCGCATAGACCATCTTTGGCGGCATGTTTATGCCGACATGGTATTAATGTAGTTTATTACAGGAAGTTCTGTTTTACCGAGTCAGGAAATATTCTCTCAGATGGCCCCCGTCTTTATTCAGGGAGTCAGAATGAAATCCTCCCGTTAGCAGGTTAATGAAGTTATTAATGATTAAACAAGGGTCAAGCGGGATGATCTCGCTCCTCCTCTGGGGTCCACGCGCATCCGTTTGCTCTCTAGTCGAGTCTCTCTGCACTTTTTCACAGAGATGAGCGATCAATCTTCCTCCAGACGACAGTGAGAAGCTCTCCGCCTCCACAGCGTGAGTGATCACAGCCTGGAAAGCTGTCATCCGCTCCTGCAGGAGCTCCGCTCGCACGCCTTTTCTGCTCGGAGTCAACAGGAGCCGCAGAATTCCGGAGAGGCCGGATAGCCCTATTTGGGTGAGCGCAGACGAGACGCCGCTCCCTTGTCTCTCCGAGAGGCGCTGAAGCGTCCACTTCTATCTCACAGGCTGGCAGCCGTCCACCCAGCTATCTAATACCTTTTCATTTGAGGATTTATGAACTGGCAGGCATGCAAGAGTGCACGCATGGATGTGGCCAACAGGAAAGTGAAAGGTAACCACTTTCAATTCAAGGGCCGCACGTGGCCCCTGTCAAGGCTCCCGACTTCCTGCTATGATTGGTTTAAAGCTCAGCGTTGAACCCGAGCAACTGGGATGGGTTAAGATTTTAGACTCAACCTTCTGCCAGACTGGGGTGGATTCAAAGACCAGCTCAGATCATCTTGAAGATGAAATGATCAAATAACCCTCTCCTCTCCTCTCCTCTCCTCTCCTCTCCTCTCCTCTCCTCTCCTCTCCTCTCCTCTCCTCTCCTCCTCTCCTCTCCTCTCCTCTCCTCTCCTCTCCTCTCCTCTCCTCTCCTCTCCTCTCCTCTCCTCCTTGCTTGTCTGGGGTCAGGCCCTGGGATTCTGGAAAGCGCCTTGAAACAGTTTTGATTGTAAAAGACGCTATATAAATAAAGATTGATTGATTGATTGATTGATTGATTGATTGATTGATTGATTGATTGATTGATTGATTGATTGAAGCAGCCGATTAAGGTCCACATCTCCCTGGAGACCCCCGCTGGCTCCTCCGGGAGGTAACCGAGTCTGATGGGAGAAGTTCCCCCTCCAGATGGTTCCATCATGTTGAGCCGCAGATGCCTGAACCCAATCGAGCAGCTTCTCTTCGGACATCAGCTCCATCAGGAAGATCACAAATAATAATATAATGAAACGTATATATAATATATCCTCATCTGATGTGTCAGTGCAGCAGCATGTGCAGCTATGCACATGCTGCTGCACTCAACAATCACAGATAACACACACACACACACACACACCACACACCACACACACACACACACACACACACACACACACACACACACACACAATCCAATTAAGCTGGGGCTGTGGGATCTCAGCCTTACTTGCCAAATGGCTTTAAGTGTCTGCCCGTCATCCACAGTGCAACAGCTGACAACAAGATTATGGCCATGAGCGGTGCGTTTGTGGTCGCGGCCCAATGATAGCGTATTATTAGCGCGGCAGAAGGGAGCGAAGGCGTCCTCCGCTGTGTGGCGGCTTGTGTCATTTGATCCAAGGCAGGAACAATGTTGGAAAGCTTTTTTTGTCTTCATGCACCACTGAAGTGTGAATGAGTTGTGTTTTTGAATAAGGAAGGGTGTGTGTGTGTGTGGTGTGTGTGTGTGTGTGTGTGTGTGTGTGTGTGTGTGTGTGTGTGTGTGTCCAGATACATGAGCTACACCAGCATGAATTAGTGACTGTTGCAGGGTCACACAGTAAAGTTGGTTTCCAGTCTGGCGATAATCTGGTGACCCCCCCCCCCATCCTTCTGCTCCTCCTCTTCCTCTTCCTCCTCCTCTTCCTCCCCCTACTCCTCATTCCCCCTCCTTTTACCATTCTCCTCTTCTTCCACCCCCTCCACCTCCTTCATGGCTTGTTCATGCCCGTTGTGCTGAAATCCTGGTACAGATCCAGGTCCAGGTCCAGGTCCAGGTCCAGGTCCAGGTCCTGGTCCTGGTCCTGGTCCTGGTCCTGGTCCTGGTCTGAAACCTCTCCAGTGCTTGAATGACACCAAGCAGCTGCTCACATTTGCCTGCCTGCTCGTTGTCGCCACATGAATGCCAGCGATGACACCCTGGATTCTGGGTCTCCAGGCCGGCAGCAGTGGCTCCAAATCTGTCTGAGCAGAACATCTCAGCACGCTGAAAGCTGCCACTGTGGCCGAGAAGAACCGGCTCAAAGACTGAAGTCAGAACCAGGAGGTTGGACACCTGAGAACACAGAGCTGCACAACTCAACGAGTCCAGCGTGAAACAGGTTTTCATACCTTCAATCCCAACTTGAAGGTCTTGAAATCTCACCGCCAGATGCTGCCGAATCCTCCGTTCTGATCTGACCGGGTTCTGTGTGGACCGCCACCTTCAGGCCTCAGAGGAGCAGAATCTGGAGCGGGTTCTGGTGCATTGCCTAATAACCTCTCAGGGGATTGTTCATCTGTAGCCAAAGCTGACAATAGTCCGACCAGGAGATGGAGAGAGAGAAGAAAACCGGAGGAAAGATGATGTTGTCGATGGCGGAGACGCGATTGCAGTATTGACATGATGTGACTGGAGGAGGGAGACCTCAGAATTGATGAGCTCAGCGTTTAAAACTGGAAACGGAGGGCTGTAATCTGCCAGGTAACAACTGTGCATCGCGTTCTCCTGCAGGAGTCAGGCTGAGGAGCAGGAGCAGGCCCACGTGGCCGAAACTTCAGAACACAAACTTGTAGGATTAGGGCACGCGGCGTCTTTGCCTCTCAGGAAAAGATCAATGAAAAATTGAACAACGAAAGCATAAAAGTAGTCGGCAGGGGATTTCTTGCTGCAGGAGAATGCCCTTAAAACCATCCCGCCTCTCTGTGTGTGAGTTCTGCTTCTCCGTTTCCCTCGTGGAGACACTTTGTAGTTTCTTTCTTCATTCCTCCTCCGTGCGCTGCTGTTGCCAATTAGCTGACAGTTGTTTTATTATTCTTTTTCAAAACCGCAATCCTAAAAAGTGTGTGGAAAAGAGGGTGGAGGAGGTGAAAAATTCTGCTTATTATTGCACCCGAGCCTCCCCTCTGCAACCCCTCACCCCCCCTCCGGGGGTTGGGGGTTATCCAGAATTGCTGGTGGATCAAACAGCATGAAAAGGACGAGTTTATCCTGCTTTCCTGGGGACAGTTTTGAGGTTGGGGACAGTATATTTGGAGTGTCAAACTGGGATAATCTAGCGCTAGTAGCGTTAGCAACCGTTGCCCCTGGAAAATGTTCGGCAGTCTTCCAAAAACCAACAAGCGCGAACTTTCCAGCTGACGAGCTCTATGAGCTTGGTTGGAATATATCTGTGGAATTTTCTGACCCCGGAAGAGTGAATGACATCACAGAGATATAGAAAGCTTTTTCATCAAAAACACCCGCTCGGCTTCTCAATCCTGCTCTGTTTTTGCTTTCTGGCTCCGCCTGAGGGCACTTGTGTGTTTTCAGCTGCTAAATATTCCACTGCGGTGAGCAGCTGAAGCTCCTGTTTGTGGGTTGCTGCTGAGCAGGTTAGTTTCAGCCTGTTTTCAGTTGCTGGAAACATCGGATGCCTGTTTATTTACTCCAGCAGTTTGGTTTTCTGCGGACAGACTGACCTCAGGTCAGCCAGCTGAACCACCGCGAGCGTGCTATCACTGTTGATATCTGCTTATGTGGGGACGCAGCAACAACCTATACCAGTTGTGGGGTAAACACGGCTAAGCTGGCTGGGTATTTACATGCAGCGCAGCACTTTGTTGCAACATGAGTCTCCTGGGAGGCCTGAGATCAGCCAGGCTGAGCAGTAAACAGGGAGCGAGGGGAGCACGGGGAAGGAGGCTGATGGACCCGATGTGGCCTCTTCGGTTAACACGTGCAGAATCACCAGTAATCAAAATATGTGCATTTCATCTCCTTGCTATCAGGATACGGTCCAGAGCCAAACAATCAATCGCCCAGGCTCCAGCAGGAGCGAGCAGCGGCGCTCAAGCGGAATCTATTTTCATGGGATGCCATTAATGAGAGCTGGGATTTAGGCCGCGGCTGATGGGAAAGAATGACGCAGCAAAGTTTTGATCCCTTCGTAAGGGAAAATAGAGGCTCCTTGTGCTCCGGTGTTGGCAAATGAAACAAACGTGAACTTTAAAGGAGGTTTTCAAAACTTCCCTCGGCTTTTAAACTGCCTGAAGTGTCCGATGTAAATAACTGCCGAGGCCTCCGCTCCTCCTGGTTCTGGACATCTGATAATGTCGGTGCTGACTGGAAGCTCTGGAAGCTCGGGTGTGAACCTGAACGCCTACAGCAACTGTCTCCTTGACTTCTGCAGGACGTCACAGCCAGGAGGAGAGCCGGCTGCCTGTTTGTTGGAGCCCCGAGACGTGTTGACACTGAGGCAGATCCAGGATCAGCTCCCTCCTGTTTGGACTTGCATCACAGTTGGTATTTGGACACATTCTCCTGCACTGGGCCGTCCCCAGTTAAAACCCCCGGGGATTAAAGTTCCTCCTCCTCCTCTTCCTCCTGAAGTTGCCTTGCACAGATTCCATGTGTTGCTAACAGCTAGCAAAGCTAGCTCAGGAGTTCTGCTACTGCTACATCACTCACGTCTGATAATGAGCAGTGGCAGAAAACAAAGGCCACCTACTCACTTCCTGGAGTTTCTATAGAAACTGACCAGCCCACCACCAGTGCTCCCAGTCACCCCTCTGTTTATCCACCGGATCCAGCGGTGCCCCCCCCCCCCACAGTCGACGTATGGAAACGTGACGGTTTATTATAATAAAGACGCAGCTGCCTGCCGAGCGCGTCTCCCCTGCACCCACTGTTATTCCTGTCTACTGTTGCTTGTTATCTGTCACAAGACAGATTAAACTGATTTGATTTTCTGTTGTTTTGCAATTACCAACTTTTTAAACAACAAGCCCAACTTCAGAGGCTGAAGGTTGGATTGTAATTGGATTTTCAAGAACATGGCGCCCGTCTGTGATTGCGTGTGCTAGTGAATTGGGAGTCGTGACAGTTCACATCTGTCTCTCCCCCTCTATCTCTCCCTCACACAAACGGGCTGCGTGTGTGTGTGTGTGTGTGTGTGTGTGTGTGTGTGTGTGTGTGTGCACGCCTGCACTGCAGAACGCAGGGGGTCTATGCCAGTGTGCGCTTGTGTGAGGTTAGTGGGTGCATATGTGACAAGAGATGTTTGTGTGTGCGTGTATGTGTGTGTGTGTGTGTGTGTGTGTGTATTCAGGGCACATTGTCTGGACAGCGAAAATGAGAATGGATGGGATTGTAATTACTGAATGGAGATATCCACACAGTGTGAAATTAGAAAAGGCTGGGCAAAAACCTCCCACGGGCACAGCCGGTAAAGAGAGAGTAGTTGTCATGGTGATAGGTGAATTCAAACGGGGCTTCACGAACCTTCAGGGAGAGAGGTGCGAGCGCTGAATAAGTGAGTTTTTCCTTTATAAGTGCACGCGTGTTGGGTCGTTCGGGGCGTGTTTATGGATTTTTTGGCGAGGAGAAGTTGCAGCGACCTTGATGAAGACGCGCAGCAGCGTTGTGTTTTCAATTTTCCTGCGTTCGAACGTGCGCCGAATCTCACCTGCGCTCAGAGCGGAGCAGCAGTCGGCCTCCAGGGTGTCATTCCATCTAAGAGCTCTCCTGCCTCTCAACTTTTAGAGTTTTATAGGTGGAGGGAGCGGAGTTGTTCAAATCTAGTTTGCTCTCATCTGCAAAGTCTCCATCTTCTGTTTCTACGATCCAAAACAGAGACGGTGAAACCGGCAGAATGGACGAGATCCCTCGGGCACGAAGGTGACGTGAGGAGTTCCCTGGTTTCTGAAGGAGAAGCATGAAGAGGCTGCTGTCATGGAGACAAACGTTGGGACGCCCCAAGGAAGAGAGAATCCCCCACATCCTGCAGGCAAATGTAGAGAATGACATCCAACACACACACACACACACACACACACACCACACACACACACACACACTCACACACCCCTTGGTTGTGTCGTCCATGTTTGTGGCGGTCGTGCCGGCTCAGATCAGCCTCCCTGACGACTGGAGAGGGTTTGAACCTTTAACCAGTTATCAACGCAGAGCAGCTGGTTCCCTCCAGTTTAACGAGCAGCTGCCGTCTGTATTTATGCTCCTGCTTACAGGAAGCTACTGTTTCACCAGCAGGACGACGCCAAACCCATCGCCGCGGCTCCGCTGACCCGCACAGAACTTCAGGGTTTAATGAGCAGCAAACGACGTGAAGAAGAAGAATAAAGCTCCTGCAGATTCACCAGGGTGATCGATGACTTCAGACATCTTCCAATTAATAATCGATACCAACGAGGTCACACTGCTGAATGACTGCTGGTTTATTAGCACCTCTGAGCATCAGGTGAAAGTAAAGGAGCGTTTTTAAAGGCAGGACCTCCACCAGCACCTCGTCCTCATTGAGTCCAGTCACAGAAACAACAGCAGCTTTTGTCTCTTGTCTGATTCTCTGGCAGAGTTTAAAACGTGTAACGCTGCTAAATTTAAGCGCCGGGAAAACATTCCCAGTGATTTGATGTTAAATACCTGCACGTCACGCTCGAAAAATTCATTTTGTCTGGTTAAAAGACTCAGGGTCACCTTGAGGACACAACAGCAGGCACGCAGAGCAGACTGCTGCTGCCAAAAACACTGTGCAGAGTTTAGGTTCAACACCCTTCTGTCCTCTGGGATGCTCAGACTCTTGAACAGATGGTTTAACGAGTGCAACTATTTCCTAGTTTAAGCAGCAAAATACTAAAGTGAGCGTCCGGTAGGTTGTGGGATCATTTACTTTGTGATTTTGGTGCCTCCAACGGCCTCAGATCTGATCCACCTCCAGCCTCAGGTTGGTTCAAGTCCCTCTGGTGGTGGCCAGTGGACAGGTAACAGCTGGTTACCTGAGCTGAGCTGAGCCAACCCACCCTGGGCCCCCACATCTGCTGCCTTTGACACACTCCTTGTCTCTGGAATATCTGGACCACGTTCTGCTGTCAACAGGGAGAGGGTGACCTGAGGAGGGGGGCCTCCTGTAGGCAGCAGTAGAAACACTGAACCGTATCTGTCCCCCCTTCCAGGACGTCCTGCTCAGCTGATGCAACACTGCTGCCGTCGATGACAGACTTTAAATCTGTTGACGAAGGCATCGAGGCGGGACAGGAACACAGATAGACTTGGTTCGCTGGCAAGCTAGAATCCTGCCTATGTGGCCCTGACAACATCTTGGAGAAGATCCCAGTCAGGAGTTACTCTGCAAACACTGGCACGGAGCCGCGCATGACGGCATTACGTAACCGAGGGGGGGGGGCTGAGCCGGGAGCAGTGGATTCCTGTCAGAGTTGAAAGTGCACTCTGGAAATATAATGGGCTCTTTTTATCAGCGCACTATAATAATGAGCTTGTTCATCACCCACAGGGGAGGGATGTGTGTGTGTGTGTGTGTGGGGGGGGGGTGAGGATGAGTGGGAGAGGAAGGCTCAGGAATGCCCATCCATCAGACACCAACCCCAGACGGAGACCAAAGCCCCGGCCCCCTAAAGCCCCCAGACCTCTTCATCACTGTCCACATGCGAATGGAAGCACCAGCAAGCGTCTTCCTATAGAAGCATTTCAACCCGCTCCAATTATATCGCCATTATAAAGAGACATAAACAGAGGCTGCGGAGCGTGTAATCCATCTAACAAGCTTTTTGTTGCCACACGTCCACAGAGAAGCGTCGTCAAGTGAAGGTTGGACACGTGAGCCAGCTGGATGGGAGCCGGACACAAGCGTCTCCATGGGTCCCCAGAGATCGATGAGGTCATCACACGAGGGTTCGTAATTTAAAGGATTACTTTTCATTTTGACGGGCTTTTATTTATCTTTTTGAAAAGATCTTGAGGTGATTTTTGTCTCCCGTGTCGGAAGCATCAGCGGGAATCCTGAAGCCAATTAAAACCAAAGAGATTTATTGTTGCAGTATAGTAACGTCTGTTGCATTTAATTGCCGCCTTCGCTGGAAGTGGGAGCATCAGCTAATTGCACGTATGTAAATGGAGCGCGGGGGCCAACAAAACGTCCATTAGCTCTTATTGCTGAATGTGTTCGCAGCCCTTCGTGTTTGACTGGATCTGGATGGAAATCAGGTTCCCAGGTGACGAAGACAGTCGTCCCCCTGCGGGGTCACTGACCTCCACTTTCCCTCCTGTTTAACAAGCAACCCCCACCCTCCGGGGCCACGGGACAGAGGAGCGGAGGAGGGGGAGGTGTGTATGTATACATATGTACATGCAGTGAAACCTGACTCTGGGGCAGATCTGGTTCTCCCGGTCGACCTTGAATGTCCTCATTTATTCCAGTGACGGCTCCGTATGGGTGGGTGGGTATGGACGCCTGCTGGAGCCCAGAGCTGCAGCTAAGACAGAACCGTGTTCTGGACCCAGTCCCACGTCCCATTAGATCTACAGTTTGTATGTACAGGAGTCAAGACACACATGCGCAGGGGCTGTTTACACCCGCGTGTGTGTGTGTGTGTGTGGGGGGGGGGTTAACTCAAGTACAGTCAAGGCTGTTTTCAGACGTTTGGACTGACTTCAGTGTTTTCAGAGGTCGCTGAAGCTGAAATTGAAATTGTCCCTGGAGTCTTTTATTATAATGAGTGGGTTTGCTGAGCTTCATTTCTCCTCTGCTGGTGAAATATGGGCCGTCGGTCACCTTCCAGCGTCCACCTGTCGGATTTCCAGCAGTAAAAGCATCCAAATGAGCGTTTCTCTTCTCCAACATGCTGCGTTAGGACAACTCTGACTCTTTAAACGCTGGGGAAACACACTTACTCTTCTCTGACTCTAGTTCACTGCAACACAAACCAAAATCTTCTTCGGATGCCTTTTGGGACTTTTTTTTTTAGTTGATGGACTAAATGTGGTGGGAAACTTCACTGCTGGTTCTTAAAGAACAATTCAAGTCTATAAATACCCTGAAGTAGTTCACTGGTAACTGTGAATAAGAGTTTGTTTCTAATGTTCTCTTCCAAGTATAATTCAGAGGAACGGCTCTAATTGTGGGCCCAGTGGGAAGCTTAATAGTATTTTAATGGAAAAAAGGCAACTGACTCATCCTCATGCATATTTCATCTATAAAATCTTCTTGTGTACACAGGCTAATTGACACTGCTGCAACATAAACTGAGATTGTTCCCAGTTACCCAGTCGCTTTAAAATTTTAAACTCAAATTTAACTGCACTAATTGCTGGAAGTGATCAAATCGTTTAATCAGCCCCCCCCCCCCCAGTTATTCTCTGTTTATCTCCTGCCTAACGCTACATTTATCCTTTTATATAGCACTTTTGGATTTGAGTGGAAACCCCAACGAATACATCTGTGAGGGAAAATCTTCATTTCAGGGCTTTGACTGGGCAGCCTGGCTGGAGCGGCACGAAAGCTGCCGCTCTTTGTGCTCGCAGGCGCAGATGAAGAGGCTTTTTGTCTGTGTCGTGTGCACAGCTCTTATCGGGGATTTGTTTTCGCCACAACTTAATTTGCATAAATTTCTTGGAGAGTGTGCGAGATGAAAACTCCCTGCGATGCTGGCCAGAGCAGGAGGGACAGATTGTCCACATTCCACCAATCAGCCCACTTGATTTGTTCTAATAGCAAACTTGGGATGAGCTCTGCAACTCCCCCCCCCCCATAGCACGTTTCCTTTATATAGAGGAAAATTTAAACTAGATCAAACACCACAGGGATGGTCCCCCGAGTCCCAAAACGCTGTAATATTATTTGAGGAGGCCGTTGTTGTTTTGACTCGAAGTCATATTTGTTCATGTTATCGTAACCTTGGAACGTTAATCAGTTCAATCACACAATCTTGATTTCAGCTCCACTGATGCAGACCCGGTCACCATGGTGACGTCATAAAATGGTGCCACAGCCAGCGTTCAGACCCAGGTCCTAAAGCGGCCTCGGGTGAAAAAGTGTAAAAAGTAAACAGAGAGAATGTCATCATCTGCAAACAAGCGGTGTTGACTCAGAGTTCAGAGCAGGTTTCTCCCAACCTGTTTACACAATCACGTGTTTCACGAGCTTGTGCAGCCTTCTCTAACCAAACATGTTACAGTCAGCTGTTCCCCATAAACCTGTTTACATGTTGAAGATTCCCACACGGCTTCTTCAGAAGCTTTTCCAGCAGCTAAACTCGCTGCTGCAGAGGGAGCGTTTGAAAAGAAAAACCCCCGTTTCTGCTATCATTGTCGTCATCTTTGATGTGAATGTGGGTGACTTTGGATGACCCGTGTGCTCCGATGCTAACTGGGACCCTCAGGAGAGGGAATAACAGGGATCCTTTCCCTGTGGGGGTCGACCCCTCAGCAGACGCTTCCTGGTAGAGTTTGGTCAGGAGAGACAGGAAGGGAAAAAACACATGCGGATGCGATCATTTGTTGTTTTTTTTATCGATTTTCCAATAAAAAATACATTCATACAGAAACTATTTTACAAAACAATTCCAAATGAAGAAAATCTTTGCCATAAAATAAAATATGCCATAAAGAAACAAAAATAGAGCATCATATTTTATCTCCATGTTTATCCAATAAAGACACTCTAAAGATAGGGCGTCTTTGTAGGTCTTTGAAAAATTCAGAGAAAGTCACATGACAAATAAAAATTATTTAACTGGGCACCGGAATGCAAAATTATTACAAATCAAATGTCCAGAACAACTTTTTTTCCCCCCTCTTGACAAAAATGACGATAGGCCACAGGTGTTTATGCAGTTGATGCCGTTGTTGAAACATACATTTGCTCTTCCTTTGTCCAGTGAACATAAAAAAAGAAGGATGCAGAATGGAGTGACTATTTTACAATAATTCTTCACCCTCTTGTCTTCATTGTTTCATCTTTAGAAACACACTGCATTTGGTTTTGGTCCCATACCTTTTCAAAATAGATGCTTCTTTAAAAAATTCTCTAAGTTTACAATGTACATCTTTGTATTTTTTGACATTTGACTCGGTGTGTGAACTTTCTTTAACAACGTCCGGCTTTAGGTTGTTGCCTGTGCGTGGCAGGTCTGGGAGGGGACGCTTAAACGATCCCCAACATTACATCCTCTCCACCATAAACAACACGTGAACCACTAAACCTCCAGAGAAAACCACGAGAACTCTAATTATGAAACAGAAGGGAATCATGTGGTGTCCAAAAGTGGTGAAAGGTGACTGAAATAATGACATGCATATACGAGACCCTTCTGATCCTGGTCTGGTGTCGGCTCAGCAGCGGAAGCAGACAGACCCCCCCCCCCCCCCAAACCTGCAGCCCAACGGGTCAGACGGGCTCGCGTACCATTTAGCCAGATCAGGGCCGCCTCAGCCTGAAGGCGGGACAAAAGACACAACATCCGAACAGACTCGGGATTAAGATTTTAAAGAAGATTAAGTCTGTCTCTTAACTTTCGGATGAGCGCGACGGCCGGAGTGGCCCGCTGTGCGGTTGGTCCTAATTTTGCGTTTTAGACATCGGACGAGAACATTTCTCCAAGATTCTGTACCTCTGAATGACACGCCACCTCATAATACACGGTAGTAAACCTTTATTAGATTGAATCGTCTTTTCAAGCTGCTCCACAAATCTCACAGGACTGCGGGTCATTTTAGGAATCCGTGGTTTCGGATCTATCGATAATTTAGATTAAACTGAAATGTAAAATAGCAATAGTCATTATCAAGGTTGTATGGATTTTTTTTTTTTTTTTTTTTGAGGAGTCTGTTTAGTGACAGAGGTCTGACTGTATGGATCAGGGCCTTTATAAAGCAATTCCACGATGCACGAGTGCATCTGCAACCCCGTCGTGTGTGTAAGAGAAAAAGAGATCTATTAAACAGGACAAGGCCACTTACATAAGGCATCAGTAAGGTCTACAGTGCATTTACAGATAGAACAAAAAAGCAAAGGTGAAGAAAGAATAGGAACCAAAACCCCACGATCCAGACAGTTGCCAAGCAATAGTGGTATCCCCAACACAGAAAAATGAAACCAACGAAACGACGGCCTTATGTGTTCTGTATTATATCATGACACTGAGTAATATGAAGGTAGCTGCACTCAAATGGAATTTTGTTGTCCTATAAGCAAACAAGTGAGCAACACATCCCCCGATCCCATGCAACTTCTGTAATAATGGCAATAACTGTTTGAGTACAACTGTTGATTTTTTTGTCTTTTTCTTAGAATACGGAGCTTACACAATGGACAACAAAATGAGCTTAATAGTGTGTATGTTTTGAGACGGGCTACATAATACATTGCACACTTAATAGCTGCACTAAACAAAACCGCCTCCCGTGTTTGAAATGGGAGGCGTAGTTCCACCTCCGGGCAGATAGGGGGTGCTCTCGACATGGTCACCCAGCGACCCCTGACTCCCCACCGCGGTCGACTGAGTTATACGTCACAGACAGAACCCTTGCATTCATTCTCAGTTAGCCCGCAAACATCCCCCGGAAAGCCTCCCTCGCCACCCCGCCATGCCTCTTCCACGCCATTCACGCGCAGTTCTACAACGCAAGCTCCATCCGCTCCATAAAGCCAGCACAGGCATCCAGTCGCAGGCACTCACAGTCCCCATGCGCACAGGCAAACATACTGTCAGTGGAGGAACAGCACCTCTGCGGAGTCCCATAATCCTCCGGGGGAACAAAAAAAAGCGTTGAACACCATACAGAAGAGTCTCTTCCCATCTTCTCCAAGCCAGATTTTCTCCAGTCTCTAAAAACGTCTTCAGGTCTTTGTCCGCCCTCCCGCTTCGTCTGTAAAAGCCTTTCAAGAGAAATCTCCACAGCGAGGTGTCGGAGGCACTAAGTATGGTGCAAATAATAGCCTGCTTCATCTTTTTTCCCACTGACTGGAACACAGCGGTGCCCCTGTTAACGCTCTCAGGACACACCGGCCTTGCTGATCCCCCACAGGTCAGGACAATCAACCAGAATCATCCCACAGAGCTCTCCACTCAGAGGCCATCTTAGATGTGCCTCTTCATGTGCAGCGCCAGGTGATCAGAACGGGAGAAACACCTGAGAAGAGAACACAGGGAAAAGGTTTAAGCTTTGGATGCGGGACTGTTGGAAGTTGGTTGTCCAGGAGGAGTCACACTGAATCAGGGGTCACGTTGCCCACTGACGACCACGTAAATCTACCAAACACATCATCTTCTGAGGACGAGACCAGCAAGACTCTGTTGGGGTCATTGGAAGACGTTGGCTGCATTCAGAACCTTTTTTTAGAACATTTGAACATTGTTCCTAAGTAAAGGTGACGATTACCTCTTTATCATTTCCCAGGGTTGAAGCTTAATTTAGTGGGCAGTGATGTAACCACATATATGTATGTATGTATACTGTATATACATCTAGCCTGTAGTGAGGGGGCAACACTGTGGTTTTAGCCTGATAACAGCTGTCCAGGTTGCGTCCCCCCTCTGGCTGAGTCTTTCCTGTTCAGCAACTCTTTCTGGTTCGACCTCTGGCTCAAATCTCCTTTCATCCAGCTCATTAACCTCGACCTCATTCCATAAATCTGCACGAGACCCACAATCTTCCCTCCACCCAAACATCTCACGGATGCAAAGAAATTTGCCTGTACAAGTGGGATCTTTGTGAGGGGAACAATGCGCGACACCGTTCAAGAGGGAAGCTGCACCCTGGCCTTTAGCCGTCAATATCATAAATGGGCGTGGAGTCATACGATCTCTGATCACGTGATCCCTCTTCCTGAATTTGCACGGCTCTTCCCACACACTCACCTGTCGCAGTGGCTGCATTTGAATGGCTTCGCTCCAGTGTGCTTCCTGAAGTGTCTGGTTAGCTCGTCGCTTCGTGCAAAGCGCCATTCACAGCCTTCCCATGAACACCTGTAGGGCTTCTCACCTGAAAGGAAACATACACATATATTTAGACTGTTATTTAGCAGATGTACACTTCCACAGGCATTCCACTGATACTTTGACCTTTGAACTCACACGGTCCACCCCTGCTCTCTAAATTCATACTGCAGAACGTTACCTAAACAAAGGTTTCGTTAATGCTAATGTTACAGAAAACACGTACATTTGCAGGCTGATGAGGGAAGACAGCCTCGTGGGTCTTTAAGAAGCTGCCCGACTAGACGACTTATGTAACAGGGGCCGTGCTTTGAGAAGGAAAACAGAGGCTGATCCTAATGATCCTGAAGGCTTTTCGCCATGTGGCTAACGCGGCCGGCAGTGGAATGTTATTTTCTTCTGCTGGCAAGTGTGTCAGTTTTGCAGAGGTCAAAGGTGAGGGAAAGTGCTCCCGCTGGAACCCTGGACCTCAGACCGCTTCTATCAGGTTCCCATTACTTCTGAGTCTTTTGTTTCTGCTTTTACTGTCAGTGCAAATGGCCGATTGAGCTCTTTCCCAGGAGGAAATGTGAGAACTGTTGATGTTTTCAGCATCCACGAGCTCTGAGAGCCGCTCGGACACAAAAGAGCATCCACCCCCCCCGTTCTTTCTCACCCTCCGTCTCCCCCCTCCCCGCATGAAGTCACGTTACTCTGTGTGAATTAGGTCACAGTGGAGGGCATTCCTTTTGACAAACTATTCAAAGTATGTCGTTTGTGCTCGACAGGAAGTTGATTGAGCCATTTTAGAGACGCTGAACTTTTTCACACATCTTATATAACGCACAGCAAATATAAGGGAGAAGACATTTGTCTGACTGGTGAGCAATAAGTCCACCCCCCTCAATTATTTTAAATGAGACTGAAAGCTCAAGTCGTTACTGGCAGCTGCGTTGAAGAGAAATCAGGAATCTGCTTCCCACCGACTCCCAGCTGCCAACGGCTCCGCCAACGCAACACGGCGGCGCCCAAAACCCGGACGCTTTAGCTTGGTGGCGCTGGGCGGAAATGTTGACAAGTCGTCTATCTTTGCTTAATTCAGATGAGCTTTCGCTCGAATATAAACGACGTTTGGCGCAGTTGCCGCGGCAACGGCGTCATGGTTTCATAGCCATCGCCGCCGCTGCCTCCACACTCTGGATATTTACATTACAAACGCAGCCGACTGTCAAACTGGTTTACCTGTGTGTGTGCGCTGGTGTGCTTTGAGGTGAGAGCTCTTGGTGTACACCTTTCTGCACCCGTTGAACTGACACCTGTGCACCCGCTTCCTGCCGTCAGGTGACGCCTCCCCGCTGGTCAGCCCTGACCTCTCCAGGCCCCCAGTCCTTATTTTCCCAGGAGAGTGCAACACAGTCTGAACCCCACTCCAGCCCTGGGTGACAGAGCCCTCCTTGCCCAGCTCAGGCGAGGACGGCGGCGTGCTGATGATGGCCGAGCCCAGGTCTTCACCCCCGTCTCCCAGAAGGTCAGTCAAAGAACTGGAGGAGAAGTCGAGGGTGGGGGAGAGCTCCTCCGAGCTGTCCGAGGCCTCGCTGCTGGCATCGGAGTTGAAGCCCATGGCGTCCAGGTGCTGGCTGTCCTGATTGTCTTCTTCGTCCTTGATGTGGGGGATCTTTGGGTCGGGCTCGTTTGACTTGTCCCCGCAGGCGAGCATCAACTTGCTCCACAGGTCCTCCTGGCTTTCAAATTTGAGGTCGGAGGCTGAGACGTAGGGCTCGCTCTGGAGGTACCTCTCCAGCTCCAGGCATGTCTGCGTGGAGGGAAGAGGAGATAGTGGTGAGCTGATGGGCACGCAGCGCCCGAGGCTGTAACACAAGGCTGGCCTTCAACGGGAAAGTCCCCAGAAGACCACAAACTCTAGCATTCTTTTAAACACGGTTTATTCTTAGCAGCAGGGGCAGCCGCAGGAGGGGGAAATGTTATAACACTGTAACACCACTGGCCCCGTTTCCTTCCTGCCTGCAGGAATGAAGGAAGACACAATGTCCTTTGCTGAGGATACTCAAGTCCGTTCTGAGCGTGCCCTCTGAGGCCATATCAGGGAAGATTACAAGCACCACGGTTCCTTCGGAGAGCTGGGAAGGACATGCATTATCATGCACGGTTACAGGGCCCACACTTGCACTGGTGTGTGCGTGCCTGCAAATGCATGCTGGGGGTGGGTCATGAAATTTACATATGCTACAGAGCCCCCCATCGGGTTAGGGAAGTGCTTGTAGATCTTTTAGATCTATCAATTATTCAGCATAATGTGGATTTAATAATGCATTTGGAGGCATAGCTAGAAATAACATAGCACACCAGGGACCACAGAGGAGGGAGGTCTGGTTCATGGGGGTCCATAAAAAGCCTGGCATGAATACTTCAGGAGCCACTGTGGATTGTGGGTTTATTTTTCTCTGGAAAGGAAGTCAGAGAGGTTCTTCCTCAGCCTCGCTGAGCCAGGACAGGTTTGAGGGGCACCAACAGCTGGGTTCTTACATAAAACAGGAAATATTAGCCGAGTCCCCAACTCCTGAGTGGTTTCGGAGACTTTTAAAGTGTCTTTTATTTTGTCCCAATGGCAAATGGAGGCACGAGACAGATACTTAAGAGCAAAAGGGCAGAATCTGAAACGACACGTCAATCAACTGTTGAGGAATTGATTAAAATGTCCTATTAGGCGCCGTGAGACAGGCAGAAAGATCCCGCGTTACTCCAGGAGCGGATGGAATTTAAAGGGACCACAACTTGTCACAAACACGCCTTCTGTCTAAAATAGGAGATTGTGGGAACGCTGTAGTAATTTGGTAATGGGGAGAATGTGTTCAAGACAAACGCCTCTTGTCAGCAGAGTTGGCTGGAATCCCTGGCGAGCTTTAAATGCCTGGGAGGGCGACTTGGCCCGGAGCCCGTCCAGATCTCAGACTGGAGAGATAGAAAAGGAGCGCAGCGCACTGCCAGTTCATTTCGTTCTCCAACCCCAGCAAAAAAAAAAGGGAAGAAACCAAAAGACAGAATGACGCATGCAGCTCGTTTTCTGCAGAAAATTCAACTGTTCGAAGCAAAGTGGAAGAGAAATCAGCTTCCCTGTCACCATGTCACTCACTCGCTGTGTGCGTGTGCGCGTGCACACCGCTGAACCAGAGAGAGGGCAAGAACGAGAGAGAGGAAGGTGGAGGGTGTACGCGCAGAGGCGCAAAGCGCCCATTCAGTCGCTCAATCTCACGCGTAATTCACCAGCGTGGCGCAAAATGTGCTGAAAATGACAGTCAAACACACGCGCGCGCGCGCGCGCACACACACACACACACCCCTGTGCTCCTGCTCTCAGCCTGGCAAAACTAAAGCTTTTGCTGCCGTGCACCGTGCACCGTCAGGGAGATGACAACGGCGGTAAATGTGTTGCACAAGTTCCTCCAGAAAACAACAAATCTTTCCGTCCAAACGCGGAGGTGCGTAAACATGGTCGGCGCGCGCACGCCTCTGTCAATACGAGCAAGTTTTCCAGACATAAACGCGCATTCCTTGCAACTTCCACACTGCCGTGCGTGTGCGCGCAGTCGATCTGTCAAAGTGCGCATCTACTGAGAAAAGAAGAAGTGCCGTTACCTGCTGCCAGTACTCTTCCAGAGACGGTAACGCTGAAAAGTATCCCGTGTCGTGCACAATCTGGAGCTCCTGGAAGATGCTACACATAGGGATGACATCCATTTCACTCCCAGGATGCAGCCACAAGTAGAAGCGAAGTGGAGAGGCGAGCAGGCGCGCGGAGTTGGGAGCGGAGCTGGGCTCTCGGCTGGATTTGCATATATGATGGTCGGGAAAGTGCGCTTCCAGTGGAGGGTTTGAGCGTGTGACGCACCGAGAGAGCGCACAACACCGAACTCTCCAAAAGTGTCAGCGCACTGTCAATTTCCCCCCCGATTCAAAATTACAGGCAAGCCCACCCCCATGTGATTACATTACGTTTCACTCTGTGGCCCAATCGACGCGCGGGCGCGCAGCACCCGCCTACCGGGCCCGCGCCGTCCAATGAGGGGCGAGAGGCGCCTCGTCCTGTCCGCCGTGGTTGGCGCGCGGCTCGCAGCGTCTGCGGCTGCCATTGGGCGGCACAGGCGCTATTTTTAGAGCGCTTTATAAACGCGGCGCCGCTTTCTCCACCTCTCCACTTCTCGCCGAAACAAGGAAGTGGAGCTCCGTGCGTGTGTCAAATGTGAGCGCAGCGGCGGCGGGGCTGCAGGAGCGGCCGCCGCTGGCGAATCTGGCCCCGAACACACACGTTTTGCTCAAAGTTTGGCGTCTGTAAAGAAAGACACCATGATTCGGTGAATATTCTGTGCGCCACTCGCGCACGCGCAACTGGACGTGCAGTTGCGTGTGCGTAAAATTCTCCTCAGACGGATTCTGATCCATGACGAGGCAGGAGGCAGAAGCAGATTTAACCTGCATGAAGTTAGAACAGCGGTAGTTTCCTCGCGCTGCGCTCCCGCCTCGTCGCGTGCTGCAGCCGACTTCGACTTGAACTTTTTTTTTTCCGTTTTGAATCACGAGGCCGCAGCGAGCAGAGAAGAATCCGAAATAAAAGCGCGGGTGATCAAGTGCTTTGCAGTGATTACCCCCCCCATCACACAGGCGCATGAATATTTATCAGGGGTAATAAGCCTGCACATTGATCTATGACGAGGTTTATCTCCTCATCACGTGATCTGCTGTGCCATCTTGTTAGCATAAAAACATTTGTCAAATGTCACATCTGCTTTGTGAAATAAAACAGTTGCTTTGGTCGGGGGGGGGGGGGTCTGAACCAGTCAGACTTTAATTTTGTGCAGGTGACGCGAACTTCCACCTCAGCAAGTGTGATAAGAAATATTAATTAGCGCGGCGTTGCTGCTCTGTTTCAGCTGTCAGCATCTTCAGCGTCTCCTTTAATCTGACTCCAAATCAGCCAAACTGCTGCGACTAAACTCTGACACCGAACAGGAGGGTAAAAGCACTCATCTGGTTGCATAAGATCTGGGCTAAAGTTGAATTCAAGCAGAACAACGGCGGCATTGACGAGTTTAAAAGGCAGGCGATGTGACAAACAACATATTTAGAACAGAGCGCCATTGTTGGAGCCATCAGCCGGAGCGGTGGAGCGCCTCCACCAGCCAGTCTCTTTTGTTGGAGATCTCAGCTGTGGGCACATTGGCGGCTCCCTGCAGCATCACGTTTTGTCATGAGTCGATGGGCTTCAGGGATGGAGAGTTTCTCCTCTCCAACAGCCGATAAATAATACAAGGGAAGAGTCATGCTTCTCTAAAGATGATGATTCATTGTCCAACTTACAAGCAGCACAGAGACTAAAAGCACATTATAAAGTTGGAAATGAGATCATATTTCTGTCCTAGTCTTGAGGTAACCCATTGGACCCCCGGCTGTGTGGGATGACACGCTAAAGCTAATGGCTTTGGTGTCTGCTGACTAACAAACTAATGGTCTAATTCCCATCTTGTGATCAGAGTTCAGTTTGGATTTTCACCTCATCGCTTGCCTGTTTTCTTCTGGATCTGAACTCTCATAGAAGTAGAAACTGTCATATTTTCTTGGCTTTAATGGATGTGAAAAAAAACCATTCTGTTGGAATGAGTGCTGAGCTACAGCGCCCTTAGCTAGCTCTCATTTCCTCCCCGAAGTGCTCAATATGCCTGTCTGTCCATCCACTGTAGGTGATATAAATAGCCCAGAGTTTCTCACATGGACAACTGGGCTGGTCCGTAGGTCAAACCCGAGAAGGACTGTCATCGCGGAGACCGGGTTTCACCAAAATTGAGGAACTGGAAGTAAACTCTGTCCAAATTTGTCATGTGAGCTCTCTCGCTAGCATTACATAATATAAGCAAAGCTGTGCCAAACAAGACCTGTGCACATTATTGCCCAACTAAAATAAAACCCACGCATCAAGATATACGGCAGTAAAGAGGGTCAACCTGCTGGACTCTGGTTGTCATTCGCTGCGTGGCCCAATCAGCTGAAACCAGGGTTACGATTCCCTGCTAACCTTTTTTCTTTTCATTTGCCAGTGTTGGTACCCTCCGCGTGCGTTCGTCTTCTCTGACACCGTCGGCACACAGTTGCATCACTGCTATTTGAAGAATGCGGCCACCTTAACAGCCAGTGTTGTTAAAAAAACAAAAGAAGCGCTTGTGGTCTGTCGCTGTGCTGCCCTCCGAGACTCTGATACGTTCCACTCAAATTCCTGCAGATGTTTTCCTGTTAGCCTGTGTTGGCTTCTCCAACCACGGAGATGAGTCACGGGACCGTATAGATCTGGTGCAGTTGCCATGTAACTGTGACCGATGTTAGCGGCAATGCACGTGGGATGTTTGTCTGTGGCAGCATGAATCCATGGCAACAAAATAATGAGCGTAAACAGCGCGGCGATAAACAGCAGCGCTCTGCACCGGCCGGGCTTCGTTTATGGCCGTGTGTGGAGACGCCACTCTGGAGTGGGATTCAAGGATTACATTCATAGACAACTGAGGAGCAAAAGACGAGAATTTATATCAGAAAGTCAGAGCATTGCAAGCAAAATATAAAAGTACGTTTATTTATTTAGAGACGATGAAGCCGGGGTTCTTTGAGCCATAAAGGTTTCCACTCCTGACACTGGAGAAAAGAAGATAGCTTGGTGATAAAAAACAAAAAACCAAAAAACACTGTCTATTTATGTGTTCTGGGAGATAACCTGCAAACTAATGGCACTTCTTCCTTTCTTGCAGTACCGCACATACCTGAGGGGGCGACAGTGAGTCGACCACACCAGCGTTATTCTAAATGTGAGGTTTCAGTAGACATGCTAATGCTAATATCAGAGTTACTCGTTTTCTCTGTATCTCGGAGCAGCTCCCAGTTCTTATTCTCTGTGAACTCATTGACCACATAAACAGTCACTCTGCCTGAAGTGTGTCGGTCCCGTCCGCAGCTCTGTCCTGCACCTGAACGCCTCTTCGGGCCAGTGAAGGATGAGAGAGGTGACTTTTTAGCTAAGATATTCAGCGTGTGGCACCCCCAAACGGCCTGGCACTCCAACCTAATTGCGATGCAAAGATATTCAGAGCGATGAAAGTACAGTATCTGCGAGAGGAGGCAGAACGTGTGAGAGCCTGCGGAGTGACGCTGCAGCCACAAACAAGCGGAGTTAATGCGATTGCTGCGTTGCATCACATGTCTCAGCCGTCGCCTGCTCTGATGCAGTGCAGATGAATCCCAATCATAAGACCCGAGTCCTTCAGCAGAAACAGCGTCCCTCAGATGCAGAAGTGTTTGGAGAAGCCAACATATGATGGGAGGGGGGGGGGGGGGGGGTCCTCTCCACCTCTTCAGCAGCCCCCTGAAGTGCTTTTCAACAAGGTCTTTGAGTCCCACAAGACTGCAAATGAGCCCGTTAGATTGACGACAGCTGAACATCGATAAGCAGCATAACGAGTGTAAAAACCCAGATACGTTAATGGTTATGTGGATATTAATTCTTGAATAAAGGGGTACACAAGCACAGACCTCAGGCGGAGGCGCTCATTTCATAGCCCGGCTGGATGGGAGATAAGGCTTCCGTGTGTGATAAGGCCCGTTTTGGCTGAATGTCATTTGTCCGTCCCGGCTGTTGAGCTCAACTTTAATTTTAATGGCAATAGCTGGTTTATGCTAATATTAGGGGGAAGGGCAACGTCGTTGGGACACAGCCAAAGTCTTTGTCTGGAGACGGAGGTGACTGGGACGTTCACTACAACAGGAAGTCTAGCGTCACTCCCCTTTTGCTTCATTCATAACATGAAACCAAAAGCCAGAAACAGGTTTTCAGCAGCTCTGAGGCCTCCGTTCCGGCCCTGGCACCCCTCCTCTCTGGTCCTGGTCTTTGCTGGCGTTCCCTCCGTGTTGCGGATGTTTGTGCTCCGCAGTGATCATTCCTACTTTCAGGGAATCTTGATTGGTTTTCCAGAACCTGCAGCAGTTAATCACCATCCAAGCTAATTACAACAAATCCTGCATCAAACGTGGTTCTGAAGAGCAGTCTGAGGGGAACCTGCCGGGCTGGAGATCGGTTGGGATTGAGGTGTCTCCGGTAAACTGGTGATGCAGGGGAGTTTTCCCACAATCCCCCTGGTGACACAGCGAGAGGTCAATGTTAATGGGCTTCCCACATCCATCTGCTGTACATTAGGTGAGTCACGATTTCACGTCTTCGCACCATGTGACATCCCAGCGACTGGGGGCAGGTTGTGCTGACCCGACTGCACCCTGTCCACCGTTTCCTGTAGGTTGCACGCCGCGTCTCCGGGGAGCAGTAAAGCAGCAAACCGCCAGAGTGGGAGAGGAAATGAGAGGTGAGCGGATACGGGAGTGGACGGGCAGCGTGAGTAGCTGCATGTGTGGAGAGCTTTTAGGTGACGTAACATCTTGTGGGTCCACCACTATCTGCAGGATCCAGTCGCCGAGCGCTGGAAGTTGGCGTGACTGCATGCTGCTTCTGTCTGATGGTCGTTGAGCCGCCACCAGCCTGGGAAACCCAGAAGTGCTGCAGCAAATGTATTGATGTGCTAATGAGATGCTGATGTCATGTGGGAACCTCGTACAAGGTTCTGAAAAAGGTGCCTCCTCTGGCAGCCCCACAATGCGCCCGCGAGCAGCAGCTGAAACCGGAACCTCGGCCCTGCACTCAGACGGGATGAAACCGTAGAGGTTCCTCTTCCTCTTGTTGAGGAAGTAACGCCATTAAAATACCACCAAACAAATGAGCGATAAAAGCAGCAGAAGGTCCAAAAAAAGGCTTCCTCACAGCTGCTAACACTGATTATTAGAACCAGAATTATGCAGCAACGGCAGATCTTCACCAGCGGATATCTACCAACGATGCCAACGTGGTCAACAAATGGCAGATTCCAGAGTGAATGCTCCTTCTGTCTGGGCTGAGGGAGAACGGGGGGAAGGAGATGCTGGGAGGGCACCGGTCTGCTTGAACACACTCCTGTGGCGCTCTAGTCATGCAGTTGCTGTAGAAGAATAGGAGCAAACCTGCAAATCAACCAGCCATTGACTGAAGAAGAAAACCCAGGGTGGCCAGAGAGACTCTGGCTCAGGAGCGTCCGTCTCAGCTGATGACTGAGTCACTTTCTCGTGACTCGTTTTCCATGGAAACAGAAGCTCCAGTGTACCTTGACCAATAGACCATAAAGTGTTTCATTCTGCTGAATTTCTCTGGTTTGGGATGAGGAGATCAACATCCTGAGCTGAAGAACTGCACTCCTGATCAAGATAAGATGGGACGTCTCCAGAAGAGGCTGGGGAGCCGCAGGGTCACGCGTTTGAACCTTGTGAGGAACAATCAGCGCGACGGATTCTGAGCGTTTCAGCAGTCACGTTAAAACCGATAAAGTGAGTAATGAGGGAACAACCTTCTGAGGGGAACCTCCCAAATACCAAAGCAGCTGACGCGTATCTGCAGCCACAGCCTGTCCAGGGAAACGTGGCTTCTGCAGGGACGAGGGCCATCAAGGTCCCTGAGGTCATGTGCACTGGTGTGTGAGCGGAGCTTCCTCATGAGTGTGATGCTTGTCAAACCCCAACTGAGGCCCCACTGTGGCCTGGTGTCAAAGGTCGCCCTGTACGTCTCTGGGTCCTCTCCTGCTCTCCACCACTGTGATGGTCTCATTGCTCACCAGCTACTGGGCCATCACCAGCTCATGGGCCACCACCAGCTCATGGGCCATCACCAGCTCATGGGCCACCACCAGGTCCTGGGCCACCACCAGCTCCTGGGCCACCACCAGCTCCTGGGCCACCACCAGCTCCTGGGCCACCACCAGTCTCCAGCCTCCTCACCAGGTTTGAGTTGGTTGGAAATGAGGTTGAACAAGCATCGGCTCTAACTGGGAAGACTGGGAAAAGATTCCTGCTGACGTGAAGGAAAAAGAGGAAACTCCGACCGCGTCCGGGAGAGACGGCCAACAATCAGTCCCGTGTGAACGCGCCAATGCGTCAGACGTGAAGGAAAAAATGTAAAAGATAAAGTATTGATTTCAGTTTAGGGCAGCGGCGGCGTTATCAGCAGCGAGCGCTGAGGTCAGTCCTTTTATTTTAGCTTCGCTTTCAGTCTGTAGATTTATCACCTCCGATGAATCTTAAAGAAAGAGAGATTAATTGACTGCTGATCCTCGGCGGAACAGCCGACTCACTCCAACGTGAAATATATGGACGATATCAGCCCGCGCTTCCACGCCAACGTAAACAAAAGCATCCAGGGCTAATCCCATGGAAACGGGGTTCCCCCTCATATCGACATTCACATCCGCTCAAATGTTGAACCGTCTTTAAATTCACTGTTGGTCTGTTCCACTTTTGGCAACTTTAAGACGGTAAAGAGAAAAAAAACCATCTATATTGTCTTTCGGCTTGTTTTCTGCCATCAAATTAACCCGCCAACGGTCTGATAAGAGTCTAACGTGCGTCGGAGCGCCCGTCATCGCCACAGCGGGGACGGTTTCCAACGACAGGCTCAATTTGACTCCTCATCTCCGTTATGGACCCGCCGCTTATAGAGCACGTTGAATTAATGAGCCGACACATCAGAATCTCGGCCTAACAAAGCAGAAATAAAAGAGATGAGAGCAGGTCTGAAAGGAGTCGGCTGCACCTTGGGACGGTTACGAGCGTACGATATGAATGAGATATGTTCAGGCTCTGTTAATTCTGCTAATGTACTAAAAAACGATTTCTCCGTAATGGCTCGTGTTCCCCCGCTCCGCTGCATCATCCCAGGCCCAGTTGCTCGCCGTATTTCTAAATTGAGAGTCGGTACTTACCGCACACATAAAACCTACTATTTCAGCGCGTTAGCTAGCAGGCCGGATCGCCACGTGCTCCATTTTCGTTAATCATTTTGTTCCTTAAATGTGCAGCCGAGTGAGGCCAAATTAAAAACGAGCTTTTGTCGGCACGCAGAGCTAAAACGGTTTGTGGGTTACAAGAGCGTGCACGTACGGGCCGAGCGGAACACATCCTGTTATTCACGAGAGGAAGGAAGCAGCCGGATCGACACAAATGGGAAATACTGAGGAGACGCGCGAACTGATCGGAAAAACAGGTCGTGGAAACGCGGAGCAGCGAAGGATGTGGCAGCTGTGCAACGGAGAGCGAGACGGAGGCTTCGTGCGCTCCGGGTCCTCGTGCACCAAACCGAAAACACGTCAGGGCCGGCTCAGGCGCTTTCATTAAGGTTCCACATCCTGCCAGAGGAAATGGTTAAAGTAGACGCGGTGAAGCCCCGCCTCCCCGGTGCCTCACTACCACCAGTTACACAGCAGAGCCGAGAGGGGTCAGGAAGGACCATGGGGGGGTGATCACTTTCTGTGGACCAGACATCAGATCCTGAGGAGGAATTCATCCCATTAATAAGAATCTCCTTAAAATCTTTGTTTTATTATTCTGCTCTGGGATGGTTCTCCTCTCAAACCGTGGCGGTTTCTTCTTTTAATGCCAACCCACAGGGAGGGGATCCACCTCGCTGTCAGCGTTGGCCAGCAGCTGAGTCTGGCACGTCTGGGGGGGGGTCATCATGTTTTCCTGCCCTCGTCCTCCCACACAGCCCGGCCCCGGCAGCTGTGAATGTGATGATAGGAGCGACTGACCCCACCGGACCCTCCGTGACCACCCCCATGTCTAATCTCCACCGCGGCTGCCATTCTGTAATGTGAACAAACAGGAACGTGACCTCTTCCTTCCCACTGTACCCCAGACTTGGAATCCAGCCCCTCCTTCCTCCCCTGTCCGAAGGGAATCCTGCACATTCCACATCCTGACCGACTCGTGCAGAATCTCCTGAAGTCTTGTGGAAGAATTAAACCAGAGAGATCGAAATGAAGTCGCTGAGAACACCAAAAAAAGCTTCGATTTGCTTATGAGAATAGTTTGGGAATATCCTGGAATTCCCTGACAGCCTGGAAAAGTGCCTGACGTGTCAGCAATAATGAGCGAATGAATCCTCCCTGCTCCTGAGAGTCGGAGCTGGGCCACAAGCTCTCTTCAGTGGCGCCATGAGTGATGTTTTCCTCGGGCTCTGATGGTCCCTCTCAAAATTACACAGTAGGAATTCTGCAGAATATCAGGCCGCTCATCCACGTCAGTCGGGAAACCCCCCCCAGTACGGATGCATGCCTTCCTTTACAGAGGAGCAGCTCTCTTTTGGTCACATGCTCGTGAGCGTATGAATCACTCCAGTGCAAACAGTGAATGAGAGAGCTCAGCGGGAATAATAGAGCTGTATTTACACGAGCTGTGGGTTATAATGCCGGGGTAATCTTGGGCGGTGTGACTCACTCTGGCCTTTAACATGGAGTCGCTGCAGCACACACACACACACACACACGCACGCACGCACACACACACACCGTCATGTCGGACTGCTAGAGCCAACACAGTGTTTCTGATGTTTAGAAAGAAAACAGCGTGGCATTCCAAAGCAATGCATGCTACAGAATATCTGGCCCTGGGGAGTGTGTGTGTGTGTGTGTGTGTGTGTGTGTTCATTCATCTGAGGGAGTTTGAGTCCCTCACATAAAAGTTTTTTGATCTTTCAAGAAGAATGATAATGATTAGTGTTTGCACTTCAGCTCACAACAGCCACACTGATAATGGTCATTGTGTGTGTGTGTGTGTGTGTGTGTGTGTGTGTGTGTGTGTGTGTGTGTGTTTGTGCTTGCAACATACTGAGCCCTTAAAGCTGCATTCTACTAGCTAAGTGAGGACATTTTGGCTTGTCCTCACAACATCAAAGGACCGTTTGAGGGTTTAAAACTGATTTAAGGGTTGAGGTCGGAATTGGTCAGGGTCAAGGTCAAGGTCAAGGTCAAGGTCAGGGGTAAAGAATTATGGCTATGAATGTCCTCACAAAGAAAGGACTACAAGTGTATACATGTGCTTTGGTGTTGTGCTCCCTCTCGTGCAGGCAGGCTAAGTGGGGATGGTTGGATGATAGATGATGTGAAGAAACTCCCACTGAGCAAAAATCCAACTGTAAACAGTTTGGACAAGAGACCAAAAGACTGTCGAGGCCTTTTTTTTGCCACTTACTGTCTCTGTTAAACATGCAAGATTCAACACAAAGTGGATTTCGAGGAGATTGAAACACTGATATCAGGCTAAACACACTAATCACCATCAGTGAGCGCTAATTAGCACGGAGGAACATTCACCTTGTGAACCACCTCACAGCCAATCCACCCACAGCGGAAAATTCATTTTCTGACTCCTGCGGTGGTGTCACATGGTGTTACCCACAATTCAGCGTGAGGACAGTGCCAAAGGCGTACCGGGCCAGTCTGTCACTTTGTCCCAGTTCCCTGCTCCGTCCGCACCAGAGCGTGCGCCCGTGTTGACTCTTGCACCTTCAGAGGTGTCAAACGATTGGGATGACACATTTCAGCGCCCAGCGCGCTCCGCTCACATCCCATCTTCTTCGGAAAGTCGAGGACAAAACCTTCCCGTCTTTATTCGGCATTGCTAACATATGGAGTCTGACAGTTGTTCTAGCTAGGACGGTAAATACAGACACAACGGTTGCAGGTTGGTTATAGAACCGCGGGCAACCGGCCGTTCAGGTCCCTACTGTATTAGCTTAAGGTGCAGAACCACAGACCAGGGTCGTCCTTCGTTAATCAGAGTCTGTACGTGTAAAACAAGCGAGCGTGCACACGGAGCATGTGGTGGTCGGGGGCTGCCAGGACAGATCAGCACAGGACGGAGTGACACCGGTGGCGGGTTAATGACACAAGCCTCAAGCTGTTCTCACACCTGCCATAGATCTGTCTCATTCACACTGACATTAACATGGAGGACGGGAGCCCAACACACAAAACAGGTCATGCAACACACACACACACACACACACACACACACACACACACGGATGGACGGCCCCCAACACTGAGAGCAGAGGCAGTTAAATAGGACAGCTGAGATTGAAGAGACGATGATCAAATGTTGGGATTTGATGGATGAAGTTCCACAGAGAAGCTTCATTAAGGGGCTCCAGTGACGCAGGGACACCGTGGAGCCGGACGACACAACCGTCCGGCCTCCACCGCGCAGCGGCCGCCCTCCAATTACTCATCATCATTTCCACACACAACTGCTCGGTACACACCCTCCACACACAACCTGACTCTCGCAATTAGTACCATTGAGTCACGCAACTGTAATTTGTCGTTTCTACGAACAGGTAGTGTCACCAGTTGATTGCGAAACAATGACCTCACTCACTTCCTGTGACACAGGAACAATGACTTGTGCGTTAGCACGTTAGCCTGTCTGCTGAAGCTTCCTCTGCACATTGCATCAGGTAAAGTCACTTCTCATCTCAAAGGATCTGTTGGGACCTGCCAACAGTGGTGAAGCTAATGCACGTAGGCATTTAGTGGGGTTGACCCTGGGCAGTGACCTTGTCAGCGCTACATTTATTTACTTCCATCTGATGGAGTAAAGTTCAGGTCTGTTGTAGCACGCTGTGATGGACCTGCGAGCCCTGAAGGTTGCCGTCTGTCTCCTGCCCCAATGACCCCTGGGAGGAGTTATAACCCCCTTGGTGCGATTACAGAGGAGAAGCTGATTTCACTGAAAAGTTGCACTTGGGAAAAATGCCCGACGTGGCGGCCTTCATCATCGACATCCTCGTCGTCGATCTGCTCCTCTGAGCCGTCGGGGAACGTCCTTCAGAACAAGGAGAAGGCACATCCGCATCGGCTGAGAATTCCACAGGCTTATTTTCAGTCCTCCCAGAGTTTGGACGGACTTTTTGTTTGAGCGAGTGAGACGGAGCCGTCTGCAGCCTCCCGGAGACGAGCTCTGCAGCTTGAGGTTGTGGGTGTTATTCATCATTCAGTCGCTCTCAAACGCGGTCTTGCCATCTGCTGAGGTCAGCGTCTTGGCGAGGCACAAACGGGCGTGCTTTATGTGGAAATCTGAGTTAGACCAACTGAAACTTGGAGACAATTCTCAGACGGTAAAAGCCCATTTAAAACGGCCGGTGGCTGCTTGTGCTGATGCCCACGTACACCGAGCAAAAATGCAGTTAACGATTGGCGGCGTTCCGACTCACAACAAGGGAAAAAGTTCCCTGAATTTCTCTGTTACAGTAAACCTTGGAAGCGGAACCTTCCGCTCCTGCCGGCTGTGGCGCGCTGGCACGCCTCAGCTGTGTATTCGGAGTTCACTGAGGTGTTTTACTACAGATGGTGGGAGCTGGAAGAGCTGGGAATCCATCACGCATCTGCTGGTCTGCTGCCGGAGCGCCGTTTAATCTGTTCCATGAGAAAATCTCTGTTGTCGTAGTAGCGAGAGCCAACCGAGCCAAGTTCTGGCTGAGCTACTTGAGGACAAAGTTATGTAACGCCCCCTCTCCCCCACCCCTCCCTCCCTGTGTGTCACCCCATGTTCCCCTTAGTCAGGGCTTTTTTTTCCCTTTTGTTCTCTCTGGTTTTGGAACATTTGAGTCCATCTTGCTTTCCAGACCCTCTTGACTCTGCGTGTTTTTGCTTCGCCTTTGTTGAGTTTTAGGACTCCTGAAGGAGCAGCAGCTCCAACCGGAGTTTGCAGAGCACAACAAGCTGTTACGTAAGAGGGGACGGCGCGTCCACGTCCACACTCGCTCTGCACGTACACCTCGATCGCTGCTGCACAGGTGTGTCACAACATGTTCAGCGCAGAGTGAAGTAATGCAGGAAGAAGAGCTGAAGGAAACTGCTGCCTTGGGATTTAAGTGAACAGCAGAACTAGTCCCAACGTTCCGATTAACACCTGAAACCCAGAATTGTCCTGTTTTGGCTTCAGCTGCCCTCACAGATGGAAATAAAATGACTTGTTTGGGTTCCACGACTCTGCTTTTACTGGCTTCCGCTGTTTGTGTCACGTGTGACGGTCCTGCCGGAGACATGTGGTTTTGTTTAGGATGCAGCGAAATCAGCAGAACGCAGCAGGACTGAGAGGCCCGGAGCCCCCGCGCCGCCCGGGCTGCTGCAGAACCTCGTCCCTTGGCAGGTTTCTCTCTGCACATTGTGATGAAATCACGGACAGCAACATTGATCAAATGGGTTTGTTGCCGTAAAGGCAGCGGTTTGTAGGCAGACAGCTGCTCCGTGGGCGCAGATATCCAATGCTTACCTCATTATCTGCGGCCCTCATCCCGCCACGCTTCCATTTCGGTTTGCTGCTGCAAGACAAACTTAGCAAATGCAAGTTTAACGAGGGCGGCTGTGCCTACTGCAGCGAGCAGGGACTCCGTGCGGTTTTGGAGAAGACTCGGGAGGAAATATTTGGGCTGCGATGAGCAAGAGTTTCATTTTGGTGTAAAACAAACCTTTCAAATAAGAGGCGTAACGCTGTCAGGAGCGGGGTTTGATCTCCAGAGGCCACCCTGACAAAGACGGACTCAGACCCCACAACTAAAAAGCTTCACCAAACATGGAAGTCCAACCCCGCTGCGCCTTTCCTCCATCAACACCAGAAGCAGAGCTACAATTACTTGTTCCACTTCTTTTTCTGCTTACAGTAATTGAGAAGTTGAGAGTAAATAAGCTCATATTTTGTGGTCTGGCCTGTCAGCATTCGTTTGAGGAAGGTTTAGCGACAAAATCAACAAGATTGTACAGGGAGGGTAAATAAGAAGTGGCCGTTTTGCTGTTAAAGTACTTTTAACGGCTTTGATGGGTTTTATTGTAAAGTTGAGCTGCAGTCTAACAAACTGCTCAGATACCAGATACGTTACTGTGGGTTTATTTTCTTTAGCTCTACCTTAAATAACGTTAAATGTGATAAGTGGGGGCTGAAGAAATGCTCCTGACTGGACAATGAGATGGTTCATACTGTGTTTCTTCACTGCTGCCTTTGCTGTTCTAATCAAATCGTCGACTTTTTAGCCTTCATTATTTCACCACATGTAAAGTCGTCACCAACAGCGGAGTTTCTCTCTCTTAGCTGGGAATTTCAGCCATTATAATGACACATTTCCTGACCACAGACAGAGCTGAGCTTACATCCTTCTTCACTCAACGCGGATCTTCTGTGTGTTCATTTCAGAGTCCCAGAGCCGACAGAAACCTCCTCTAAACGCCGCTGCCGAGACGCGCGGCGCCTTTACTGGCACTGATGCGAGCTGACGTCCCCGCTGTTACACACCATCGGCTGCTGAGGGACGCTGGGGTTCACGTGGACAGCCGCCTGCTGTCAGGTCCATCTGTGTGGGACGTGCTGCAGCTTCTGGACCCCTCGCCTGTGGAGGAGATGGATTCCTTACAGGTGCCTGTGCCAGCACGGATTAACAGCCACACACACACACACACACACACACACACACACACACACACACACACACCAAAGAAAGCAATAATATTAGCATTATGATTATTATTAGACTGCTTCCTCTTTTATACGCCAGTCATTATCTCTGCTTTTCTCCCATCATTTAAATATTAATGACATGTTTTATATATGCAGCGGTGAGCAGACGGTAGTGTGTAATCATGAGTTCCTTTTCCCTGCAGGCGCTACCTGCTGGCTCGGAAGGGGAGCTGGTGGAATCGGCTGTAGCCTTGTCCACTTTCCCTCGAATGGGGATGATGGGATTCTACTTCCTGGTTTGAGTTGGAGCTGCGTGTTGATACTGAAACAGTGAATTCATCTGAAACCATGTGGAAATGCATCCTGAACGCAGTGAAACATGTGTGAGAGCTGAGTGACACAGATCACCGCTCTGCAACAGAACCAAGGCGTCAACTTGTCTTAATGATCCATGAAATACTGCAGCGGCGCTGACGCCTCTCGCGGCTAAAGCTCCTGCTAATCCTGGGTGGAGTCTCGCCGTGCTGGAGTAGATGTGGTTCTCATGAGCCTTAAAATGTCTGGTATCGGTGTTGTCATGTACAGACACCTGTGACTTCAAGCACGAACATGACGACGGTCTTGCCAAACAATGAACGAAAACCAGGAAGTGATGTCGTCACGCTGATGACTCAACCGGGCAGTTGCCCAACATACACTCGCTTCATATGGCGTTTTAAATGAATGCAATGTCCATGTTTCATGTTTCATGTCCGCAATAGTGCTCGACTGCAGGCGGCCCTTGTTGAAGATAAGGTTAGCTTGTGCATCTGTTGCAGCAGCGTTAGCTTAGCATCATCGCCACGACTGAAACCGATCACATTTAAGGGACCATCTGCATTTAAAAAGAATATTCATGAAAACTGCAGAAGAAAGATCAGGATTTGTTTATCACAGCCTCTTGAATTTGCCAAGTATTGGGTACGAGGGGGGGAATCTCTTGGTGTGTGAGGGCCTGATAGACAAGTGCAGACTGGATCCGATGAGACATGCTCTTTATGAGAATTGGAATGATTACTTCAGTGCTACAGATTCATTTTTCCCATGGCTCGGATCCAGCTTCTGTTATTAGCTGTGGTGTAATGTGGGCCTGTCTGCCTGTGTCTGCAAATCCCTGAGAAACACAAGCCGAGGTGTTGGTGAGAGAGTGTGTGTGTGAGTGAGAGAGAGAGAGACTGGTGCAGGAACCAACATGCTGCAGCCTCCCTGACATGCATGGGATTTGGCCTCAGTCTGCATTTGACCGCGAGTGCAACATTATTCCAGCAGCTCGGTATTTGCCCCGCAGTCGGAGCAATGCTCAGGTTCTCTCTCAGCCTGGCTTCAGCCAGTTACATTTCTGAGGAGTTCACACACATGTTGACAGCTGACGGTGCGTGATGCGTGCACTGCTTCACATGCACATTATAGTCATCCGTCCACCACGTGCGTGATGGCGAGCGTTCAGCCCACTGAGTCAGGTTCAAACCATGTCCACCCCTCCTTGATGAGCCTGTTTTCAGATGGAAGCCCTCCAAACATTTCTTTCCTATCTCTCTATCAAACAGCTCTTTGGCGAAGGGCTCAGAACAAAAAGGAAAAGAAAACAGGGCATTCAGATTGTGTGAAACAATTCAGCTTGTCACCTCAGGGATGCCCCGGCTCTGATAGTGCGAACCGGTTCTCCTGTGCAGACTTGAGCAGCTAATTCATCTCCAAAGAGCTGCAGGCTCTTCTGCCGGTGCTCTCAGCCCTTCACCCTCCTCCACTCACACGTGTGCTTGTACAGTCATGCACTGACAACAGGCGAGTGGATGGAAGGTTCATTTGTAAAAATGAAGACACGACTCCTCTAAGCAGGTGCCCTCAGAAGTTGCCTCTGGTTTATAGTTGCTGTTACGCAACAACCCCACAGGAGATTAAAACTGCAGATTCCACATCTTTAAAAATACTCTGACTAAAGGCAAGTAAAGGCTGCGACAGCAAAACCTGAAGAGCAACTGCTGTTGTTCACATGGTTGGTTATTTTTTGCTCTTAATTCTCGGAATCAAAACAGAAGTATTAAATTTAACGCAGCAGCAGCAGCAGCTTTTGTCGACGTGCTGCAGCCAGGACTTCATCGCTCCTCACTCCTGAGATCTTCTACAGCCTGGAGAAGCAGACTGGGGCTTCCTCTGGTTTCCTGAAGGAGGACTTGAAGTCCCCGTTTGGTATTTCCACATGTTCACCAGCCGTTGGGTTTCCCAACCAGTCCAGATTTAAAAGTATTCCTCCAAACCAAATCCTAAAATCCTGCTCAAATCACCCGACGTGATTGGATGTGCATGTTTGCACGAGTCAAGGCGAAGGTGCACGTTTGACATGCACGTAAAATTCAGACGTGACTTCACACGTGATGAACAGATGATGTCGTCGGCGTCACAGTCCAGTTTGTGACATTTCAGCGCCAGTCTGGGATGTGACATTTGAGAAAACCTTTTACTGGCTCAGGAGGCTCCGGAACGCCGCTTTTACTGCGGAGTGTGTTGCGTTTGCTCGATCTCTTCAATTAACAGCGGGAAATTTCCCGATGTTGCCTCAGTAACGTGGGCAGAGCCTGAAGTCCCAGCGAGGAGGGTCTGAGTCTGGCTGACAAGACGCCTTCATCAAAGTTTGGAAGCAAATGCTTCTCTCCCGCTCGCAGCGTTGGCTCACGTTAGAGGAGTTCCACTTTGATTATTAAATTCCAGCAAGTGTTGAAGAACTTTTAATTTTAATTGAATTAGAATCAGCAGCTTGAAGGAATGATTGGTTTTATAGTTTTCCAGCAAATTGCGCTGTAAAATTCATCGTTTTGATCAGGTCAGTGTTCAATAGGATGAAATGTAAAGACGGTTTCCACAAACTGGAGGGTTTGCTGTGAGTTTCTGAAGGATTGTGGGACACTCGACCTCCGTGCAGCGATCTTTTGTGTTCTCCCACATCGGTTTGAGGTGTGAGCGGCCTCGCTCGGTCCTCCAGAGCTGCTGAGCAGGTCTGAGAGCCGCCGTGTGCTCATTATCAGCTCCTCTTCACGCTCTCCTCCAGCTGGGTCTGTGCAGGCTCAGGATGCAAACGCAACTCTTTGCAATTGATTTCTGGCTGAGGATTGAGCGATGTACAAATAGCGCCCCGGGAGTATCACTCCTGCTTTGGTCACATCCAATATCTGCAATTACTTAGACTGACTTTAATGGCTCTGGGCGAACTACGCAGGAATAAATACATCACAGCGGTCAGACGCTCAGCGAAGGCCTCCTCCAGCGGCGGCATCGGTCCACAGAAATTAAACTGAATGTGACCTTTACGGGGACATCATGGTTCATGAGAACCTGGTCCGAGTCACACACACGCCAACTGCAGCCATTGAAAGACGCCATTGTCCTCAGTTCTTCTCATGGTGCCCTAGACCCTCCTGGGACAGACGTGGTGTTGGGTGGGGGGGTCAGGAGCAGCTTCCTGGTTAATGATTAGCTGAGCGACTGATCTCAGATCTCTTCCCTGATGAGGAGAAGCAGATGATTCAGGATGGTTTAGCTACTGTAACCATGAACGCTGCAGTCGGGGGGGGTGAGGTGGAGGCCCCGGAGCATGTGAGTGATGACTCCGTCTCTCAGAAGTGCATTTTCTGCTACAGCGCTGCAGGTTTCACAGCACAAGTGTGTTTCCAGGCTGCTCAGCGTCTCCTCATGGTGGTTCAGGCTGTCACAAACAGGTTATGCTATACTCTCCACTCACTATCGCTGTCACTCACTCCCGGGGGCATTTCTGGGTGCTTCCGCTGAATCTGGGAACTCTGCCCTCGCCCCCAGCTCATTAGTGACAGGTGAGGTGTGCAGCTTCACAGTGGGGGTGGGGGTGGGGGTAGTTTCCTTCCCCCGAGATGAAGAGCGGAGCCGCTATTACAAGCCTGGTGTTCAGAGGCAGGTCGCGTTAGCAGAGTGCTCGGTTAAAAATAAAAAGTCATTTAAAGGTAGTTTCAGTTTCTTTTCTAGTAACAAATAGAAAACCCCAAAAAAGCCCAGGCTTCGCGAGCGCGGAGCTTCCCCCATCAGAGGTGTTGATTGTTCGCCTGCGCTCTTTCTGCATGTGTTTAGCCCCTCCCCCGCCACACAGCTGCAGCTCCCTGATCACCAGGTGATCCAGATCATCCGCCTGTTCCATCGTTTCCACTGACGCTGCCTCAGCTGCGCAGCCCAAATGGAACCTTGTGCCACTGACATTTACACAAAAGAGCCCCAAATTCATCCAGATAGGCCTGAAATAAGCCAGGTCAGATTCACACACACACTCACACACACACACCCTGAAGAACTGGTGTGTTTTCCTGCCGTTCGATGCTGCAGACACGGAAAATGCTGCTGCTCTGACAGACGAACCGAGTCTCCTCTATCGATCATTATCGACAGCACATGTTCAGCCATGTTGCACTTCAGTCGTTTGTAGCAAAAAAAAAAAGGGTCAAAAAATGGATGAAAGTGCTGCTGGTTGAATAAACACAACCGAGTCTGTAAAGCAGACGCGACCGGCTGCTTTTCTGTGCCCGCAGGTCCGGTCGAGAAATCTTTGCCTGTCAGATCAGCTCATTTTTAGACGCTTTTTCTCCTCCGTTCAACTGAGCCGCTATTTTCCCAGAGCTCTTTGAAACAAACACCCCCCTTTATCTAATGAGTTTTTCAACGTCTTTCTTTGTGCTTTCCCCTCTCATTGTCTAATTGCATCTCTTCTTTCTCTGTCCTATCTGTTGTGTGTCCGTTTACATCTGTCCCTCGCTGCGTCGTCTATCCCATTTCCTGCTTCTCTATCTCTGCCCCCCCCACCCATCGCTTCCCCTCATATATCTTCTCCTCTGAAGATCTATGCTCGCTCCCCATTTACTGATGTATATAGCAAGTGCGTAAAGTCGCCGCCAGATTAGCGATGCTATCGCGCTCCTTTGCGTCGCTTCAAGGGAGAAATCCTTCCTCAGACTCAGTGAAGGACAGACGTTCAAAGAGGACTCTTAAAAGTACAAAATGACAGCGCGGCAAAGACAAGAGCCTTCTGATGCCATTAAACGTGGAGGAACCTTTGCTGAGACACATTTAAAGTGCTTCCTTCTTTTAAATCGTCAAAGATTCCCACTAGTTTGAAAACAAACCAATTAGCCTTTTAATTATTTCAATCTTAATCCCGGAACTTTTCCTGTTTGTTGATTTTTCACACTCCCAAATGTTTCTGGTCACAGCGTTTGTGATGAAATCTGCCTGTCAGAAGTGTGGAACCAACAACCCACTGCATTCTTGTCCTCTGAGCCACTTCCTCCAAACTCAGAATTATCAACATGACAGTTTTGCAATCACAGCCAAGGTCAGGCAGCACACACACACACACACACACACACACACGCACACACACACACATGCACGCACAGACACACACGACTAAACAAAAGAAACATCTGATGAAAAACATGATTCTTTCTGCATTTACACTTTAAAAACAAACAAAGGAAAAGAGGTAAAACTGACCACGGGGAGCTGGAAATGAACGCCAGGGGGCCCCGAGCCTCATCCATTCTCACAACCTGGCCCCCAGAAAAGTGTAGCAAAAAGGCCGTAACTGTTAATCTCAACAGTTCAACCCGGATCTGACGCAGCCAAACAACCGAGGGATCGGGCCGCTTCCACAACCCCGTCCGTCGGCAGCATGCTAGCAACACGAGCGCCAGGAGCTCCGCCGGTGGGGAGGGACTGCAGGCGGCACCTGTTACCACAGGCCTCCCCTTATGTTTATTGAATTATGTATCTTCTAAGTCCCGTTTAGTCGCCTTTGTCACTGCGAGCGATCGATGCGCCGGCGCTAGCAAGGCTAACAAGGGCTTTGGTTTGCTGTGGCCAGCACTCCAGCCTGTCACCAGATGGTATTTATTACGTGCTTTGTTTTAACATCCATTCAGTATGAGTGGAAATCAATTTTTCATTTGGACCAAATTGTCTCGTTGCTTGGGCAGCACAGGCGCTCCAGCCCTGAGCTCCGCCGTTCCAGCAGCGCCAGCCCGCCGCTGCCTCCACACAGCTGTATTTTATACCTAATTACATGTGTCAGCGGCCCACGGCGACAAGTCTATGAGGCTTTGGGGAATTATTCCTGGGAAGGCGAGGTGGGGGGAGTTCACTGGTGGTATCTCTCCAACTGGGAGTGAGTGGTGCTTACAGATACCATTTGGTAGAGATGCAGTGACCCAAACTGTGGCTGCCGCCGGTGCTGTTCTGCTTTTAGCTCCGAGAGGAAAGAGCCCACGATCAAACTTGTTGTGTTGCCGAGTCAGAGCAGCTATAAAACTGGTTTCCCTGGTAACAGGACTGAGTTGCACTATATCACAGGCATCACAACATGTAGGTAAACCTACCAGGCCATGTTCATGCCTGTTTATAGTGATATTAATGACGTTTTTGTCTTTGACTTTCAAACTACTTGACATTTTCACCTCTATTCATCCTTGACAGTGTTTTACAAAATCTGTCGCACATGCTTATGAAGAGAGTGACGCCACTTTAGCTTTTATTGTCATGCTGTTGTGTGATTGAAACCACCATTCCTCTCCTCAGATTGCTTTTGGCAATGTTATTTCCTGGCGCCTCCTTGGTTTTCAAGGCGCTGTCCAACTGGATTTTGCACCTTTAACGGAGCCTGTTGACGGGACTTTCCACGCGTCCGGTGCCGCAGAGCTCTGTCCCCTGTTTCGCTCACTCACCTGGCAGCAGGAGAGACACACGCCTGCCTTGGATCACCACTCCGGAGCTACTTTAAACAATTCCTATTTGGGATGTGGTAGCCTCGCGCAACTGCGCCGCACATATACACGATGTCTAAAAAAGGGCTTGTAGCATTTACATCCATGCAGACATCATATATGGAGACAAATCCTGTATGTGATCAGGTTCCGGGGAGATCTGGATTCCATGCAGCACGTTCTGATGAAAGCTCCTCCTGGAATGAACATGTGTCTTTCCCGTTGCTGTTGCATCTTTTGTGGCGTCTGAAAGCCTTGAAACTGTTGAATACTCTGGCTTTTCAGCCTTTTACAAAGCGTGCACCTTCTCACTCAGCCCTGCAAGGCTGCGCTCAATTTAGCCTTTCAAGAAGATGAATTCAAAGCACCTTTGTGTGGGCGAGAATATTCACAAGCCAACTACACAGAGCTTCACTCAAATGGTCGCACTTAGGCTCATTTGTGTTCTTCAGCCCATGTTTTATCTGAGCCTGTGACAGGAAAACAGTCGTTGCTGCTGTAGCAACCATCCTGAAGCCAAACGGGAGGCGAACTCAGACGCGGCATCAAAACATTAAAGCAACCGACGCTGGGATGCGTTCAAGTGCTGCACGTACCGTCCAAGTCGACACTTTTCATCTCCGTGTGCTAAAAAAGAAAAACATGTTGGTTAGATGTTGCGATAATCACATGACAAACAGAGAGCCTTCGGGGTCAGTGGGACATTTCAGCGTCATTTGTTCAACGAGGGAACGAGTTTGTCTTTAAATAAAACTGACCCGGAATTTAGCACCACAAACACAATCAGACATATGAGCAGATTATAGAGCCAACAATGTAAATTACTCTTCCGAGGCAGCTTATCTTATCTTCTCATTTCCACAACCTGCACACACACACACCCACACACACACACACACACACACACACACACACACACACGCACGCACACACTGTCACCCGGGACAACTGAAGCACACTATCTCAACTTTTTACTGGAAACCAAAGAGCAGCTGAATGACATCAGCAGTTCTTGCTCGGCTCACAGGGATCTTTGCCCAACACTCTTTCCTGGATGTCGGAGTGAGTCGGAAGCTGACTCACCCATCAACAGATGCTGGCTGGATGGAGAAACTAAAGCAGGGTTCAGGCTTTTGTGTCAGCTGGATCCTGACAGCTAGTTTAGGTCCATGTGACCAACCTCAGGCTGCTTTTGTACACAAAATGAGATTTAGTTGTTTAGGTTTTTGAGAAAACTGTGTTTGGAACTTCCTCCTGAGATGGAAGGAAATAATGTTCTGGTGTAAAACTCCTCTGCTCGGTGTTTGCAGAGGCGGACATCATGCCAGGTGGAAAATGAATTCTCTCAGACACGTTCGCGTCGGATGCTGTGTCAGTCTGATGTTTGATTTATCTTATTTCTTTTAGTTCATAGATTGATAACATTCAAGTATCCTCCAATCCAAAAGCCATCAGAATTTCATCAAAAAAACCTGCGAGAGAAACCAAAACAATGCTTCTGCTGTGAGAACGGACCTCCAGAAGTCACGTTCCAAAGATCGCACTGATGTCATTTTATTAAAGTAATAAAGAAATTCAGATTGAGGTAGGTAAAACATTAGTTTAGCGCAACAGCAGCTGAAATTCTCCCCCCAAAAACAAACTAACATTTTGAGTCTTACTTTCAAACCATTTCTTGTTTACCTACACAAGTGAGGTCCATGCTCACGTAGGTGCAATAAGAGCACCGATGTTTATATGATGTCATTCGATACAATACGTTCACATTCCAATTATGAGGGAATGACTCTCTTGGTGACTACATGAACTAATGTGTTCAGAGACCAGAGGCAACCTGACAGCAGCAGCTGAGTAATGACTTCCCATCCCCCATCTCTCCTGTTAATGAACGAGGGTTTATGTCGTCTGCTGCATGCAGACGACCGATGGCCAGTTTGTTATCGTCCACGGGTGGAAAGAAAAAAAAGAGGAAACATTTTTTTTATCCTCCTGGCCTCAGAACAGACCAAATGGATTTCACTGTTCCACCATCAGAGGGAGAACGCCAGCAGTGTTTTTGCACTCATGTGACTCATCCAATGAAACTTTGATATGATTAACTCATCCGTCATGATGTCATGGAGGTGGCCACAGAAATTACACACCTCCAGAGCGCGAGCTCTATAAAAATCCACACACACACCCCACACACACACAGAAGAAGAAGAAACAAGAACACACACTAAAGAGGTCACTATAAAACTCGCAGAGACGCGCACGCGAGTGGAAACGCACACGACACCGATGCGGCGGGATGATGTCACCCCGCACACTTCATTTCCACTGGTGTTAAATGCACTCCAGGCAAAGTGGAAATGACTGCGAACATGGTGGAGCCTAAGTGGCTTTGTCAAATTGGAGCACGGAGCAATATGAGCAGAACAACACTCCACTAAACAATATCTGCCACTCCACAATGATTAGAGTAAAGTCCCTGAAAAAGCCACTGGATATAACCAGCTGATCTCATCGCGTCTGAAAAGTGAGTTACAGAGGCCTCGTGGCCCTGCACGAACCGGTTTATAAAAATGTGTTTAAATGGTTTGAATTAATTCATGTTTAGCTGAGAGGGAGGCCGCTAACCATTATGCTAACAGTTATAAAGCCCCTGCTCAGGAGACAATAATAATAAGTTATCTTTGAATATATATTTTAAAAACCTCATATGTCAAAGATGTTCCATTATTTGTTCATAGTTTATGTGAGGCATTTCCATGTACATCAGAATAGGTTCTAATAGCATTAATGGGGGAGATTGCCTTAGCGTGGACTAATGAAGATATCTTTAAAAGCTTCGTTAAATCCCCTTGATTCAAATGTTTAGTGCCATTCCTCTCCATCTGCACTGCATTATCGTTATAGATTAGATGATATCATTGAGTGAAGCTTCACTGACAATCTAATCTCATGACTTGATTAGAGAAAAAGGGGGGGCTAAATGCTTATACCTCCACTTTAACAAAGCACAGTTATATCAAAAAAGTGGGTCACGTAATCACGGCTCTTGATCCGGCGCTCCACCAAGAAGGTTTGGTTTAATACGTTCTGTTGGTTATCGACAAAGTGTAATATGATCATCAGAATTTCTACATGCTGCAACGGCTGCGAAATCTCATTACTGTCTCCTGTTTCGCTCAGCTACACCCCCTCCCCGCGTGAGCTCACAAGCAAAAAGGGTAATGCCAATAAGAGACAGATAAATTGGAAGGCAAAGAAAAAAAATCTATGCGTCCATTAACCCCACAGAGAGGGGGGGGGGGGGGGGTGATATTTGATTTGTTTTTTTGGATTCCTCTGTTTTCTTGTTAGAGTTCCTGCAGAGCCAGGCTGCAGGCTCGTTATCACCAACCTCCTCCCTCGGCCGGTGGAGCTGTCACAGGTCAACATCGTCTGACCCCGGTTGGGGGGGGGGGGGGACTTCACACTAACGCCGAGCCGTTTGGCAGGTTAGTGTCGAAGAGCCTTTCACCTGTTTTGTTACCTGAGTCCCAGGTCCAGGTGGCTGCTGGGACTGGGGTGTCCTCAAGGTCTTCAGATGGTGGACCAACCACAGGCGATCCGTCCCACTGGTGTGTTTAATGGGAACCTCCTTTGAGCTAAATAATCAGCTTTACACAAGCTTTTCTTCTCAGACTTCAGTCATGGGTCATCGCTCTCGTGTCACTTAAATTAATTATACCGTGTGAATTACTGCTCAGTGGAGAAGCACCTCCAGGGGGGAGGACAGGGTTGAGGGTGAGGTCTCAGGATCTTTTTAAAGCCACGCCTCGGTGATCACTTTCTAAAGATAAGCACTGATTCTGTGCGAAACCATCACCAACGCGATCGCACGGACACCTTTGGCGACTGGTTTCAGTCAAGCTGACGCTGAAGAAACAGTTGGAAATCCAAAACTGGTGTGAAACAGGCGGGAAGTGTGGAACAGCGGAAGCCTCGGGGGGGGGAAACCAGAACGCATCACGTTTGAAAGCAGCCTCAGCAGTCGCACAGCCTAATCTGTCCCAACCTCCAGATGTTCTCGTGCTACAACCAGGAAAAAGTGCACGGAGCCTGATCCAGGATCTGCAGAGTAGTTGTAGCCTCCCCACAAATAATTAGATGTCTATTCATTTATTATATCCACATTTGCTAAAGATGAAGTCCAAAGGTAGGTTATTTCTGGAGGAAAGACGAGACACCGAAATCACAGGAAGACGGCTTCCGTTCCCATATCGTCCATTTGTATCCTGCTCCGTCATTAACTCCACAGACCCAGATCCCTCGAGCGACCATGAAACAAGCGTGAAAACAGTCCATCAAACGAAAGTCTCCCAGCAAACGAACAAAGAAGACTTTCAGTTCGTCATATATTTGTTTGCAGTAATCTCTCTTTCACGGCCGCCTCTGCGGAAAAATGAGCTGGTTCAAGTTTGCAAAAAAAAAGTAATCAAACACCTTAAATGCTTCTCTGAGCACAAACATGCTCGTTCATTATGTAGCTTAATGAAAAACATCTTCAGGCCAGTTTTAGTCATGAATTCAAGAAGGTAATCAACAGTGGTGTGGCTGAGAGGAGAGTGTGTGAGGGTGAGTGTGTGAGGGTGAGTGTGTGAGGGTGAGTGTGTGAGGGTGAGTGTGTGAGGGTGAGTGTGTGAGGGTGAGTGTGTGAGGGTGAGTGTGTGAGGGTGAGTGTGTGAGGGTGAGTGTGTGAGGGTGAGTGTGTGAGGGTGAGTGTGTGAGGGTGAGAGAGCGAGTGTGAGAGGGTGAGAGAGCGAGTGTGAGAGTGAGTGTGTGCAGGAGTGTGTGAGCCAGTGTGTGAGAGTGAGTGTAAGAATGAGTGTGTGAGCAAGTGTGTGAGTGAGTGTGTGAGTGAGTGTGTGCAGGCGTGTGTGAGCCAGTGTGTGCAGGAGTGTGTGAGCCAGTGTGTGAGAGTGAGTGTGTGCAGGCGTGTGTGAGCCAGTGTGTGCAGGAGTGTGTGAGCCAGTGTGTGAGAGTGAGTGTGTGCAGGCGTGTGTGAGCCAGTGTGTGCAGGCGTGTGTGAGCCAGTGTGTGCAGGAGTGTGTGAGCCAGTGTGTGTAGGAGTGTGTGAGCCAGTGTGTGCAGGCGTGTGTGAGCCAGTGTGTGCAGGCGTGTGTGAGCCAGTGTGTGCAGGAGTGTGTGAGCCAGTGTGTGTAGGAGTGTGTGAGCCAGTGTGTGCAGGAGTGTGTGCAGGAGTGTGTGAGCCAGTGTGTGCAGGCGTGTGTGAGCCAGTGTGTGCAGGAGTGTGTGAGCCAGTGTGTGCAGGAGTGTGTGAGCCAGTGTGTGCAGGGGTGTGTGAGCCAGTGTGTGTCCAGCCATGCTCCCCTGACAACAGCGATGAAAGTGGGCCACGGTGAGCAAACAGATGAGCCGATATCAAAGCTCCCTCATATATTACAGAGGTAAAAACTCATTATCCGCAGTGGAAATCGATAGCCGACGTGGTCAAGATGAAGAGAGCCCTGTCTGGTTTTCCGGGTCAGCTTACGAAGGAACATTGCAGCAAATGATATCATTTTTCCATCATTAAGTGTCCCCCAGGTCGATGTGCGTGTTTAAAGGCGAGGTGTAGTGTTACTTTTAATGCCGAGTAATGAACGGCGCTGGCCAGGATTTGCTCCGCATTGATTGAGCGAGCGGACGGACGGACCGGAGGAGGGAGAGGCTCAATAAGGCTGCAGTCCACCTGCCAGTGTTTCTATAGCATAGCTGCAATATCGGAGTGTGGACACAGCTCGCCACCGGGATCTGCTTTATTTGGGGATCTTATTAAAGGTCTCCGGTCCTGTTTGTCCAGACCCAAAGTGTTTGTCTGCAGTCTAGATGCAGCAGTTGCCCCGAGGTTTCTGCCCTTATTGTTAGACGTCCAGTCCCTGAAGGAACTCTGGCCCAGATGATCCCGAACCCACCGGCGTTCTTCTGGATCCTGATCACTGACACTTGGATCTACTCGTGTGTGTCGTCCATGTAAAAGACTCTGCACTTTTACTTTGAAAGAACTTTGTGGTCCGTCCGTCTTCCTTCACCTGGACTCGACCCAACCTTAAAATCGTCCGTCAATATACAGCGAGATCAATGGAAACCTTAGGTCGCGTTGCTAACACAAGGAGCACATCAACGTCTCCCTGTATTGATCACATGTCGATCTGCGGGATCCAAATTAATGGCCCGTGTTCGTCTAACGTCATGTTTTTACCGTCTGCCATCGATCAGAGCTGCTCAGTCTGGAGCTCTTAACACCGAACATCTAAAATCGGGTTGAGGGAAAAGACGCAGAGATGTTTACTGAAGAGGGACTCATGGCCGATGTGGACCTCCAGGCGCTCAGGTCATTGTTCTTTTGTTTAGCAAAAAATTCCTTTTAATGCATCTTGTCATGATATTTGTGGCCCAGCTGGGCTGGAGAACACAAGTTTTCAGAAATGTTCCCTTCCAGCTGAGCAGGAACATTGTGCATTTGCTAAAATCCCTCATCGCTGATAAAGTGGTATTCTCTTCTTTGTGAATGATGCTAATTAACAAATGCTAACACGTTCAATCAGGACGCGCTAGCTGACGGCAGCGTCGCCTCTAAGTATAGCCTCAATGATCATCAAGCATAGCTGATGACTCTCAGAGCCCAAACGCTGGTATGGTGAAAGATGCTGCGTTGCCATGGTTACCAAACTTTTTTTTTCTTTTTTTTTTAATAGAGTTGTATAACAGACCTTTACCCCACTGTCGGCGCCTGACGACGCGCGTCGCGAGCCGCGTCCCGTCTCCACTCACGTCGCTCCGACCAAACCAGCGTTGCTGTTTTTGCTTCTTGTGTGAGTTGAAACGTGTTTACATCAGCAAGTGCGAGGTAAAAATAAAGCTGCACACACCGGCGGCGGCGGCGCGCGCTCGCTGGAGAGAGTCTGTTGAAGCGCCTTGTGTCTCACACACAGATTGTTTTGTCTGTCCGTGTTATCTGGTTCAGAGGGCGCGTTCTTACAGGAAGACACACAGCGACTTCACACAGGCCCTCCTCCTCCTCTTCCCCTCACACGTCTTTCTTCTTTCCTTTCTCACCCGCTCTCCTTTCCTCACCCCTCCTCCTGCTATTCTCAGTCACTCCCAGCTTCGTTTTCTCTGTCAGGCTTTATTTTATTTGTCAGGTTGTCAGAATTATGACGGATGTGGCTGAGATGTCTCCACCTGTAGGATTCATCATCGTTAACTTGCACCGTGAAGCATCGGTGTTGGTTATGAACACCCAGACTGCAAGCGGCTTCTTTTTGCCATCACTCTGTTGACTTCTGCCTCCGGCTGCGGGGCCACAAAAGGGGTCATTCATGAATTTAAGCAGGAGCTTTAAAAGTCAGTCGTAAAAAAATTAAAATCAATAGAAAAAGTTAAGAGGGAGGCAGGGTGAGGTAGTTACAGCAGCAGGTTTATGTTCCTGTCCCCTGATCTGGGGAATAATTTGTGCTGCTCTGCAACAGTTGGAGCCAGGAGCTGTAATGCTGATTAATTCCAGAGCTGCTGCAGACGTCCCTCCAACGCTGCCCCCCCCCCCCCCGTGTCCAACAGCTAAAGCCACGATCTGCTGCTGAAATCCCGCGGTGGCGATGTTGTTTTAGCCACCGCAGGACGGGCGCAAACATCCCAAAGCCTAATATCTGTTCTTTATTTATGAGCTGATTCGCAGGTGATGATTTCTTACGTCCAACTCAGCCGGGCTGTCGCTCGCCATCCCAAACGAACCCACGCGGAAATTTTAATGACTTCCATTTTCCCTCTCGGAACATATCTGACACATGACACAAGCTTTTCATTCACGCCTCGGAGCTCCCGTCCACATTACATCTTTTTGTCGGAGAGGCAGTCAGACTGTGCAGCTATTGTACCCCCCCTCACCCCCCCACCCCCCAGGACTCGCCACTGCTCCTATTTTCCCCACAAGGGCCTGTATAATCTCAGGCCGAAAAATGCCCCCACCACCCTAAATAAAATCTTTCTTTTGCTCTCAGCCTGGGATCCGGCGAACAGTCACGCTCTGCCAGGAAGAGACAGAAAGAGATAAGGAAGACAGACAGGAACAGAAAGAGGAATAAAAGCCCAATATGCCCTCCCCCCATCCTCTGACTGCCCTTTCCAAAGATCTCCGAGGCACGTTGTGAGTCAGTAACAATCAGAACATTCACCAACAAGGCTGTGCTGCCATTTCTCTCCGCTAAGATCTCTGATTTGCCAAGTGTTCCCTCTGAATGCCGCCAGTGTCTGAGCCAAAAGTGCCCCAGCCACCAAAACCAGCACCGCCACTCTGCGACTGCCTCCCCAGGCACCCTGGGAGTGCTGAGAAACTGCCCCTGCTGTGTCCACTTCCAGCGTGTGTGAATTCCAAATAACGTTCCGCAGCCAAATAGTAGCTGGCGCGGAGCCGGAGCGACGGGCTGGAGAGGAGCTCGCTCCCACGGAGCGCCGAGGAGGAGGAAGAGGGAGGAAGAATGAGAGTCCATGAGTGAAGGACGTTTAAAATCTCCAGACACACACACACTCTCTCACACACACACACACACATACTGTATATATAACATTGCAAACCAGCAAACCGGGAATTTCAGGAAAGAAGAAGTCATTTCCTCCAATGTGACATTTCTTAAAACAACCTTTCTGTCGAAAACATTCGTCGTCTTATTTGTGCGATGCGGATTCAGGTTTGTTTTCACCCTCGGGGGGGGCTTTTCGACACATTTATGTTGGCCGTGGAGCGGATGAACGGCGACAAAAGACCTTTCTCCAGCGAAGCTTTGACTAAAATAAAGAGCTGAGCGATCGTTCGAACCCTGCCACACAGAATTAATCTCCACATGAATTATCATAATCATAATCCATAAAAGGATTGGAAAGGTGCATTTTACAGGGTGTGAACTGCCTGTATAAATCCAGCTGTAGCTGCAGTCCTGCATCACATCCCTGCGTTACGCTGTTGCTATGCGCTCAGAGCAAAGAGGCCGCGGGGAATTTATTTACTTTATGTGCGTACGTGTGGAACCAAAGAGACTTTCAGCATAAAATGCAGCTGAACCTGATCTCCAGCGTTTACAGCCGCTGCAGGACGTGTGCACGTACCCGTTCCTGTGCACGTACCCGCTGCACGACTGCACCGCTGCGTCTGACGTGCACCCACGGCTCAGGTCATGTGACACGGTGAGTGACCACCTGGGGGTGCTTGTTTAACCCAGGAGTGAAAGTTCATACCTGAGAGCTGCGGTTTAAGCTAATTAAACGCACCCTTTCTGTAGTGAGAAGCCGTTCTGATGCGTTAAAATTGAGATGAAATGACGTTAAAAGTAGCCGGACCTCGTCAGTAACCGCAGCAGGTCGCTTTCTTCAGCTTCCTGTGTGGTGGAAGAAGAGTCCAGGTCCTCTGAACCTGTCTTTACAGTCTGCGTCATTGTGCGTTTAGCCGGGAGCGCTCGCTCACAAGGTGTGATCAGTCGCACCTCTGATGAGCTGTTACTTTGCATTCTGGGTAAATCCACACCATGGTTAGACTCCATCAGCCACCGAAGGGCTCGTCTGCAGCGCTCCGGCTGGCTGCGGGCGCCCCCGGAGGTGACGAGCGAAGGCCGCGTCGGATACTTGTCGGAATGCAAAGTGCAAAGGGAATGCAAAGAGTCAAACGTTCCCTTCACCAGCTCCCAGGAAGCCGGGCTGACGTGGACTTTCTCGTTTCCAGCAATATTTTTGGTTGTGAGATTTAATTTCAAGTCGGTGATTTACATTTATCGGAGTCCAGTTTCCATGGAGACACCCTGCAATTATCAATGGTCTGGCGCTGAGAATGCACATGGGAAGGATTAGGAAGCTGTCCTGAGCTGGAGGAGTGAAGATGTTTCCTGCATGCTTCATCCCTGCGTGCCTGGAACAGGACACAGCTGCTTGTGTGTGTCAAAGTAAACCTGCGCTTCCCAACATCTGGATTCCGCTGCAGTTGGGAATCTGCCTCGACGACGCGGAGACGTTAAAAACCCTGTTAGCGGCGGCGTAAACGGCGGTGAAACGCTCGATAAACGACCTCAGTGCGTGAAGCCAAAAACCAGCAGATAGATGAAGCAGTTGGAAAATGATACTTGACCTATTCGTGCCATCCAACAGTCGGCATGTCTGTACGTGCACGTGCGTGCGTGCGTGAGAGGGAGTGGATTAATCACTGTCACCTGCATTTAGCTGTGTGCAGCCGCGCCCCGTAGATCTTTGGACGCCGCTCAGACGGACCTCACAAACCCACTTATTACAAATAAGACTCAAATGTTAATTGTGCTGTGAGTGACGACACACGACGATGCTGTTTCTCATGTGGGGGCGGGGGGGCGGGGGGGGGGGGGGGGGGGGCAGTTACCCGGGCTGTGAACGAGAGAGCTTCAGTGTTGCAAGGTTTGAACAGAGGTTCCATCCAGGTCCTGCATTATTATATATATATATAAGCATTATTAGCATTTAGCTGTGTGTCTAGCTGTGTCCTAAAAGCACCTCTAAACACCCCCGCCCCCCCCCACCCTCGACCCTCAACTGTCTGGCAGAGACACACATGGAACTAATGTGCCAGCAATGTAAATCCATCCACATCTGGTTCAGATGACCTCAATAGTGACGTAGCCAACATAGCATACATACCAGGAGCAGAGCGTGCCCAGACCTTCTGGAGGTCCTGGGTTGTGTAAAAGCAAATTCTGCCTCGCAGGAGGCGGCGGGGGAGACCCGTCCCACCCCAACCCCAGCTCGCCGGGTACTTTCCTGCCTCTGTTGGAGCAGATTTCCTGCGTCTGCTTCATGGAACATGTTTTCCTGAAGACAGGAATGATGGCAGTGTGGAGGAGGGCCGGGGGAGGGGGCAGCCTGGCCTTTGATGCTAAAGCTGCCTGCGCAGATCAAACTCCAGATTTGTGAGGATTTCTGAACTTTGCACACATGACTGGGCCTCAGGGTGACGCTAACATTTAGCACGCCCCACCCAGACGTTTGGACCAAAGAAGGAGCCGTTCTGGTGCCGGAGTGGCCTCCTCGTGGCCCTAGTGCAGCTAAATCTTCTTGAACAACCATGAATCCATCATCACGGTGCATCTTCATGGCTGCATCACTGATAGTAGATGGAATCGCCTGGCAACCCACTCTCCCACGCCTCCAGCCCCCACGTGCACCTGTTCCCCAAACCATGGTTTACCCAAGAAGCATCTTCATTTGACGGGAAATAAAAGCCTTTTTTTGGAATTCCCAAGACCGTTTACATGCTAAAATGACTGAGTGAATTCCGTATCAAACAGTCCAACAGTGGTTTCTATCTGTTGATGTCATCTGAACTGTGTCATCAGAAATAAACGTATTAGATATAAACTCGGCTCATTGGGCAGATCATTGGTTGCATAATGAGCTCCGGAAAAATCAAAAATCGTATTATTCCGGCCCGTTGCTCCTCTTTGACATGTCAGTGGGGAAAAGGGGGAAAAAAACCAAGTCTCAGTGCTGAAAGTGGGTCAAGTGAAGACGTGAGGGTGGGGGTCCAGCAGGATTCCAGATGGGTTAGGGGTGGGAGGTGGGCTGCTGCCTCAGGTCCATACTCAGGGGTCGGCCCGATGGAACCCATGTGTGGCCCGGGGAGAAGGTTCATTCCTCAAACCAGATGTGCACCAGCTCAGGTGTCGGTTTTTCTTCTGTTTGAGACGTTTTCTCCCTCGGCTCCGCCTCCCTGACAGCCGCTCGGTCACGGAAGGTGAAGCTGCGTCCCCTCCCTGTTTCGCCGTTTTGGAGGAACAGATATTGACTTGATGAAATTCCCCGAGGCCGGTGCTGAACCCGTGCACCGCTAACGACGTTCCCACTGACAGGTGGTCTCCGAGAAGCTGCTTTTACCTTTGACTGTGTTTGGAACGCGGCGCACGGCCGAGTGATTTTAGATTAAACGTTTCACTTCCAAAGATCTGAAATGACGCTGGAAACTCTGGAGCAGAAATTAGGAGCGGAGGGCAGGTTAAGATAATAACAGCCGGGACACCGGCAGGATCACAGCTGGAACTGATCCTCCAAAGAGAAAACCAGCAGCCAGGCGTGAAATATTATCCCTGCAGGGGTGCACCGCTCCGCACTCCACCTGGAATTTTAGCCTGGAAATGTTATGTAATTTTTGGCTGAGCTGCGTTCAGCTTTATTCACTCGCACTTTAAGTTATCGGCCCTCAAAACCCGGAGAAGAGCTGAAATGAGTGGATTTGAAGAGGTTTTCCATGAGAGAACAGCCAGGCGGTGGTCTCCCAGCAGGCGGCTTCCAGAGTGAAACATCTGCAGGGACGGATCCGCACGGATCACCGCTGGGATCCACTGCTGCACAAACCACATCTCCCAAAGTGGGAGTTTCTACTTTATCCTGGATCTTTCTTTTATCAGCTTCACCTTCTCCAAGTTTCTGAGGACCAGCTTGAAGGTGCTGGGTTCGATATTTTAAATGACCCCTCGTCGGGAGTCCAATATGAGGAAGGTGTGATGAGGGTCCTCCTCCAAGGCTGTTAAATGTGCTCATTTATTGAGTAACGACACAATAATTCTCTGTGGTCGGCAGCAGAAGGTGAAGGACTGCGCAGAAATCCGAAGCTTTGGTCCCGTCTTGCTTGTCTAACAGGGCCGATATGAGCTTCACGTTGTATCCTGGAGAAGGCCAGAACCAGGCTGGGAGGGGTCCGTCTCCCCAGACGCCACAGTCGTCCTGAAGCAGCCTGAGCAGAACTAATTTTGGAGATGTAATCATCGTTTCATTGGCTTTATGAGAGCAGAAGCAGACGATCGCACATCTTTCCTTTCATTTGTTCCTCAGCCTTTGCCCAATTCCGCCGACAGATTGCAGTTCACTCCCAGCTCTTCCCCAAAGACCTGAAAAATAAATTATGGAAATGTTCAGTCAGAGAGCAGGCAGATGGGTCGGATATGGACCTGTGTGTGCGTGCGGACACTTCTGGAAAACAGCTCCAGCAGGAGGAGAGACCAGCGGCCGTCAGCGTTGAGGCCGGAGCAAAAGCAGGTTTGGAGAAGGAAAAACATCTGGACGGCTGAAATTTAGAATCTTAAACCTGACTCGTCTTCTCACGCCGTCTCAACAAATGACGCTCCGAAGACGAATGAAGATCTGAACAGTTGTCGGGAATGTCGGGAATGATGGTGGACGGATGGCGCTGACAACGACTGACTGCTTCTCGGCCTTGGCGGATCTCTCCGAGCTTCTGCTTTATTATCCAGCATGTGATGAGTTTTATGTGGAACTCATCTATTTACTCGCTGTTTAGAAATGATGTTTTCCCTTTCAGTCGTTCCGCCTCCAGAAGCCTTGACAAGGATGAAATTATTTTAATCAACAGTTTGTCTGCGGGAGAAAAGCCTTCCGAGGCTGTTTGAGCTTCCACTGCTGATTAGAGTCACAGCGGAGGGATCTGAAGGTGCTGCGGTTGGAACCGCCGGCTCACAGCCACGGCTCAGGCTCGGGGGTCATGTGAGGCGTTGGCATGGTCCCCCCCCCCCACAGTCTGGATCTGGAGGAGAGACGTGAGGTGTGTGTGGATGGTGTGTGTCCTCTGACGGAGCGGCGACCTGCAGGGGCTCTATCCCACCAGCCTCCGCCACCCTGCGGAGGAACACGTAGCCCGGATAGAGCTGTGAGGACGGAATCCGCGCTGAGCGCCGCGACCTTTTGACCTCTCTGCATGGACAAACGGCGGCAGCTCTTTGAAACAGCAGCTTCAAAGCTGACCGTCATCTGTTGAGGTGTGAATCATGGGAAACGGCACCACCCGACAGCCTTCCTCCCGCTCGCTCGCACAGCGACTGTGGCGCCGGCGGGCCTCCCACCAGATGTTGGCCGGCCCTAATACTGAAGGTCAAAGGTCATCAGCGGATAGTTTGGGAGGGTTTGTTTGGCGGGGATCTTACAAGAGTGTGTAGCACTTCATCAGCTGGAGGTAAACAGACCGCGCCCCTCCTTTTGACCCCGGGTGGTGCCGCTACGATGGAGGTCCGCTAATTGAATTCTGCCACCGCTAACTTAAAACAGATGATCCATATTTGTACCAGCGCTAACATGGATTACGTTTATTGGCTCATTTTTTAATTGCTTCATTTGCATGAGGATTTTCTTTCAGATACTATCAAATAAATAAACATCAAGTTCAGACTCCCAGTGCTCCACTGGGAAACCAATAAACAAACACGGCTGTTAGCGTCAAAGCTAATGCTATGTAATGATCCATAATTCGATATAATATTCCGGAAGGAATCTCAGTGTATGGATGGATGACTGTGGAATGTTTATGAGAAGATTCTGGAAGGAACCGATGGTATTCCGACGAATCTGTTCACCATCTGCTGGAGGTGGAGGAGCGGACCAAGAGTCAGTGGAAAGTTACTGTAGTTGTGTTGTTGTTGTTGGACGCTGGGAGCTTTGGGGAAAATGAGAAGCTGGATGGCTTCCTGGAGCCCGTAAATCTTTTTGATCTGGTGTTCAACGTTTGTGCGAGTTGGAGCTTTTGTGTCTGCTGGAGCCTGCAGACGCCGCTGGTACGCGCCAGAGCTCAGCCTGCCTGTCTTCATGTGTGATGCGCAACGTTCTGGAGACCTTTGTGTAGCATTATTATACCGCTGTCACACAGAGATGTGTGTGTGTGACTGTTGTGAAGTACTAACCACACAATTTATTTGCTCTTTCTTTGGCTCTTTGCACAGATAATGTCCCATAAACCCCCAGAGTGAAGCTGTTGCTTCAGCAGTGGTCATAATCCAGAGTCAGAGCCCCCTGCGTCCATCGCGGCGCTCCGTTTAAGCTAACGCTATTACCATTCATCACAGTCACACCTGTCCAAGAGCGCCGTTGGCTGCAGGGAGGAGAGAAAAGTCATTGTCATCGGGCCAAAAATGGAATTCCCCTCTGCCGGTGTCTAACATGCATTTGTCATACATCAAGCAGACAGGTCCCCCCCCGACTCCCCCTCCCCCCAGACAGTGTTCTGACCTGGCGAGCTCCATCCTGACTCATAAAAGAGGGCTAAATGAAACCCCCCCCACCCCTCTCGCTCTCGTCTCTGCAACCAGAACTCATTTCCTCCACACGGCCTATCAGTGGGAAAGACACACACCCGATATCGAAGTCAACGTCAGGAGGGCCAGCACACTCCCCCCACGCCTCACGCCACCCGTGACCCAAACACGGCTCCGACTGATGCAGACAAACAGTGAGTCTTCCTCATGGAATTCCCTGAATGTGGGAGTGGACCTGCAGATGTTGAAACCTTCATCCTCACTCAAACCAAACCCACTCCCAGAGGTCTCCCTCACCAAATCTGTGTTCTCAGAGTCACTTGGAAGGTCTCCAAATGTACACACACACACACACACACACACACACACACACACAAATACAGCTAAACTGTGTGTGCATGTGTGTGTATCCCAAAAATGTGGGACATCTTTTGGAATCCCACCAAACACACTGTGATGACCTGAAGGTTCCAAAGAATGATTGTTATCCACACGCTCTCTGTATTTACACGTCACACCTCCCATACACACACACACACACACACACACACACACACACACACACACACACACAGACTACTGCTGTTGCAAAACAAAATGTGAATAACACGCCCACATGCTGACACATGCATGAGTAAAAATAAACTCAGATTTTCCATTTGTGAAAAATGGACGTACATGCATGCACGTGCACGCACACACACACACACACACACACACACAGCGTTCTCTGTCTCTGCACAGATCTGGTCTGAGGTTATCGATATCACCAGCTCCTCTCTGCTCATTACAGCCTAGCATGTAAATCTAAAGCTATTCTGACATCTGACCGTCAGGACGGCTCCAGGGGACGAGCCGCCATCAGCGCTAAGCTAATGTTGAGATACAGTTCAGACATGTTTGTGCCCCAGCTGCATCTATGAGCCATCTTCAGTTCCCTCAGAGAACAGAGCGCAGGTATCTGAGGGCAAATAAAGCTGATTTATGTCCTGTTACATAACCTGTTCTGGCGTTGCTCATTGGTAATTTACTATGAAGCCTCCTAAAAGTCGACTTTCAGGAGCAGGGCCGGAGTCCAGCAGGCTGGCTGCCTCAGTCGGCTCCTCCACTTTGGTTCTGGACCAGACCAGAAACAGAAAGTACCAGTGCAGAGTCCAAACAACATCATTTGTGTGCATTTGTGGACGTGAATACATTAGAGAGACGGACGTTACGGGACACAGACTGTTTCACCACCCACTGAAACTCATCGCGGGCTTTCATCTGGTGCTGTTAAAGGAAATAGCTGAAATGGGATTGTTTTGCTGCTGCTGCTTCCTTTGTCCTCCAGACTGTCCTCCAATCACGGCCTGTTTGTAGCGATGATGTTGACAGCAGCTAGCTTATTTGCATGCAGCACTTGTTTTAACTCATAACAGAACATGAAAACGAGGAGAGACGCGATGAAGGACGGGCCTGCAGACGGTCCAGAACCCGTTCCACCAAAGGCGACCGCTCACGTTCACACGCCGCCTGCTCATCCCGACCAGTAGGAGGCGCTAATGTCCATGTCTCTTGTGGTGAACTTGAACGCGTTACATTCCTCATTATCACCCCCCAAACCTCGTGTTGTTGCTCCTCATTAGGGCGTCTTTATTTTAAATCCACCGTCTCAGCATCACCACCCCGAATATATGCTCGTCCACATGTGAGTACCATGGCATCCAGTCCTGCCTCCGCAGACGGCGTCTCCATGGTGATCTGATGTAATGAGTAAGCGTGCCATGGCACAATCAGCCTCTACCTCATTAGTGCATATTTATAAACCGACCCAGTGGCGGCAGACTGCATTAAAGCGCCCAGGCTGGCAGGCGTCCGTGCATGGCAGGGCCTGAAAGAAAAGGTGGACGTGAAGTACGGAAGAATAACAGGCCCAGGCCGGAGCGCCATCCAATAATGAACTGCAGATTGCTATGGGAACAAGGTCATCTCTGTTATTACCTCGCTGGACAAACAATGAACAATGGCTGGGATTGAAAACAGGGCCGTGCATATGTGCTTTTTACATTTCCGACTTTAATAAGGCAGCGTTTCATTATACACGCCGTGGCGTGTTTATGTAGCAGAGGCAGTCGAGTCTATATCTGCTTCAGTCTCCACAGACGGAAACATCTCTGACGTAGAAGGCCAAGGACCTACACGTGTTTGCAGTAGCTGTTCTCACGTCAACCCGGGCTGAAGCTCGTGGCGTTGAGGCGGTTTTGGGGGGGGCGGGGTCTCGCTGGGACGTAACAAAACGTCCAGATGTTTGCTGTGGTGAAGCTCTGGAGCTGGTCCACCATCAACGCTTGACCTCAGCAATGTTCTGGTGGCCGAGGGACCGAATCCCTGCAAGCCTGGTTCTCCTCCAAACCCAGAGGAGCCGACGCCGCCGCCTCAGCAGACAAACGGTGGCGGCGTGGAGCAACAACCGGCCGGTGTGTCGTCGTCTGGTCGCACTCCCGCTGCAAACAACCGAAGCGAGCCGCGTCCGGAAGAGTCAGAGGTTGGAGGACGGAATCCCTCCTGTGAAAATGGAAACGGCTGCAGGTTAGCGAAGAGGTTTAATTTGGTGGCGCGCGTGCCTCACCCCCCCCCACCTCAGCCCCCACTCTAAACAATCAGCCCGGGTAATGAAAGTGATAATGGTAATCTTTACATCCCACCGTGCCACCCGAGACACCAGCAACCCCCTGACACTGATTTAATTAGCTTTCCTCCAGCATGTCTTTCATCAAGCCCGGCCTCCTAAACTATTAATGGCCTCTCAGGCAATTTGGCTTGATCACTCAAACCAGTCTGCTCACTGGGAAAGGTGGGAGGAGATTAGCAGGGGGGGGGGGGGGGGGGGGGGGGGGTGCTCACATGCACAACCCAAACCAATGGGATCCATCATTTAGGTGCCTGTTGATCAGAATGAGAATCTTCCTGGATTTCTTTGATTGTTTCTGCCTCTAGCGTCGCTTCTGTCTGCCCCCTCCCCCCATGACAAATGTCCCACCTCCCTGATTGATGCTGTTTGTGTGGATTCCAAAAGATGTTTGGAATCTGACCTTGAAGCCTTTCATCAGAAGTAACCTCGGTCTGATGCTCAGGTTGAGCCGCTTAGGCCTCTTCCAGCTCTGCAAATCCGAAATATCGGGCTAATTCCTGGAGCAAGATCTGTTTTTCTGTGTCTGTTCTTCCATCTTCCAGACATCACATGTGGGCCGACGCTGGGATCATCTCGCAGCCATGTCACGCACAGCCCTGTGGACGAGCCCCGTGAAGGAATGAATGAGTCAGTCTGTCCCGTCCTGCGGGATGCGAAGCACGAGGAAATATGAAAAAAATGACTACAAATGTGGATTTGATTGCACCCTTCATCCGGAAACCGACTAAAATTCACCAGAACTGAACTCAGGATATCGGCCCTGAAGCAGCTCTTCTGCTCTCAGACTGGAGGGAGGACATTAAATCAGAAAACACCATCGAGAAGCACAAACTGGTCGCCAGTCTCAGGTGAAAGCCGGGAACCGTCAGCCGGTAATTCCGGATGATTTATGTAGGTTTGTAAAAGCAATAAAAGTCTCTGTTCAGAAGAACTTCTGTGGTAAATATTTTCCTCCTTAGTTTGATCGACTCGTGTTCTTCAGCCTCAGAAATCCATCCCGTCTGTTCCTTCGTCACCTGAGGCAGTTTCCACTAATTCAATCGAAGGCATCAGTTTCAGTGTTTACCCTCCTGTGTTCAGCTCTGGTTTCCATCCAATAGGTCCAAAATTAGGCCAATATGTGCATTTGTTGTGGTGCCAGCATTCATGGATGTTCCATCTTTTAAGATATTCAAAGTTCACGCCAACGCCATCAGAGCCTAGCAGCTCATACAGCAGCAGTAATCCCCATCATGACATGTTTGACATGAAGAAAATGCTGTCTGGCGCCTTAAAAGATGTGAATTCAAAGCATATAACTTCATTTAAAAGCGCGTTCACAGCCAGCATCCGAATGCTAATGAGCTAGTTTGTGCTAGCATGGTGACCCTCCGCAGAGACATGTGCCCGGGGACGTCAGCAGCAGCAGGGCCTCTGACAAAGATGGGACCTTTAATCTGACTTTAAGACGAACACATGAATGACATTTCGCTGCCAGAGGTCCCATTCAGAGCCAGCGGGGGACCAATCACAGCCAGGCAGCGATCAATGGTGGAGAAATGAAGCACATCTGCCTGGGGGGGTGGGGTGTGTGTGTGTGTGTGGGGGGGGGGGTGCTAACAGCACAATAGGAATTCATCCCTTTTCTTCAGCCTTTCTTTGGCCGATAAAGATTCAATTCACATGTAATAAAGGGCCTCAAGACAAGAGAAGAGAAAATTATACTGCAGGTAATTGACAATTGGGGCAGATTTTTAAGAAAAGAAGAGAAACGTTAAGCAGAAAAGTTCTTTAGTTAAATGGAGGTAATGAGAGGAAGGATAGAAGTATCAGGACTCCTTGATTAGAGTCGGTCTGACGTCCCTCTGGTGAGGACATCCCGAGATAAAGACCTGCCTTTGGGGTTCTGCTCTTTGCTCTTCAAATAAAAAGCCATCTTCTGTATAAAAGATAAGCTCACACACATAATATCCCAAACGCTCTTCATTCAAACATGAAACTAAGGTAAGGAAAAGAAATTCTGATGGTGTTTAAAAAGTCAGGGTTTCACTCCCAAACTGTCCATCCGAACCATGAAGATGGCTAAAAAAGGAACCTTCCCCTTTCCATCAGTGTGTGACTGTTGACCAAAGTTAGATGGAAGGTGGAGAAACAGGGATTCCCAAAAACCTCCTATTTTGGTCTGGTTTTTCCTGTAAACAAGTGGACATGGTGCTTGAGGAATTCCACAAGAGTTCAGTCAACAAAGGGAATTATATCATTATCACATGTGGCCGTTTCTTTAGACTCAAACAGAAAATTGAATTAGAAACACATCCGTGCGTGTGTGTGTGTGTGTGTGTGTGTGTGTGTGTGCACGCTCTTTAGCTATGCAGAATTTTCGCGCCTGGTTCCACTAAAACATCTCAGACTGAATCCTGACGAGCTGAGGAGCAGCAAATGTGCGGGTGTGTGTGTCCCGTGTGGAGATGCTTCCACTTTTAGAGCTTCTAAGATGTAATTATGGAACATGAGCGAGCATGAGATGCTAGCAAACAGCCCGATCTTATGATGCGTTCCCAGTTCGCTGTCTCTAAACAGAGTCTTTGTCCCTCTGAACTGCTGCTGATCTGGTTTCTATGGAGATCCTCTCACCCACTGATTGATTTTGCTAATATAAATCATATTAGACACAGCAGAGTATAAAAAAATGAACATAACGGCCTCGAATTTGCTGATATCATGTCACGGTTTAAATCGATTCATTCATCAACGGAGGGGAAAAAAAGGAGATTTCCATTTGTGGGGTTGTGCTTTGGCTGGTTGCCGTGGAGATCTTTGGATACGCTGAATGTATGGATCTTGGCCTTTAGGAGAAGAATGAGGCCAAAGTTCATCTTCTCCAGGTTTAATTGCCGTTTCTCCTTAAACGCCACATGGGAATCACATGACCTTTCTCGTTACGTTTACTCGCGGCTTGTTTGTTTTATCGTTCACGATGATTTTCCTCGTGCAGCCGTCTCTGATCCGGTTTCTTCTTAACTCGGATGCATTTTTTTGCCTCGCTGTTAAAATCTGAGCAGGCTTGGGGTTATAAACGAGCCCGTGGTCACCTTTAGGTCACCACTGGCCACAAATCTGCTGCCACAAAAGTCTCCTCATCTGCTTCCTTTCAGATTCCAGACAATCGGCCTTTTCTTCCAACGGCCTTCAGCACTGCAGCCATTTAGTCACCTCCAGCTCGCCGTCTTTATTGAAAAACGCCGAGCCGCACCGAGAGGTCGCTGCTGATTGCAAAATCCATGAAGAAAAAAGCGTTTGTGCTGCTTTGGTCTGAACCCGCATCGATCGGGGAGCCTGTTTGTTTGAAATGACCGAGATGATCACATGACCCCGATGTTGTGTGACGCTGTTGTACGTGATCTATAGCGTCTGTTGAGCATCCATCACGCAACACGATTTTATGAGATAATATTGAATTTTGGAAGGTTCATATTGGTGTTGGGGGGTTGGTGCATTATTGCTGGGTCAAACTTACTTATTCTTTAATGGTGGAAGCTCGTTTTTCAGCACGTTTTTATTTTTTTTTTGGGAGCCATAAACAAACCGAACGCCCCAAAGTGCGCTTTGCTAAATGAGGTGAAGTACCATTAAAACCCATCCTCCCAGACGTGAGTATTGACTGGGATTATGGAGTTAATGTGACAATAGATCACAGAGATCAAATGAGCAGGACAGCTACACCCACACTGGCCACCATTGTTTCCCTTTACAAGATGTTCCATCGAACTCTGTATTGGCAGACCCATCTGTTATCTTTCCTTTTGCAATTTAGACCAGACATAAGAATTAAAATGTCCTGGCAGGAGAAAAGAACCTGACCATCCGCAGCTAAATCCAGTTAATATTTTATATACAAGCTTTTAGGTTGTAGCTGTTTAGCCAGCAGAGATGATTGATTTCGGATCAATCACTGTGAGGAAAGACTCTCCGTGCACCCCACAAGCTGTTTCACCCAGCAAATTATTTATATTCCCATTGACAACATCGACGACTCCAGTTTTCCAACCAGGAATCAGGAAACTGCCATAAAAGCTACACATATTTTCCTTGTTTAGGAGCTGAAACTTTTAGGATGTTTGATTCATTTGGCTCCCACATGGTGTGACTTTGGCCTGCAACCTGGGGGAAAAGCATGAAAATGTAGCCACATTCTTGCCCAAAGTCTAATTTAATCAAACTAACCTGAAGGAAGTGGAATAAAAATCTCACATTGCGTGTGTGGGATGTGTTTCTTAGTCGCTGGAAACCAGTTCTTCAAACTAATTTGCTGTAAAAGTTCACTTCCCATGTTCAAATGCTGAGTGGTGTTGATGACGGACCAATTAGCCCGACTCATTAGCTGTTGGAGAGCATTAGAAAATAAAGCTGTGGCAGGATGGACCTCTCTCAGAGTGTTTTTGCATTATTGATTGAGAATTAATGGCGGAAACAGCTGTCATCAAGAGGCTAAGGGATGGTTGCAGAAGACCTCAGTAATGGCAGTCTGGCCCATTTACGAGTCAGCGAGACGGCTGTTAAGGGTTGGAGTGAAGCAGGAGGTGGAGAAAGGAGGTTAGAATGGGTGGATGACAGGATGAAAGCTGGATTTGCTGATAGTAAACACACGTCACCATAACATGCTGTTGTTTCTGATACAACATTTCATAGGAAACGGCCATGAAACTTCATAAACCATTCTGCATTTTTAGATTAGATTCAAACACCAAAATGAAACCACACTGTGCGATCGTAAAGGGCACTTTGTTGAGCGTATTATCACATCTCTCTGGACCCTGACCCCCACCCCCCATGGATTATTCAGAGCCTGCTGAGCTGTCATTAAAAGCCAGACATGTTGTTGTGTTGCTGTGCCATCGAACCGCACACTCGCGGCAGCAACGCTGGGTTCCTCAACACGTCCAGGACGGATCGCGGGCAGGTTTGTTTGTGTGAAAGAGAAAAAAACAGGAAAACCCGAGTAGGTACGTACCTGCAGAGGAGGAGGTTCCCTGCAGGAACAGGTATGCGTGCAGCAGCAGACGTGCACCTGTGAGGACATGTTCACACACACACACTATTAGGGTGCCAAACCTCAACCAAAGCCCAAATATAAACGCATCATTTAACCGTAATTGGGCATCAGACGGCCGTTTGAAGCTGAGAACAGAATGTCTCCTCTCTGTCGACTAAGTGCTCTGTTTTTGGCCTCGACAGCTCGTTGCCAGCGCTGCTAAACTCAGCTCTTACATCTGCATTACTGACATTTTCTGATGCATAGCAGCAGAACTGCTGCCACTCTCCCATAATTACACAGCTGGCTGTCATCGCTCCGGGGGGGTGAACAATGCGCGCACAATACAACAAAAACAACCTCCGGACCGAAGGGGAGCAGACGGCTGCAGGTAAAGGTGCAACAGAGGAATGTTCCTGACACAGCAGTGAAGAGAAAAAAGAATATTTGGTCTAGAAAGAGAAGAAGGTCCATTACCCAGATTGGACGGGCACTCCGAAGTGCGCACCTCAGCAAAGCCCAGCAGATCCCTTCAATTAGAACTGCTGGATCTGTGCCGGTAGATCTGCGCCCAGGCTTAATGGGCTCTTCCTGCTGCAGAGATTCGGCTCAACTCAATAAAAAAATCCTCAGAAATCCAAACAACAAGAAAGGTGTCTGAAAGGGTAAATAAAAATGGAGGTGTTGAAGGAGGCGGCAGTTCAGATGGAGGGGGGGGGGTCTGGAGAAGTTAGGGTGTCATTATAAAATAAATACTCCATTGTCCACCTACAGCCACGTCCAGCTGTCCTGCTGTCCATCGTCTGTCTCTGGAGATCTCCATCCATATCACACGTTTTGGAGAGACAGTTGTGACCAGACAAACACACACATCCTCATATTTCTCCATTTGTGGGGACTTCCACAGATACAAACACATTGCCCAGTTAACTTCCCTAACCCTGACCCCAACCAGTCCTTTAAAGGACCCACTTTGCAAGAATGTCCTCACATTGCTAGTAGAATAACTACGTTGGTGCTCAGAATATGGCAAAAACAAGCGCACACATACACACACTCACGCACAGACCCAGGTGTGTTCCATCTCCCTAATTAAGCTTTAATTAGGTGTGCAGCCCTGGGAGATCAGAGTGAAACAAGCAGATTAACTATCACGACAGCGTGTTTGTCAAGACGTAGAAGCAAAGCTGAAGAAACTCAGTCAAGTAACAAAAGCAGGACCAAAGAAAACCCCAAACAACAACAGAGACTTCGTGCGTCCACTTCAGAGGTCGCAGCAGCCTTTTGTGGTGGCGTTACTGCACCGTTTTGTCCTTTTCAGCCGCTCCTCTGTGTGTGTTTGGGGCTTCAGTTTGGGCTCCACGGTGTTGGTGTGACGAGGCGGAGTGAGAAAGATGGTGACAAATGTTGCTAATGTGTGACCCGCGCAGCTACAAGCTGCCTTTGGGATGATGTGGCTTGATTTGTGAGCAAATAGGCAACTGTTTATATTCAAACTCAAAGTACAGAACTCCTGGTTTGATTAAACTGGTGTTAATTGGTGAAAACATGACTGGAATTTCACGAGAGAAAAGGGGCTAAAACGATTGACACGGATTAGCGACACTCGCTACACTGCAAGACGGCAGCTTTTTTAACATAAGCAGTGACAAAAAGGGAGAAGAGAACTGTCAAACAGGTAAAAAGGGAAAGTGGAAAAACAGGTTTAATTGGACAGCCCGTCCTCGTCCTCCCCACTGGTGAAGACATAACAGGGAGATAATTAGACACCATCAGAGGGAACAGTTCAGTGTTCCAGCTCCTCACAACTGGCCCAGAAGTGACCCTTTAGGCTCTGGCTGTTTAGTGATGTGTTGATGTTGAGTGTTGATTTAAATACCCCCCCCCCCCCCCACACACACACACACACACACACACACACACACACACACACACACACACCCTCCATCCTCTGCCATTGAACAATGCTAATGCTCATGGATGCAGATGTCGTCCAATGCAGCAGATTGCATCATCCTCCAGTCCTCCGTGCACTTTCACCTCACTTGACCTCTAATCTTTCCCCCCGCCCTGAACCTCCAATCACCTCGCTGGCGTCCTGTAATGACAGCACTCTTAAATGAGCTCAGTCCACTTCCAGGCTTTGCTCAGACAGCCCTGGTTCCCCTCTGCTGTTATTTATCCCCCAGCTTTCTGCTCTTCCTCATCTTTAATGGGGCTTGATTGCTCTTGTTTTCGCGGCCGTCAGTGTCTTCCAGTAATCGTGAACAGGCTCGTCCATATAATCCACGGGCCTGGTTATGAGCTGTGTCATGTTGGAACTCTGCTTTTGCTCCCGGCTGTGTCACTTAATCTGATCTCTCCCATCATGTGCAGTCACTTGGTAAAAGAGGCAGAAACCAGAAACCGAGAAGCTCGAACATTTAGGCGTCAGCGCCAGAATCTGCAGCAGATTGCAGTGACTCAGTTGGGCCGGAGTGTCATTATGAGCTTATTTCCGTGGTGACCAGGAGATCGAGATGATGAAGAGGCCAGTTCGGGAGCTTCTATCTGGGACTCTGATGGATGAGGTGACGGTTTCTTTTAGGCTCCGCTTTATTCCTGGCGGTTAAATGATGTAAAATAATGATAAAATCCTCCACGGTGACCACATATGACCCGGAATCTGGCTCTCTCTCCAGGGACAGTGAGAAGATTTCATGTTTTACTCCTTTATCGACGTAAGACGCTGTTTCCTCAACTTGCATCATATTTTCCGATGAGGTTTTTTTTCATTTTATCTCATCCCAGGAGACGTCCGACACACCTTTTCCATTAATTCTCTTTGCTGTGAATTTCCTAGGGATGCCTGGATGTTCGGATCGCTCCCTCTTACGGACAGAAGCGTCCTGTAATGAGCGACCCGTCTCGGTAATCCATCGGAGAGCAGAATTCCCAGTGTCTGAATTTCAGCTCGGAACTTTCAGCCATTTTCCGTGTCTCCAGCTCCTCTCTGTCACCCTGCCTCTGCAGAGATGGTTGATGCGTCATGCACACACACATGCACGTGGATGTCATTCCAGGGAAAGCTTGATCCATCACAGATGCGCCTACTCATACGGGCAGGCATGATCACACATGGTGCACATACTGTGTACACACACACGCGTGTCCACTAATGGGTGCCAACATTTTGTCCTCTGAGCAGCTTCATCCATCACTCACATTCTGTTGCGGTCAGATGCACAAACTGTCAATATCAGGTCGTGAGGGGGTCTCAGCAGGGGTTCTGGGGCCCGAATGACTAAATACGGAGAGAGCAGGAAGCATCTGTGCCACTAGATCAGATGGAAGAGCACCACCAGCGTTAGCATTAGCCAGTGTTAGCATGTCCAGTGTAGCATTCCACTGGGCTGGTCCATTTCCAGCAACCAGTTCTGGTTCTGAGGACCTCAACATGTCCGGTCAGCATGAACCCTGACCAGGTCAGAAGGGCTGCGCAGGCTGATCTCATCCGGCTGCTGCCTTTGTCTTCATCGCAGTCTGGACTCCTCATTTGGAGCCTTGAGTTTCTGGAATGATGATGTGCAGTCACCCCCCCCCCCTCCCCACCCCACCCCCCCACCCTGTAAACGCTCCCCACACACATTAAAACCAACCCATTTCATTTCAGGTTCTGCTCTCCTGCAGCAGCCTCGACAGGGCGGGTCGCTGCGTTGTGGGTCCGGGCCGGGATGGAAGGCTTCCAGCAGCCGGCCGCTCGTGCTCCACCTTCAGAGCAACAATCGAAGGATTGCCCGCTCCTTTTTCCATCCTCGACAGTCGGCGAGGCGACACGGTGGCACGCACGCTGCTTCAAACGTCTGTCACAGCGCCGCGGCCGTGGGTGCGACAGTTCCGACCTCACGTAGGCTCTGTTTTGATTGGCTGTCTAAACCGACGCCCTCGCCTCGTTCAGCCACCAATTGTTCATATAATTTGCAGGAATATGGTGTTTTAAAGGAGGACGCTGAGTGGGAATACTGATGGAGCAGCTCAGCGGAGCCTGTTTAAGAGCAGCACACGTGCACGCTCTTGCGTTTTGTTCCTCTTCTGCTGGTTTTTAACACAGTCGGATCGCTTTGGCAGTTCATGTGGGAGGTTTCTAACCAACTTCTCTAATTTCAGGACATTCTGGGCCGAATGAGGATCTGCTGCTCTCTTAATTCTCTACTATTCTACTCTTAACTTTGAGTCTGGACCTTTTCCGTACCAGAATAAAGTTCTTTTACATTTGGTCCACCTTCTTGACGGACAGCTCTGGTTTGTTTCTCACTCCAGTCCTGCCCAGAGCTAAAACATCAGCCCATCAGATGGAGCTCGCTGGAGAGGTTGAAAGCTGCCAGTAATGAGTCGCTGGTGTGTTTCTCCTCTCTGGCTGTGATGTTTGTGCAGCTTTCTTTTCAGATTTTCATGTCTCATCATCAGAATCCCACACGTGTCTCAGCAGAGCGTCCTGAAACATCTGCGGGGAGGTTTTGGGGGTGGCGGCGACTCTTCTCAGATATCGCTCTTGTCTCTTCAACCTGGACGCTGGTTTCATGGTTTTTATTTTGGAATCGATGCTCTCGTCTCGCTGTCAGACAGAGACTCCAGAGGATTAAATCCACTCAGTCAGGACCACAGCTGAGTCGTTCTACTGGCACATCGTAGGTAAGAGATGCCAACAGCGCTGCCACTCTGTCAGCTGACGTATGTCAGGATGTGCACGTTACTCCAGGCTCAGCTTGGACGTGCACAAACGAGGTGAAGGTTCTTGTCATTTGAAATCCTGATCCCGTTAACTTGGGTCATGGAGCAAACTCGGCGTGCCGGCTGGGATGATTCCTCACTTCTCAGACCCAGCGGCGTTTTTACCTTCCGTCCGCCCAGTTTGAACAACGGCAGGATCACGAGGAGCCAGCGCACGACGGCCGGCTCTGGTTATTTCTGAAGTATGTCCTTCCATTTCCTCTGCTGCCAGAGCCAACAGCAGGAATGTCCCATTTCCTCTCGCGGAGGAGAGATGGGAGGGAAGATGCCCGGTCAATTATTTCTCCACTTAGAGAGAGCCATGGGGCCGGTGGGTGAATCCACCCACAGAACTCGCTCTTCTGCCCTACTGTACAGGAAAGGAGAAAGAGGAAGTAGGAAAAGGAGAAATGTGAAGGTTACTTTACAGCTGGAGACACTTAAGACTTATTTTCTGAGCAGCTTTTTGCTGTGGTGCTAAATATAACTGGAGAAAAATGCAGACTCTAAATTAAAATGGTGACGAGTCCAGGATGGTCTCAGATCCAAACCCCCACCCCCGTCACCCACGCCCTGGAATGTTTGTGACATCGCGCTAGCAACCACGCTAGCGATTCAAGTTAGAAGCAGCTGTAGCTTCATAAATAAACTTCAGTAAAATCCGCCTGAAAGCGAAGATTTGAGACTTTGATGGACACTTTTTACAGTTTGTGCAGGGAATGAAAGCCGTGAGGGGGCGCGGGTGAAAACTGAACGCATTCTGCCGACTCTGTCACCCGGGACCTGAGCTCGTCTCATCACAGCTGTTCCACACCCACATACAGACGCACGGCGAGGAATATAAAGTATGCAGGGCTGGGAGCAAACTTTGTGCCATGTGTTGCTGCAGGACTGAGGGAGGGAGGGAGGGATGGATGGAGGGAGGGAGGGAGGGAGGGAGGGATGGATGGATGGATGGATGATGGAGGGAGGGAGGGATGGATGGTTGGATGGAGGGAGGGATGGATGGATGGTGGAGGGATGATGAATGGATGGATGGATGGATGGATGGTGGAGGGAGGGATGGAGGGAGGAGGGATGGATGATGGATGGATGGATGGATGGATGGATGGATGGTGGAGGGAGGGATGGAGGGAGGGAGGGATGGATGATGCATGGATGGATGGATGGATGGAGGGATGGATGGATGATGGAGGGATGGATGGGTGGACTTGGTTAAACAGCTGCTCCCGTCTGACAGCTGAACTGATCCACAAGTTTCTCCTCATTCTTTCCTCATTCTTTCCATTTTTCCTCCTGGATTTATGTTACAAATTCTTCCGACTGATAATAATTGTGTCGTTAAACAAATGCCGACTCATTGAATCCCAAAATAACATCGAGGAAAAGCGCCAGATCAGCCGGCTCTTTTTAATCCATCTGCACCTCTGACGAAGGAGGAAAAGATTAAATAACAATAATTCAAAAAATTGCTGATTCTGCCATATAATTATTTTCCCGCTGTGCCGGTTTGAAGCCAGCTGAGAACTCACAGGACGGTGAGGAAGTTTCCCTGCAGCATTTTCCTCTGACAACTTGTGACGGCTCCAAATATTCCCACAATCGGAGAAAATGATTCTAGAAAAATAGTGATGTTTACAGACCGTGATGGATTCAGGCTACGCGATCACTTCATCTTCGTTTTCCAGGAATTTTTGAATTTGTCAAAGGTTTGCTCATCGCAGGAGCCTGGTGGAGGTTTTTAATCCGAGCTCAGATGTGTGTCGGAGCCTCAGAGATGTGGGAGCAGCTTCCACACACACTCCACTTCCAGCCGGGTAAATTCCCCCTTCCTGGGGAAAAGATGTGCAGATCTCTGGGCTCCAAACTCCACGTTTGGCTAACGAGCGTTTGGAGGTTCCACTTCTGTGTGGAAACTTTGAAGCAGCCTTTCAATATTCTGCAGGTTTTTGTCACTCTAACAAACAAGAAACTGATAACAATTCATTAACTGATAATTATTTTCAGGCCTTTTTATCAGCTGCTTGTGAGAGTTTAACTTATCAGTAAACAAATTCTATGTTGCACTTAATTTAAAGCCAGAATTTAATTATAGTTTATCGCTGTTATTAATCAGAATCTGCCGTATTATTTTGTGTACCTGAAGACATATGCTTATAACACAGTTATAAGCACTCACAACCTCTATTTCATTATCAAAAGTCAATTTTTCCTGAGCATTAATCTCTAATCTGATTCAACTTCTTTGTCAGTTTTTTTTTTTTTCAGAATAAAAGTGACTTTCCTAAAATCCCAATAAAACCAGTGCTGGGGGGTTGCCAGGTCTGGGAATCATACTGGGATTAATCTGGCTGTTGTAGGCTGCTTTTGGAGCCAACTAAAATATGTCTGCCAGATGATGTAAGCCAGACCATAAACAACAACACCAAGGTCATTTTTACCACTGCAAAAAAACGTCCTGTAGGAAAAATCAAGATTCTAAGATTTAAAACAAAACTGCAGCTTGTGTATCAGTGCAACAGGAAATAAAGAAATCATTCAATTCATGTTGTCATTAGTAATTAATCACAAATGAGGTCAATTACAAACAGTGTTGGAGAAGATTGTCTGGCACAGTGGTCAGTTTTACTGAGTTTCCTTGAACACAGCACAAGTTGGGGTCATTTTCTAATCAATCCAACAAAAACTGCATATAAAGAACAATAGAGGGTAAAGCTCTCTCTCTCTCTCTCTCTCTCTCTCTCTCTCTCTCTCTCTCACACACACACACACACCACACACACACACACACCACACACACACACACACACAGTCCCCAGTGAGACTCCCAGACTCCCAGACTGTGGAGGTTAAGTGGAGCTCAGTGGGGGAGCCCAGCGCTGATGAGGAACTGCAGATCCCATAAGCCACCAGTTTCAGGGCAGGTTGGCTCCGCAGGAAGCTTCCATAGGGGCCACGGCGAGAGCGGCTCTGCGTGTCAGGCGGGAATATTGGATGTGAGGAGAGAGGAGCATCTCAGCTGGCGGAACCGACGTGAGAAGAATCTCTGGTGGTTCCGTTGTGACAGAGACGACGCTGGATTTCAGCCTGAAAGCCCAGAACGGCGGGTATTTTAACGGTTGTCCAAAGAATCGCAGATGGATCATCCTGGGGTTCGTTTGCTCTGATGTTGCCTCGTTAACGTGGAGTTCTCATTAGCCTCCAAACGTCCGGCTTGGCTGTAGCTTCCCTGCAGCCAACGATGAAATGAAGAACCCATTTTAATAACTAAGGTCCAGTACCAGTGTTCTTGATGTGGATGTCATAGAGCAAAGATTAGAACATTAACATATGGTTGCAAGGCTGCTCTGATGGATTCAGCACCAGCTGAGTTATCGATCAGGCCAGAAGAGCCCAAAGCTGAGAGCACTCACAATAATTCCATTAAAACAAAGAGGCGAGCCAAAACCCAGAACGAGCCCCAGACAGGATGGGATTAAACTGCGGAACTCTGCGTCTCTGTTGGACAGAACTCTCTGATTGTTACTGCTGCCAATCAGCTGGCGTGGATCCTTCGGGGCGGCCACATAGAAGATAAATTCTGAATCTGTTTGAGCGGACGTCACCGTCGTGCTTTGTCAAACGCCACATAGAGGAACTGAAAATAAGCAGCACTTGTTTTCTGTTCCGGAGCAAAAAGAAATCACTCAATTATTCATTTATTCATTCATCTTCTCTTCAGCGCTGCCGGGGCCACCGGGGTCCCGGAGCCGATCCCAGGGGCAGCGACGCCCCAGTCAGCAGCCCAGCCCAGGGCGCACACACACACACACACACACACACACACATCAATCACACACACACTCCTGCCCAGAGTCACCCTCATGTTTTTGGTCTGCGAAGGAAAGAGACGGACAAACAGAGGAACCCCAGGACCAGATCAGGTCAGGTTCTTCTCCCTGTGCTCTGATCCTGAGGAAGGTCTGCTGGTCCTGGAGGCAGAGGTTCTGTGATTGAGCTGGACCCCGGCTCCCCGGGCCCCCGTGCTCAGGGCTGGCTCCAGGCTGGGGCAGTCCGTCCTCCAATTTATTTATTTGAATTTAAGAGCGATACCACTTCGAGTTACAGTCCAGCTGGAACCATCACCAGCATCTTCATCAGCCAGGTTCCAGACCCATCACGGGCGCCTCACAAGTTCAAAGGCGCCTCACAAGTGTGTCCTGCAGAGGTGGAACACAAGCAACTGTTTGTCTGAGAGGAGGCGAATCGTCCAATTAGCCATCAAACGTGGACGTTCAAATGAGCGCTGAGATCTTTCCTCGTTCTTCTTTTATCAGAATCGATTTGAACGCCAATATTTGCAGCCAGAGACTCTTTGATGTTGCCTGCAGAGGCAACAATCATTTTACAGATTCCCAAACACACCTGAACGCCCCTGGAGGGATCATTCTAGGCCCTCAAAAACTTTCCAGCTTGGATTTTTTTATTCTCAGAAACAGTCACGTTGGACTTTATTGAGTTTTCTTTTAGGCAAAGGAACCTTGAACGAGATGAAGGAGCCTCCAGAACAGAGAGAACGTTTGTGGATGAGATGAGGTCGATAAAGGAGTTTGGACTGACGATCACCAATGGGTTCAGATCCAAACAAAATGTTTGTTCTGTCGACAGAAATCGTCCGTTTTAAAAGTTTTAAATGCTTCCCAAAGCGTATCAGCGTATCGTTCAGGAGTTTAACTGCATCTGCTCTCCCATGAGACCGCCGACAAACATCGGGGGCAAACGTGACCACGTGAAGCTGGGGGGGTCTGTTCTGTGTCCCCAAGAACCTGATGATCTCTGACATTCTCTCTTTGTTCCAGTTTTAACGGTTGCTGGAAAAGACCGAATCGGAGCATAAATAGCAATAAAACCCAGAGGAAACAACCATGGAGATACAAGTCTTAACAGGGAGGAGATGCACATAAATCACAGGGGGGATTTGATTACAAGGAGAAGGACGAGCACGTCTCCGCTCTGGGTTCCGCTCTGTTCTGGATCCCCCGTGCCCCCGTCTCCTCAGCTCATGTCTCGGATGAAAATAATTTGCTTATGAATGAAGGGCAACTGCACGTTTAGCAAAGGCAAAGCCCACGTTTAAGGTTTAAGCACCACTAAACCTTATTTTACCTTCAGACGATGCTGAGGCATTATTATTCCGAGTAACCTTAAAAGAGGCAAACGCGGATGCGCAGATGCCACATCTGTAATGTTCTCTTGTAATTATCACACAGCTGTTTCAAACTTTATGTTCCTCCGTTTATGAAATCTGTCATTAAACCCGACTGGATGTTGTCGATTTGGTCGTATGAAAGCAGGAACGGAACCCCAGAAACATCTGTGAGCCGGCGGACACGCCGCTCTGCTCCTCCCTCTGGGATGGATTTTGTCATGTGCAACTTCAAAAACATCCAGATGATTAAAAAACTAGACGGCAATAAACGAGAACATCCCTGGAATCAACGGCTCCACCGTTTCCACCGACGCTCCTGTCTGCCACGACCCGGGGTCAGCACGCAGGTAGGATCCCCAAAAGCAGAGGGTGCAGCCCCCAACCCCCCCACGGGCCAGCGTGGGCGTCGACCCCATGGAGAAAATCGCCGACAGAATGAGGAAGGTACAAAAGGAATGTCAAAAAAGACCAAGTTGATGAGCTACAGCCACCCAACACGAGCCGAGTGTGAGCGGCTCGGAGTTCCAGGGTTCCTGCCGCCGTCTCGTGGAGCGCGGAGCAGCCGAGATGCTCAGCACGATAAAGTGTTGCGACATCTCTGGGAAAACAAAGTCGTGTCAGCGGAGCCAGACCGGCTGCAGAATGTTCTGACTGCCAGCTTTTTTTGTTTCACCCAAAGAACCGAAGCGTGTGACAAACGCTGTCATCGCCAAGGTCGCGTGTTTTCACACGAGGAACTGACGAGTGAGTTCGAGAGCCGAGGAATTTTCACTCTCTTCCCACTCAAACACCGGCTTTGTTTCTCTAAAGAGGAGATGTTTTATTAAAACCCTGGTGTGTCTTTTAATCCATTTGCAAAGAATTTTATAAGGAAACTAAGGTCGTAATACTTGTCTTTTTAAATGTGTGTGTGCTTGTTTGTGTGTGTGTGTGTGTGTGAGAGAGAGAGAGAGAGAGAGAGAGAGAGAGAAGAATTTAACTGTTGCTGCTTCAGTGTCGGTGTGTTAGATGTGACCTTTGACCCCCCAGACAGCTGGTTCGACGGTACATTGTCGACCCATCAGGTGGAACCCTGTGAGCACATCTGTCCGACACATCTGTGAACCTCTGTGACACCAGAACAACTTTGATTTACACGCTGCTGTTCTTTGGTATCGTTTGATCCACGTTGTCTTCAGGCTCCCATGGTGACAGAAAAGGGGGCGTGGCTTACAGCTCCAGAAGCTCACGGTTCTGATCCACAGGAAAGACGTTTAGTTTCTCCTCAGCAGAGGAGCAGAGGTCACCCTTCATTTCCCTCCTCTGGCTTCAACAACAATAATTAACTGAAGCATCACTTTATTTCTTCCCTCCTCCTCAACAGGCTGGAACAGATCCAAACTTCTCTGAGGAGGTCAGCTGAGCCACTGGGTCTGAAACCTCCTGGACTCAACTCCTCCATCTCACTTGCTGTGTTATGTAAGAGGTCCAACCGGCTGGACAACAGCTGGTTCTCGTTCAGTTCTGGCTCCGAGCTGCGTACGTGGGAGGATGTCCAGTCGGGGTGGAGGTCCGGGCCTGGAGATTGAAAGCAGATGAGATGGAGGAGGAAACTTCTGTCCGCGGAGATTGACGAGATTTCCTCATCACATTTGCTGCTGAGGTTCTCCAGGGGGTTGATGGACTCCCCAACAGCTCGGATCTCTCCTCAGCCCAACACGGCATCTTCAGCGTCAGCGTTTTACCCGTCAAAGCTTCGTTAGCTTCGTAACACATGATGTGCTTCCAAAGCTCTGAACCATGAGAAGATGTTGGTCACAGCTGGACCGGAGGGTTGTGGGGAGGGAGCGCTCCCCATCTCGTCTTCTCCTCTTTCATTTCAGAACTTTTACTCCTCCTCTTAATGGCTCCTGCGTCTCCTCCAAAGTCCGGAGCGGTCCTGTGGAGCGACAGGATGACGTATGAAGCCCATCGTCTGCAGGAGCACCTGCGGAGCCTTTTCCATTTTCAGGTGGCGACAGGATTCTCCATCAGTGTCTGGAAGCTCGTGTGTTTTCAGGCTCGTTCTTCCTCGTGTTTCTCCGAGCACAGAACAACCACCCAGTGATGGAGAAACCGGAGCCAGCGAGGGTTTAAACATTCGGTGGCAGACTTTCACGTGAAGGTTTTATCAGGATGCTGAAGCTCGTCCAGCAGGAACGTCTGAGGCTTCTATCAGGGCTCCTCTGTGATGACCTTGTGCCCCCCCCCCCCCCCCTCACCAGTTGCTGTCGTCGTTGGTACCAGTTTAGTGCACGTGCTTCCCTCCCACACCAGTGGGGTGTAAAACGGTCTGATCCCGGTTCCAAATACCTGCTAAATCTACTCATTTCTTAATTTATTGGATTTCTGCTCAGGCTTATTTATCATCGAGGGGCATTTTTCTTCTTTATTGCTGCCCTCCCACTATGATTGTGGGTGTCTGTGCAGGCCGCAGCGCCGGCGTGATGAGAAATCCGGGTTTCGGCATGTTGGACTCAGAAATCCGACGCGTCTCTGGAGAGCAGGTCTTAACAGGCCTCTGAGTGGCCCAGAGATGAGCTCCATATTGGCACCACTGTCCTTTCAAAATCAGATCTGCCTGCCGTCCCGGGGGTGGCAGCTCTGGATGCAGCCTAATCACAACGCTGACTTCATGTTCCGTGTGTGTGTGTGCGTGCGTGTGTGTGTGGGTGGGTGTGTGGGATAAGAGTTAAGAGGATACAGCTATCTGAAAAGGTCTTACGTGGGAGCTGAGACTCTGTCTGAGATAATTCGTGCTGTGTCGTGCGAGATTTGAGGAAAGGTTTGGGTCATGCGTTTAAGACGGAGATAAGTGGAGGCGTGTGGAGAAGCTGGAACCTGGAGCAGAATCCGAGCCTGCTGAAACACATTCGCCACCTCGGGCTGCTTCCACCAATCGCATGAAGATGGGCGTCTGAGGCTGCTCTCAGGTGAGGTGGGCTCATCAGAGGTGAGAAGGATCCAGAGCCAGAAATATTCTAATGCTCTTAGTCCGCATCGGCTCGCCTGCGGCCCCACACGAGCGCCCGGAGAAGCCAAATGAAGAGGGAGCGAGCTGCTGCCTGGACTGTCTGAGGGCCATTTATTAGACGTCTGCACCCCAGAAGATAAATTCTGTTTGCTGCAACTTCTGTTTATCAGCGTTCTGTCTGATAAATGGCCGCCGCGCTCCCACAATGCTCCGGTGCATGACCTCAGTGACCTCTGACATCGACCCGTGTGGAGGCGAACCTCCACTGGGATCCACCTGTGCCCGTTCCGAGCGTGTGGACGTCAGTCAGGTGTCGGTCGTCCTCTTTAGCAGCGCTTCATCCACATCTGGCCCCATTTTTAAGCACCCAGACGTCTTTTTACTTGCAAATTGGCAGAATCAGCTTAATGCAGGCTGAGACGGGAGGTTTAAATAATCCTGATTCTGAAATTACATCACACACACACACACAACACACACACACACACACTGACAACTTGTTCGTAATCTCAAAAAAGCACATGTTACAGGACAAATATTATGGATCTTTTTGGCGTATTTGCCAAAGCAGAAGCCCGCATAAACATTGGATGTAATCCAGAAACTTCCAGCAAAATAATCATTATATTTTATTTCCTCATTCTGGATGAGTCAGCTTTTAGTGGCCCAACAGAGGAACAAAAGCTGCGCGTGCAGCCTTTAATTAACTCTAAAAAAACAGGTTAATTATAGGCGATGATCTTAAACAAATGTCTGAAATCTGTCACTAAGCAGCCATTTTAAGGTTTGAATTCAGCTTTATCTTGTCGTCAGTTCAACCCTGTTACTCCAGCCA